>NC_142808.1:14891064-15218564 GCF_049724085.1 Artemia sp. Qi Xiang Cuo | reverse complement strand
TCATAGGTTTCAGACATCAAACACCTACGAAAGACTAAGAAATCCGGTTATGAAAAGGCAGAAATAGCAAATTACATATCCCAAATCATAGGTTTCAGACAACACTCACCTATGAACGGCTAAGAAACCTAGCTCAGAAAAGTCAAAAATAGCAAACTAGTCATCCCAAACTATATGTTTCAGACAACAAACACCTATGAAAGGCTAAGAAATCCAGCTCAGAAAAGTCAAAAGTAGCAATCCACCCACCCCAAATCATAGGTTTCAGACACTACACACCTATGAAAGACTAAGAAATCCAACTCAGAAAAGCCTGAAATAGCAACCTACATACCCCAAATCATAGGTTTCAGACACCACACACCTACGAAAGACTAAGAAATCCGGCTATGAAAAGTCGGAAATAGCAAATTACACATCCCAAACTATTGGTTTCAGACAACATTCACCTACGAAATACTAGAAAACCTTAGCTCAGAAAAGCCTGAAATAGCAAACTACACATCCCAAATCATAATGTGAGGGTCGGTGGTCCTTTGGGAGCTCAGGGGGACCTTTGGGGACCGGTGGATGGGCTTTGGGGGTCCGGGGATGGCCTTTGGGGGTCTGGGTAGGCCTTTGGGGCGCTGGGAGGGCCTTTGGGGGACATTTGGGGACCGGTGGAGGGCCTTTGGGACCCCGTTGGTCCTTTGGGAGCTCGATGTACCTTTGGGGGGCCCGGGGATGGCATTTGAGGGTCTGGGTGGGCCTTTGGGGCGCCGGTGGCCCTTTGGGAGCTTGGGGGGCCTTTGAGTGTCCGGGGGACAGTTGGGAGCCTGGGGGACATTTGGGGCCTGGGGATGGCCTTTGGGGGGCTGGGTGGGCCCTGGGGGGCGCCGGTGGCCCTTTGGGAGTTTGGGGGGCTTTGAGGACCGGGGGCTTCCTTCGGGGTTGGGGTAGGAGGATTGGAACCCTTTGGGGTTGGGTTAGAGGACCTCACAACACTGTTCAAATGAAACTTGTGTATTATAACGACCACAGAGTTTCACCATTAAATTCTCTTCTAAAATCTCTTCAAAAATCTTCTTTTAAAATGTCTCTATCTGTTTCGCCGAAATAGTTCCATAACCCGTCTAAAACGGTTTCGCCCAAAAAATCCCTAAACGTAAATTCAGCGTGTTCCTTTGTTATTGGCATCTCTGCGCTAACGCAATTCAAATTAATATGAAACCTTTTCGCGCGCTAAAACAATTCATCGCTAAGATGTTTCTTGCCTAATTGTTTCCATGGCCTTTGGTTATTAATATCCTTTGGAGTTCGATCAGTAGAACTGTTCCCGAGGCAAAGACATTAATGATTTGGATCTATTCCTGGAGAAATGTTTCTAGGCGAAAATTTTTAAAGTCTGACAGATGATGTCATTGATTGATTGATCTGTCAAGAAAGGGGAAATTAATTTGTTGTTTCTAAGGGGAATTATTGATTCACGATAGGTGAACTGAGGTCGACAGCACAGGTGTTCTGACTCGTGACAGCACCACGTGGTTTATGGTTTTCACAGTGAGAAAGTTCCTGTTTTTTCAAATTCTCACTGACAAAAACCATAAAAACATACAAAAATGTGACAAAGTTCCTGTTTTTCAAATTCTCACTGACAAAAACGATAAAAACAGATATAAATGTGACAAAATTCCTGTTTTTTCAAATTCTCACTGACAAAAACCATAAATCATCCATAACCATCCATGAAAACAACCATAAATAAATCGAACAACAAGTGAGAAAACCATAAAACAGACATGAATTGCTGTTGACATCCATAAATGTGAGAAAATTCCTGTTTTTTCATTCTCACTGACAAAAACCATATAACAGACATGAATTGCTGTTGAAATACATAAATGTGACATAGTTCCTGTTTTTCAAATTCTCACTGACAAAAACCATTAAACATCCATGAAAAACATCAAATAAATAGACCCACACACATAACCATCCATGAAAACATACATAAATGTGACAAAATTCATGTTTTTCAAATTCTCATTGACAGAAAAACCATAAACCACGTGGTTCTCGTGCCAATATATGGTGTTAAAAAAAGTTGTAGGTGGCAGCAGGGGTGAATCGTGGGGGTTATAGGGTCACTTCTACTGAAAAAGCGCAAAAAGTTGTAACATAAAATGTAGGTACCTACACAACTGAAGAGTGAAAAAGGTGAATTATTATACAACTATTTCTCTTTTTGTTCGTATTTATAAGAACATAAGAAATGTTGAGTAAAATAATATCTTAGGCAGCGCAATAGCACTGCTTAAGTAGAGAACGATGTTGGCACAATGTATTATTTTTTTTTGTTTTAGACCAGGGGACTTCGTATCAAAGGAGCTGTCGTAGAAACTTTAAAAATAGCTCATTCGATTGGAAATTCAAAGGGCTAGTGCCATTTTCAATGTTCAATGTTCAATGGGTTTATTAACAAATGAAAAGAATAAATCACACATAATCAAAATACTCAGTCCATTCACGCCGAGAACCAAAATCTTCACAATTTAACATAATACGCAGAACGGTCACCGCTCCTAATCCCAGACACAACCATACCCCTCATTTACCAAATAACTAAAACTATTACCTTCCCGTTCTTTACCCTCAGGGGAAACCACCCCGTCATATTTAAAAATCATACATTTGTAATTTAAATTTACTACTTACATTTAATTCTATTTTTTTCTTTTTTTTTATTATTAACTATTCATTTGTAATGCTATTCAATGATTTTTTACTCTTTTTTTTAAATGATGCGAGGGAGCTCTTACCTCTCAGCTCTTCTGGGATCAGGTTCCATATCTTTGCACAAGATACGTTAGGAGCGAAATCTGATCTTACGGTCGGGGTGAGGGGTAATTGCAGGTTTGATGATGATCAGGTATGCAAATTATGCTGGTCTCAAATAGGTCGAAATAATCTTTTAAACGCAGATGGCAGCTCTCCAGCTAAAAACTTGAACACAAAGGTCAAGCATGATAATTGATGCAGGGACCCTAGATGACAAGTACTCTTCATTTTTTCCAACTAATATCAGGCATCGTTGATGAATCGAATTCAGTTTTCGCAGGTGGGATTTAAAATTTGATTGCCAGATCATTGCACAATACTGTAAATGGGGTTTTATAAGAGCGTTGCACAGGAGGACCAGCGTTTTCTGCGGCAAAGCGCTTTTCAGTTTTTTTATTATTCCAAAATTCCAGGATAGCTTCAACTCTACTGCTTGAATATGATGCACGAATGATAGCTTCTCATCGAGGACGATTCCTAGGTATTTTGCAAAATGCTTTTCTGGCCGACTAATCACACCTCTGGATGTCCGGATACCACATATCTCCAGATAGGTACATCAGCCTCGGGAAAAAAAATAGAAAAGGTGATTTCTCAACATTCATAACAAGTTGGATAACATCAATTCAGAAATGTCTTCCCTCCAGAACCTTCCTGTGTTTGGATAAGAATTTTGTCCGGTTAGTGTTACAGAACCACCCTGTGGTGTCATCGGCAAAGGCCTTGAGCTCATCATCTTCACCTTTAGACTGGAAGGAGTTTTTATCCTGGCACAAGTTACAGCAGTGAATATTTGTTCCTGCCGGGTTCAGCACTCGACGCAGATCGTTAACATGGATCAGGAAAATTAATGGTCCTAATATTAAGCCGTGAGGGGCACCGGAGTTAACAAGCACATCGTTTCCAGGATCTTCTCCCAAATAAATCCTGCGGTCCCTCAGATATGATCTGGACCAATCCAGAACTTCACCTTTTATTCCTATATGTTCCAGTTTCCCGAGGAGAATTAAATGGTAAATGCTATCAAATTCTTTCCTGGTATCAAGCAGAACCGCTGCAGGTAGTAGACCAGAATCCAAAGCTTTGTTTATCCATAAACTTAACGCCGTTAGTGCATCCTGTGTGAAGTGCCCTGGTCTGAACCCAAATTGGCGATTATTAAGAAACCCTTTCTTCTCCAGAAACTGGAGTTGCTGTTGTTGCATAGGTTTTTCAAAAACTTTTGAAAAAAATGAGAGGATACAAATAGGTCTGTAATTAGCCGGGTCAACTCGGGAACCCCCTTTGTGCAGTGGAATTATTCTAGCTTTCTTTAGCAGTTCTGGGAAAGTGCCCTTGTGCAGAGACAAATTTATGAGGTAAGTAAGGGGCTCTATGATTGAGGGGCAACTGCTTTTAACACTTTGGTATGTACTCGGTCGAACCCAGAAGCCGAATTGCCTCTTAGATTTAGTACGATTAGCAGAATTTCAGATGGAGAGACAGGTGTTATTGCCATGGACTTAGTGCCCACCGGGCCAAGGTAATCTTTAAAACTCTTCGCGGAATTCCCAACAGAATCTGCTGTTTTTCTGCCCACTTCTGCAAAAAATGTTCCCAATGCATTTGCAACGTTATCTGGTCCTGTTACTGTCTCCCCATTAACAGATAATTTAGATGGAAACTCAGGTGGGGGGTTCCAGGAACGCAGTATAGAGTTAAGAACCTTCCATATTTTCCGAGAATTTTTGCCACTTTCAGCAATTTTCCCACTAAAATAATCTCGTTTAGCTTTACGTAAAACTGATCAAACACATTTTTTATATTTTTCATATTTCCCCAGCGGTGCAATACATGAGTCATTTTTGTAATCCATCCACAGTTTATTTTTCCTGTTAATACACTGGAGCAGTTTATGACTAATCCAAGGGCTTATGGGTCGATTTTTCCGTCCCGTCTTCCTTGAACGCTTTTCACAACAGCAATTCGTATATATTCTCATGAAAATGTTATGAAATTCCTCAAATCCTGAATTAACATCATCTGTATTCATAACACTTTCCCAGGATGTGCTCTCCAGATTTTGATTAAGAGTTTTCAAGTTCTCGTCATTTAGTTTCCAGGTAGTGAACCCCTACTTAATCAAAGCATTAGGCTTTGGATATTTATGCTGTATGTTGGAATTTGTAAGCAGAGGGAAGTGATCTGAAGTGTCGGATTGCAGAACTGAGGCTGATGTTGGAGGCAGAGTCGAAAAAATGTTGTCAATCAGTGAGTGGGAAGTGGCAGTTACTCGGATTGGAATCGTCGTCGAGGGGTACATATTCGAAGCAGACATTATACTAAGCAGATCTGTTGCACCGGAAGATAGAGGAAGAGCAAAATTGATGTTGAAGTCCCTATTAAGATAGCTTCATTCCCTTGTTTTTCTAGATGATCCGGTATTTGGCTTAAGTTTTCCAAGAATGAAGAAACAGATCCTGCCGGTGGGCGGTATACTTCTCCAACAGTTAATTTCTTCTGTGAAGGTAAACATATTTCCAGGAAAAGTGATTCATAAATTTGTTCTATATTCCAGGTTAATTCTTTTTAATGCATACCGAGTACTCTTGCCGTGTGTAAATAGCTAAACCTCCTCTCTTCAATGCTGTTCTGTGCAAAAAATGGGAAGTATATCCAGGTATTTCCAGAAGGGTATCTGTTTGTCTTGTTAAAAAGGTTTCGCAATGTCCGACTATATCTGGCTGCAACTGTTGACAAAGATTCGTTATATCCGCGACCGATCAGCATAACCCTTGACAGTTCAGTTGAAGAACAGTGAGCTGAGAGTCAGAGCGTCCCGTACTTAAATTACACACTTCTTCATAACGGCTTCTAGGAAATATACTTTTATCAAATAACGGGGTATCTGATTCATTATTAATTTCTAAATCAAAAATATTTTCTAAATCCAAAAAATTTTCTTCCAGCTCTACTAATTTAGCATTACTTTGGCTTGTTGATGAGGAGGCACCCCCGGGAGGATTAGAACTGGAATTCATTACTTACCAACATACTGAAGAGAGGCAATGGCTGTACCTTTGAGAAGAGCAGTAGACCACTGAAGTTTGTAAACCTGAACTTTTCTTATAACTCTGGAAAAGAAAAACAAAGCAAGAACACACGAAAAGGAAAAACATCTCATTGGATAAACAGAAATCAAGAATATGCAAGCGGCAAATTACAAATAAACACTCTCTCATAGCGCAATTATAATACTTTTTAAATTTAAATTTTTCATCAATTTTACTACTCCAATTTTACCAATATTCACTCCTAATTACTTCAGTATTATAGCTGCCCCACAAACTTCACAAAATATTAACAAAAAAAAAGAAAAATTCTAAGCGTCCGAATAAGAATCATTCGCATCGTCCGAGCCAGCGCGAGGAAGCTTGAGCGGATCGTAGCATTCGTCTGGAAACTTCATCCACTGAGCCGTCTTGGATTTCTTGGTTTGTGACCAAAGTTTGATCCCTTTTTGGATCAGACGCGTTTCCGCTATTTTCTCACTCGCTACTTTTGAATTTCGTAGCTTATAGCCAAGTGATAAAAGTTCTTTGCGTCGTTTCCTGAGATCAGCTGACAAGTCAGCAGATACGCTAAAACCAGTTTTTTTTTCAGTTTACCACACTCTTTCATTATTTCTGACCGATCAAAATTTTCAAGGCTAGCGAAAATCGGATCAGCGGACTTTTTTCGTTGCGCGCTGTTTCTCAGTGTTATACTGCTAGAGCCAGACGACTCGGCATTTGACGGTTTCTTCGAAATTCTGTATACCCGATTCATCCGCATCTCATTCGTGGTAGCTATTCCGAGATTTGATTCGAAGAAACCAACTACTTTCTGACGGAGATCTTCGCCATCTGAAGATTCTAGACCGTGGATAACAAGATTGTTTCTTCTCGAGTATAGTTCTGACCGAAGAGCGGTTGATTTAACTCTTAAAAGCTCGGATCTGAGCGACCTGTTTACCGACCGTAGAAGTTTATTTCCCTGCTGGAGCTTTGCGATTTTCTGCAGAACTTCGTCCATTCGGTCATCAAAATGTTGTTTCGTGAGTTCCATAATTCTCGACTATAATACCACTATGCCTTCAAAAATTTTCAAAAAAACATGAAGTGATATTTACTCGCAAGGGCCCCTGTATGGTAATAGAACCAACTATCACTCGGGGCCCGCTTTCAGAAAATCCAGTGTTTGAGAAATCCAAATTTGACGTTTCTCCGACCAGCGTTAGGGAACTATTCAATCAGTAAATATCCAATCTTAAATTCTCGCCAAAAGTCTATCACCAACGAATTAATTGATACACATAGAACAGGAGTATACGTCACTATAATCCCAAACCAATTGATGTTACGAAATTCACTGATTTAATAATGTTCATAAGTTATCCGATTTTAAGTTTTAGATGTTTGCTCTGAACTTTGAAATAAGACTGAATAAAAAGTAATTGGAGGACAAATAACTCCCCTCTCAGGCCCACCTTTCTCCAAACAAAACAGTGATTGGAGGGGGCATATAAGGTTCTTATAGAAAGCGATGTTGTAGAAACTTCAAAAGGGCTCATTCAATTGGAAAGTGAAAGAGCTAGTGCCCTCTTTAATAGTCGAAAGTGATAAAAGGGAAACATTAACACTACAGATTAGTTTTACCCATAAAAGGCTAAGAAACTGTGAAACTTTGCTTGATTTTTGAAAAAAGGAGGAAACACCCAATAAAAGTTGAAGAATTTGGTACATATGTACTATCTATAACACACGTGCCTTATTATATATGGAAGATGCTTAAGAAACCAGTCAAATGGGTTTTTTCAATAGATAATTGGATTGCAATATTTAAACTATTGTTCTTTGTAGTTCAGGGGGTAAAAGGTACCTAGGTTGGGTTAGGTTACGTATTTAATATATCCTATGTTTTACCCCCACCCCCTAATGTACACATATGTAGCTGCAATTTGTTTCTAAACTATTATATTTTTATCCTGTTTGGTTTTATTTCACTAGCAATAACCAAACTTCACTTTTTGCGTGTGTTACAGATAGTATATAAGTACCAAGAATTTTAATCAAAATCAAACCATTAGATTCGGTGTATCAGAGACTGTGGATGTTTCAAGCCCCTATCTGCAAAAGTATTGAATTTTGTATTACTTGCCAGAAGGAAAAAAATCCCGGATACATATTAATTTCCTTTTTTCCAGGGTGATCTTATCGAACCAACAGTTCTAGAACATCGGGAGAGGGCTCATTTGAACGAAAGTTAAAAATTCTGGTATCCCTTCTATTTGACCGAATAGATCAGACGGCTACTAGCCCCTCTCTAACGTCGTTTCCCCCCAAAAAAATGTTCGATCAAAGGTTTGAGATAGCCATTTTCTTTATCATACTTGAAAGATTCCAAATCCATACCTTTAGATTTAACATGACCCACGCAGCCCCTGAGGATAGGTATTGGGAAGAAAATATGCTAAAGATAATTTTATAAGAATAGTAAGGATAATGTACGGTCTATGAAAACCAGTTTCATAGTCACAAAGACAAATAACGGGCAACATAATGGATTGGACTTGTATAACTTGGGCTATATATGTGCACATTAGGGGGGGGGTAGGGGTAAGGTTACTTTACCCCTATAGCCCCCTAATGTGCAACTATATATCCCAAATTACTGTATATTATTATATAAAGTAAAGTATTATACTATCATCATATTTTGGCATATTTCATTAGGATCATAATTTTACTTCTTGGTTATGTTCTGTATAATTAAAAGTGCCTCTTGACTTTTAAGAAGCAATAAGACCGATGCTTATCGAAATTTGTGAACAGTGGGACACATTTTTTCTATTGAAAATTAAAGAAAAACTTTCCGAAAAATAAGTTTTTCAAAGAAAAGTAGGGGCCATTTTAAACTTAAGCTCAGCAGAAGTAGATTGCTCACTTATACTTTGCTTAGACGTATAGGAGTTACCATGCTATTTGCTTAGACGTATAGGAAAAACATTTCCAGAGCATGTACTCATGGATTTGCTTGCCTTATGTTCCTTGGCGTCTTTCCAGAGCATGTTTTTAAGGATTTGGGTGGATTATGTTCCCTTAAAGGTTTGAAACCTACGCCTGAGGCACTAAAGTTTGACATGCACATTGCAAAAAAAAGCGAGCAGTACAATCGGGGATTCCCCACTGGTTCTTAAAAAAATTGGCAACCTACAAAGTGGCCAAGCATGTTTTGAAACTATAGTCAAGGGTGTATAAGATAATCAGACTGGCTTTTTGTTTTTGTTTTTTTTTTTTTAAATCGAAAACTAGAGATTGTCAAATTGAGTATTTAGGAATGATTTTGTAGGGAAAGTTGTATGTCACCCGTGTATTATCCACAGTTCCATTTCTTTGAAGTCCGTACTACCAAGAGCGGTTTCTGATTTTTTTTGGACAATTTCCTTTAGCCGACAATAGATTGATATTAATATGTCGGGATGTAGGATTAGTGAATTTGATCCTGCTAAGCTGGAGAAAAAAAGGGTTTAGCATTTGCGAATACTTCGATGTGTACTGTATAATGCACAAGTTGTGTTTGAACTGTGTCGTCAATTTAAGATAGAGTTTAACGTTATAGTCTACTAAAAATTTGATTTAGATGGCAAGAAAAGAATTTTAATAACGGATAGCTTTACTTCTTCGATGTGTTCTGTATAATACACAAGTGGTGGAGTGATGGTAGCGGGGTGTCTTAGAGTACTTATAGTGTGATAGTGGAGGGGGAGTTGCTAGTGAAAAAACCCGTGTGGATGAGTTGAAATAAAATATTTTAACAAGAAATGGGTGAAAAGTGTTTTGGTGGAGATGGGTTGATTAGCAGAGGGATGTATTAGCGTAGTTAACGTGGAGGGCGAGATGCTAGAGAAAAACCCGTGTGGATGAATTGAAATAAAAATTTTTAACAAGAAATGGCTGAAAAGTGTTTTGGGGGAGATGGGTTGATTGGCAGAAGGATGTTTTAGCGTAGTTATACTGGAGGGCGAGATGCTAGCGAAAAACCCGTTTGGATGAGTTGAAATAAAAATTTTTACGAGAAATGGCTGAAAAGTGTTTTTTTTTGGGGGGGGAGATGGGTAGATTGGGAGAAGGATGTATTAGCATAGTTATAGTGGAGGGCGAGTTGCTAGTGAAAAACCCGTGTGGATGAGTTGAAATAAAAATTTTAACAAGAAATGGCTGAATAGTGTTTTGGGGGAGATGGGTTGATTGGCGGAAGGATGTATTAGCGTAGTTATAGTGGAGGGCGAGTTGCTAGCGAAAAACCTGTGGGGATGAGTTGAAATAAAATTTTTAGCGAGAAATGGGTGAAAAGTGTTTTGGGGGAGATGGGTTGATTGGAAGAAGGATGCATTAGCTTAGTTATAGTGGAGGGCGAGTTCCTAGCAAAAAACCCGTGTGGATGAGTTGAAATAAAAATTTTTAACAAGAAATGGCTGAAGTGTTTTGGGGGAGATGGGTTGATTGGCAGAAGGATGTATTAGCGTAGTTATAGTGGAGGGCCAGTTGCTAGCGAAAAACCCTTGTGGATGAGTTGAAATAAAAAATTTTAACAGGAAATGGCTGAAAAGTGTTTTTTTCGGGGGGGGGGGGAGATGGGTTGATTGGCAGAAGGATGTAATAGCGTAGTTATAGTGGGGGGCGAGTTGCTAGCGAAAAACCCGTGTGGATGAGTTGAAATAAAATTTTTAACGAGAAAAGGCTGAAAAGTGTTTTTTTTTGGGGGGGGGGAGGTGGGTTGATTGGCAGAAGGATGTACTAGTGTAGTTATAGTGGGGGGCGAGTTGCTAGCGAAAAACCCGTGAGGATGAGTTGAAATAAAAAAATTTAACGAGAAATGGCTGAAAAGTGTTTTGGGGGAGATGGGTTGATTGGCAGAAGGATATGGGGGAGATGGGTTGATTGGCAGAAGGATGTATTAGCGTAGTTTTAGTGGGGGGCGAGTTGCTAGCGAAAAACCCGTGTGGATGACTTGAAATAAAAATTTTTAACACGAAATGGCTGAAAAGTGTTTTGGGGGAGATGGGTTGATTGGCAGAAGGATGTCTTAGCGTAGTTATAGTGGAGGGCGAGTTGCTAGTGAAAAACCCGTGTGGATGACTTTAAATAAAATTTTTTCAACAAGAAATCTCAGAAAAAATATTTTTGGTTCAAATGTGAAACTTAAGTCCAGTTATGAATCGAAAAATAAACTATTTCTGTAAAATCTGAGCTAATAAGATTGTTTGACCGTAAAATCTAGTTTTTTGTAAGCCAATTATGGAAAATACAGGTGTCTGGTTCAAATGTGAAACTTAAGTCCATTTTTGGGTCGAAAAATAGAACTTTTTGTGTAAAATCTTAGATAATAAGTGTTTTTGATAGTAAACTCTAGTTTTTTGTAAGAAAATTATGGAAAATACAGTTCGCTGGTTCAAATGTGAAACTTAAGTTCATTTTGGATCGAAAAATAAAACTATTTCCTTAAAATCTAAGCTAATAAGGGTTTTTGACCGTAAACTCTAGTTTTTTTTTGTAAGAAAATTATGGAAAATACAATTCGTTGGCTCATAGGTGAAACTTAAGTCTGGTTATGGATCGAAATATAAACTATTTCTATAAAATCTGAGCTAATAAGGGTTTTTGACCGTAAACTCTAGTTTTTTTTGTAAGAAAATTATGGAAAATACAATTCTTTGGTTCAAATGTGAAACTTAAGTCCAGTTATTGATCGAAAAATAAACTATTTATGTAAAATCTGAGCTAATAAGGGTTTTTGACCGTAAACTCTAGTTTTTTTTGTAAAAAAATTATGGAAAATACAATTGTCTCTCCTTCAAATGTGAACCTTAGGTCCATTTTAGATCAAAATATAAAACTATTTCCGTAAAATCTAAGCTAATAAGGGTTCTGGACCGTAAACTCTAGTTTTTTTTGCAAGACAATTATGGAAAATACAATTCTCTGGTTCAAATGTGAAACTTAAGTCCATTTTTGGATCGAAAAATAAAACTATTGCCGTAAAATCTGAGCTAATAAGAGTTTTTGACCGTAAACTCTAGTTTCTTGTAAGAAAATTATGGAAAATACAGTTCTCTAGTTCAAATGTAAAACTTAAGTCCATTTTTGGATACAAATAATGATGAGGACTGATGATTCTAATTCAATATTTTTTTTTAATAAAAACAAACTATTTTTTTTTAAATTCGAAATTATTCAACTTTTTTTTTTTTTGTACGTATCTTAAAATTACATGAAATATGCTTACGGCTCTAACAATTGTACTCTATGATTGCTCAGAGACACGATGCGGCTTTCCCACTGGTACTCTATGACCGGTTATCGACACTAGTTTATTGCATGTATTAAATCAGTATTTTTTACGCAGTGGAACGATAAACAAATAAGTCATATCTTTAAAAAAAGTGAAGATGAAGCATTTTAATAAAGTGTGTTCACTTGACAATGTTATTGTACCATTGAATGCCAACAAGGAGAAGTATTTAAACTATGAAATAAGTACAAGTGCAGCACTATTCGAAATGTATGCATGCATTGTCATGACGGTAAGGAATTAAATTTTTTTGGAATACCGAAAAGATTCCGTTGTACAAATGGTGGATATGCGAGATTGAGATCTCCGGAGATAATTGCACTCAAAGAGAATGCCAACATAAAGATAATCGTTGATGATAGAGGACAACTCCTTGCTACTGTTGCAGGTAACACATTACCTACTGATATATCCAATCGTCATCTTTTAGGTATTAGCATTCAACGGAAGGTCAATAAAAGAAAGGCCTACTCTTCTACTAATATCGTAAACCATATCTTGTCTACGTGCCGAAACTGTTACCTGTGTAAAAATAATGTGATAATAGACAGTGAAATTGCCAGAAAAATAAAAAGGGCATTGAAAGAAAATATCACTATGGAATATCAAGATGAATCGATGAAAAACAAAGTGCCAGCAAACGTTAATACCATTAATCAAACAGTCGATGAATCAAATAATACCAAAGATTAAACGCATATTGAACCTGTCGGTGACACACCAGTAAATACTGTGTAAAACTCAAAATGGAATAATGATTATTCTACCGATTACGAGTTAAGAGAAGACAATAGCTACAATATCAAGAAAGAACATGCTGAAATATTTTATGGAACAGATTCAAAATGTCCAAAGTAGATCATTGATATTAATAATGTATCATAATATATTTTTGTATTAATATTCTACATGGCATTATTTCATTAAAAATATATTATGCATTACATTGTTATGTGTTCATTATTTTTTAGAGTAAGCTAGCATATCAACCGTTTAGAATGTCTATTAAAACATTGGAGATGTAAGGAAAGGAATTCGCATACATTTATTGTCAGACACATGCGATAGAGTGAATAAATTTTATTTATCAACATCCTTTGTCAGATACACCATATAAAATTGACAGAATCTAAGTGTCAGAGTGAATAATTTTTTCTTTTATCAAAATCCCTTGTCAGATACATCAAATAAAAATGACGAAATCTAAATTTCAGAATGAATAATTGCTTTAACAACATCATTTATCGGATATGTCGGATAAAATTGACAAAATCTAAGTATGAGAGTGAGTAAATTCTATATCAGCATCCTTTTCTCCGATACATAGAATAAAATATCGGATAAAATTGGCAAAATCTAAGTAACAGATTCATTAAACTCTATATCAACATCCATTTCTCAGGTGCATGGGAATAACATTGACAAAATCTAGGTATCAGAATGAATAAATTCTTTATGAACATCCGTTGTTGGATATGTCATTATGTCATTATCAAAAAATTGTAAGTAAGTAAGTGAGTAAGTAGGTAAGTAAGTAAGTAACAAACTCTTTCTTGAATGGACCTCTTGGATACACAATACAGAAATTTAATTCAGGAAATTTTGAAAAAAAAAATTAGACGGGGTTACGTGCGCGCACGTAACCCCGTCTAAATTTTTTTTTTCATAGAATCTAATCAATCTGATACTTAGATTTTGTCAATTTTATCCGATATTTTATCCTATGTATCCGAGAAAAGGATGCTGATATAGAATTTAGTCATTCTGATACTTAGATTTTGTCAATTTTATCCGACATAACCGATAAAGGATGTTGTTAAAGCATTTATTCATTCTGAAATTTAGATTTCGTCATTTTTATTTGATGTATCTGACAAGGGATGTTGATAAAAGAAAAAATTATTCACTCTGACACTTAGATTCTGTCAATTTTATATGATGTATCTGACAAAGGATGTTGATAAATAAAATTTATTCACTCTATCCCATGGGTCTGACAATAGATGTATGCGAATTCCTTTCCTTACATCTCCAATGTTTTAATAGACATTCTAAACGGTTGATCTGCTAGCTTACTCTAAAAAATAATGAACACATAACAATGTAATGTATAATATATTTTTAATGAAATAATGCTATGTAGAATATTAATACAAAAATATATTATAATACACTATTAATATCAATGATCAACTTTGGACATTTTGAATCCGTTCCATAAAATAGTTCACCATGTTCTCTCTTGATATTGTAGCAATTGTCTTCTCTTAACTCGTAATCGGTAGAATAATCATTATTCCATTTTGAGTCATACAAAATATTTACTGGTGTGTCACCGACAGGTTCAATATACGTTTCATCTTTGGTATTATTTGATTCATCGACTGTTTGATTAATGGTAGTAACGTTTGCTGGCACTTTGTTTTTCATCGATTCATCTTGATATTTCATATTGATATTTTCTGACAATGCCCTAATTATCTTTTGGCAATTTCACTGTCTATTATCACATTATTCCTACACAGGTAACAGTTTTGGCACGTAGACAAGATATGGTTTACGATATTAGTAGAAGAGTAGGCCATTCTTTTATTGAACTTCTGTTGAATGCTAATACCTAAAAGATGACGATTGGATGTATCAGTAGGTAATGTGTTACCTGCAACAGTAGCAAGGAGTTGTCCTTTATCATCAACGATTATCTTTATGTTGGCATTCTCTTTGAGTGCAATTATCTCCGGAGATCTCAATGTCGCATATCCACCATTTTTACAACGGAATCTTTTCGGTATTCCAAAGAAATTTAATTCCTTACTGTCATGACAATGCATGCATACATTTCCAATAGTGCTACCACTTTTACTTATTTCATAGTTTAAATACTTCTCCTTGTTGGCATTCAATGCTACAAGAACATTTTCATGTGAACACACTTTAGTAAAATGCCCCATCTTCGCTTTTTTTTAAAGATATGACTTATTTGTTTATCGTTCCACTACGTAAAAAATACTGATTTAATACATGCAATAAACTAGGTAGTGTCGATAACCGACCATAGAGTACCAGTGTGAAAGCCACATCGTGTCTCTGAGCAATCATAGAGTACAATTGTTAGAGTCTTAAGCATATTTTGTCATTTTAAGATACGTACAAAAAAAATAAAAAAAAATAAAGTTGAATAATTTCGAAGTTTAAAAAAAAATAGTTTGTTTTTATGAAAAAAAAAATATTGAATTAGAATCATCAGTCCTCATCATTATGAGTATCCAAAACTGGACTTAAGTTTCACATATGAACTAGAGAACTGTATTTTCCATAATTTTCTTACAAGAAAATAGAGTTTAAGGTTAAAAACCCTTATTAGCTCAGATTTTACGGCAATCGTTTTATTTTTCGATCCAAAAATTGACTTAAGTTTCACATTTGAACCAGAGAATTGTATTTTCCATAATTTTCTTGCAAAAAAAAAACTAGAGTTTACGATCAAAAACCCTTATTAGCTCAGATTTTACGGAAATAGTTTTATTTTTCGGTCCATAACTGGACTTGAGTTTCACCTATGACCCAACGAATTTTATTTTCCATAATTTTCTTACAAAAAACTAGAGTTTACGGTCAAAAACCCTTAATAGCTCAGATTTTACGGAAATAGTTTTATTGTTTGATCCAAAATGAACTTGAGTTTCACATTTGAACCAGAGAATTGTATTTTCCATAATTGTCTTACAACAAACTAGAGTTTACAGTCAAAAACCCTTATTAGCTCAGATTTTACGGAAATAGTTTTATTTTTCGATCCATAAATGGACTTAAGTTTCACATTTGAATCAGAGAATTGTATTTTCCATAATTTTCTTACAAAAAAACTAGAGTTTACGGTCAAAAAACCTTATTATCTCAGATTTTACAGAAATAGTTTATTTTTCGATCCAAAACTTGACTTAGGTTTCACCTATGAGCCAACGAATTGTATTTTCAATAATTTTCTTACAAAAAAAGCTAGAGTTTACGGTCAAAAACCCTTATTAGTTTAGATTTTACGGCAATATTTTTATTTTTTGATCCAAAATGGACTTAAGTTTCACACTTGAATCAGGGAATTGTATTTTCCGTATTTTTCTTACAAAAAACTAGAGTTTACGATCAAAAACCCTTAATAGCTCAGATTTTACGGAAATAGTTTTATTTTTTGATCCAAAATGAACTTAAGTTTCACATTTGAACCAGAGAATTGTATTTTCCATAATTTTCTTACAAAAAACTAGAGTTTACGGTCAAAAACCCTTATTAGCTCAGATTTTACGGTAACAGTTTTATTTTCCGACACAAAATGGCCCTAATTTTCACATTTGAACCACAGAATTGTATTTTCCATAATTTTCTTACAAAAAATAGAGTTTACGGTCAAAAACTCTTATTAGCTCAGATTTTACAGAAATAGTTTATTTTTCGATTCATAGCTGGACTTAAGTTTCACATTTGAACCAAAAATATTTTTTCTGAGATTTCTTGTTGAAAAAATTTTATTTAAAGTCATCCACACGGGTTTTTCGCTAGCAACTCGCCCCCCACTAAAACTACGCTAAGACATCCTTCTGCCAATCTACCCATTTCTTCCGCAACGCTTTTAAGACATTTCTTGTTAAAAAATTTTATTTAAAGTTATTCACACGGGTTTTGCATTAGCAACTTGCCCCCCGCGCTCACTATAATAAGTCAGGCTGGTGTCAATCCCCCCATGTTCCCCATATCCTTCTGCCAGTCAACCCATCTCCCCCAAAACACTTTTCAGCTATTTCTCGTGAAAAATTTTATTTCAACTCATCCACAACGGTTTTCGCTAGCAACTCGCCCTCCACTAAAACTACACTAATACATCCTTCTGCCACACTTTTCACTTTTCACCCATTTCTAGTTAAAAATTTTATTTCAACTCATCCAAACTGGTTTTTTGCTAGCAACTCGCCCTCCACTATAACTACGCTAATACATCCTTCTGCCAATCAACCCATCTCCCCCAAAACACTATTCAGCCATTTCTTGTTAAAAATGTTTATTTCAACTCATCCACACGGGTTTTTCGTTAGCAACTCGCCCTCCACTATAACTCCTCTAATACATCCTTCTGCCAATCAACCCATCTCCCCCAAAACACTATTCAGCCATTTCTCGTTAAAATTTTTATTTCAACTCATCCACACGGGTTTTTCGCTATCAATTCGCCCTCCACTATAACTACGCTAATACATCCTTCTGCCAATCAACCCATCTCCCCCAAAACACTTTTCAGCCATTTCTTGTTAAAAAACTTTATTTCAACTCATCCACACGGGTTTTTCACTAGCAACTCGCCCTCCACTATAACTAAACTAATACATCCTTCTGCCAATCAACCCATCTCCCCCCCCCCCCAACAAAAAAAAACACTTTTCAGCAATTTCTCGTTAAAAATTTTATTTCAACTCATCCACACGGGTTTTTCGCTAGCAACTCGCCCCCACTATAACTACGCTAGTACATCCTTCTGCCAATCAACCCATCTCCCCCCCCCCGAAAAAAAACTCTTTTCAGCCATTTCTTGTTAAAATATTTTATTTTAACTCATCCACTCTGGTTTTTCGCTAGAAACTCGCCCTCCACTATAACTACGCTAATACATCCTTCTGCCAATCAACCCATCTCCCCCAAAACACTTTTCAGCCATTTATTGTTAAAAATTTTTATTCAACTCATCAACACGGGTTTGTCGCAATCCACTCGCACTCCACTATAACTTCACTAATACATCCTTCTGCCAATCAACCCATCTCCCCCAAAACACATTTCAGCCATTTCTTGTTAAAAATTTTTATTTCAACTCATCCACACGGGTGTTTCGCTAGCAACTCGCCCTCCACTATAACTACGCTAATACATCCTTCTGCAAATCAACCCATCTCCCCCAAAACACTTTTCAGCCATTTCTTGTTAAAAAAATTTAATTCAACTCATCCACACGGGTTTTTCGCTAGCAACTCGTCCTCCACTATAACTACGCTAATACATCCCTCCCCCAATCAACCCATCTCCCCCAAAACACTTTTCACCCATTTCTCGTTAAAATTTTATTTCAACTCATCCAAACGGGTTTTTCGCTAGCATCTCGCCCTCCACTATAACTACGCTACTACATCCATCTGCCAATCAACCCATCTCCCCCAAAACACTTTTCAGCCATTTCTTGTTAAAAAATTTTACTTCAATTTATCCACACGGGTTTTTCGCTAGCAACTCGCCCTCCACTATAACTACGCTAATACATCCCTCCGCCAATCAACCCATTTCCCCCAAAACACTTTTCAGCCATTTCTTGTTAAAAATTTTTATTTCAACTCATCCACACGTGTATTTTGCTATCAAATCGCCCTCCACTATAACTACTCTAATACATCCTTCTCCCAATCAACCCATCTCCCCCAAAACACTTTTCACCCATTTCTCGTTAAAATTTTATTTCAACTCATCCAAACGGGTTTTTCGCTAGCATCTCGCCCTCCTCTATAACTACGCTAATACATCCTTCTGCCAATCAACCCATCTCCCCCAAAACACTTTTCAGCCATTTCTTGTTAAAAAATTTTACTTCAATTTATCCACACGGGTTTTTCGCTAGCAACTCGCCCTCCACTATAACTACGCTAATACATCCCTCCGCCAATCAACCCATTTCCCCCAAAACACTTTTCAGCCATTTCTTGTTAAAAATTTTTATTTCAACTCATCCACACGGGTTTTTCGCTAGCAACTCGCCCTCCACTATCACACTATAAGTACTCTAAGACATCCCCACTCCCATCACTCCAACACTTGTGTATTATACAGAACACATCGAAGAAGTAAAGCTTTCCGTTATTAAAATTCTTTTCTTGCCATCTACATCAAATTTTTAGTAGACTATAACGTTAAACTCTATTTTAAATTGACAACACTTTTCAAACACCACATGTGCATTATACAGTACACATCGAAGCATTCGCAAATGATAAACCCTTTTTTTCTCCCCCTTAACAGGATCAAATTCGCAAATCCTATCTACCGACACATTCATATCAAACTATTGTTGGCTAAAGGCAATTGTCCAAAAAAAAATCAGAAGCCGCTCTTGATAGCACAGACTTCAAAGAAATGGAACTGTTGATAACACATGGGTGATAGACAGCTTTCCCTACAAAATCATTCCTAAATACGCAATTTGACAATCTCTAGTTTTCGATTTAAAAAAAAACAAACAAAAACAAAAAACCCGTCTGATTATCTTATACACCCTTGACTATAGTTTCAAAACATGCTTGGCCACTTTGTAGGTTGCCAATTTTTTTAAGAACCAGTGGGGAATCCCCGCTTGTACTGCTCGCTTTTTTTTGCAATGTGCATATCAAACTTTAGTGCCTCAGGCGTAGGTTTCAAACCTTTAAGGGAACATAATCCACCCAAATCCATAGGTACATGCTCTGGAAAGACGCCAAGGAACATAAGGCAAGCAAATCCATAAGTACATGCTCTGGAAATGTTTTTCCTATACGTCTAAGCAAATAGCATGGTAATTCCTATACGTCTAAGCAAAGTATAAGTTAGCAATCTACTAGCAGATACAAATACCTTTTAAAATTCAAACTCAAAACGACCAGAAATTACTATTAAAGAATAAATGAGACCCAAAACGAACAGAAATTAAATAAAACAATCATAGCAAAAACATACAACAAGTAATAACATAAATAAATAAATAGATCTTAAAGCGATTAATGCTTAGATTGAATATGAAAATCAAGCTTAAAAAAAAATATTTTCCTATTGAAGTATAAATGAAACTTAAAACGAACAGAAATTGAATAAACCATCAATGCAAACAAACATACAATATATATTAGTAGGGAAGCCCTAACGACTCCCAGGGGGCACCACTGCTGCCATCTATAATTGAGTCTAACGCTGATGGGATATAATTTATTCAAGGATTATTGATCAAGTCTAATGGGGTCAATGCCCCCTTTTAAAGGTCGATTTTTTTGTTGTTTCTAGGTGTAATGACTCCGGGACGAAGTTTGCACATGCGCATTGAATTCTAACCACATAGACAATGTATTGATTGACTCGAGGGGAACTGGATTTCTGAGAAATTGATTGCATAATTGACTAGGACAAGAGGGTAAATGAAGTTCTGATACATTTATTTACATACTCGGCGGGGAATTGTTGATCCACGAAAGGGGAATTAAGAAACATTATGGCTTCTTTGATCTTTAGGTCTGAGGGATAAATGGTCTTCAGTGACAGGGATAAATTGTTATTCTATTTTTAAATATGGCTTCTTTGATCTTTAGGTCTGAGGGATAAATGGTCTTTAGTGATAAGTTAATATTCTATTTTTAAATATTGCTTCTCTGATCTTTAGTGACAGAGATAAATATTATTATTCTATCGAAACCATAATAGTGTAGCTAGGAACACCTATAAGATGATGAGATAAACACGGTAAATGGTTTCCTGGGAATTTCATATTTGACTGTGAAAGGATGCCAAAACAAAGGAACAAGTAGAAATTACGTTTAGGGGATTATTTCGGTAAAACCGTTTTTGATATTTTAGGGGATAGTTTTTGTAAAACAGTTTTAGACATTTTAGGAGACTATTTGGGTAAAACCGTTTAAGGCATTTTAGAAGATGATTTTGGAAGATGATTTTAGAAGATGATTTGGAAGATGATTTGGGGTGAAACTCTGTGGTCGTTATAATACACAAGTTCCATTTGAACAGTGTTGTGAGGTCCGCTACCCCATCCCAAAGGGTCCCCTACCCCAACCCCAAAGGGCCCCCCGAGCCCCAAAGACCATCCGGTCCCTCAAAGGCCCCCTGTGCCCCCAATGGCCCCCGGGCCCAAAAAAGCCCCCAAAGGTCCCCCTGTCCCCAAAAGCCCCCCGGGCCCCCAAAGCCCCCTGGGCCCCCAAAGGCCCCCGGGCCCCTAAAGGCCCCGGGCTATTTTTATAATTTTTTTGTGCACTTGAGACACAGGCCCCCGGGCCATTTTTAGACTTTTTTTGTGCACTTGAGACACAGAAGGGTCTCCACATTTCAAAGGCTTTATTATATCTTTTTTAGAACAAGTTCCTTTCTTAATGTCCCTCCTAAACCCATTTTACATGTTGAAGTACTCATCTTTTTCACACACAACTTTACTTTACAACTTTTTGAACACCCCAACACCAAGCAATACTTTTCAAAAGGGTTTATTATATCTCTTCAGAACAAGTTCTTTACGTAATGTCCCTCCTAAACCCATTTTACAAGTTGAAGACCTCATCTTTTTCACCCACAACTTTACTTTACAGCTTTTTACATAGCCCAACAACAAGCAATACTTTCCAAAAGGCTTTACTATGTCTTTTCAGAACACGTTCTTTTCGTAATATCCTTCCTAAACCAATTTTTTACAAGTTGAAGTGCTCATCCTTTTCACCACAACTCTACTTTACGACTTTTTGAATACCCCAACATCAAGTAATACTCTTCAAAAGGCTTTATTATATCTTTTCAGAACAAGTTCTTTACGTAATGTCCTTCCTAAACCAATTTTACAAGTTGAAGTACTCATCTTTTTCACCACAACTTTACTTTACGACTTTTTGCATACCCCAATACCAAGCAATACTTTTCAAAGGCTTTATTTTATCTTTTAGGAACAAGTTCTTTACGTAATGTCTTCACTAAACTAATTTTACAACTTGAATTACTCATCCTTTTCACCCACAACTTTATTTTATGGCTTTTTGAATACCCCAACACCAAGCAATGCTTTCAAAGGCTATATTATATATTTTCAGAACAAGTTCTTTTCTTAATGTCCCACCTAAACCAATCCTTTTCACCCACAACTTTACTTTACGACTTTTTTATATACCCCGACACCAAACAATACTTTCAAAGGCTTTATAATATCTTTGCAGAACAAGTTCTTTTCTTAATGTTCCTCCTAAACCAATTTTACAAGTTGAAGAACTCATCCTTTTCACCCACAACTTTACTTTATGGCTTTTTGAATACCCCAACACCAAGCAATACTTTCAAAAGACTTTTTTATATCTTTTCAGAAAAAGTTCTTTTCTTAATATCCCTCCTAAACCAATTTTACAAGTTGAAACACTCATCATTTTCACCCAACACTTAACTTTACTGTCTTTTGCATAGCCCAACATCAAGGAATACTCCCTTAAAGAATTGATTATATTTTTCAAGAAAAAGTTCATTGCGCACTGTTACAACTATGACTCTGTAAAGAGTAGAAGTGTGTATCATTTTCACTACAAATGGTCTATACTACTTTTTACATACCCCAATACCATGCAATTCTCGTCAAAAGGCTGTTTTATATCTTTCTTGGACAAGTTTTTTTCTTAATGTACTTCCTAAACCAATTTTACAAGTTGAAGTACTCATCTTTTTCACCCACAACTTTACTTGACGGCTTTTTGCGTACCCCTACATCAAGCAACACTTTTCAAAAAAGTTCTGTTCCAAATTTTTCCTTAGAAGATACGAAAAGTTATACTTTGATCATGAATATTCTTCATGAAGATAAGGAACTCCACTTTAGTTCTGAGTTTTCTCGAAGAAGTGCAAAATGTTCAAGTGCTCTTCTGAATTTTATCAAAGAAGAGAAAAAAAATAGCTCAATTATGAATTTTACCAATGAAAAAAGGTTCCATTTCAGTTCTTAATTTCTAAAAGACATAAAAAATTTAAAGTTCAGTTCTAAATTTTTCCGTAGAAGATAGGAAAAGTTATCCTATGATTTTGATTATTTTCCATGAAGATAAAAAGTTTCACTTTAATTCTAAATTTTCGTAAATTCAGTTCCGATTTTTTTCAGAGATGAAAATTTAAAATTCTGTTCCAAATTTTCCGTAGAAGATAGAAAAAGTTATAATATGATTGTGATTATTTTTCATGAAGATAAAAAGTTTCACTTTAATTCTGAGTTTTCTCGAAGAAGTGCAAAATGTTCAAGTTCTCTTCTGAAGTTTCTTAAAGAAGAGAAAAAAGGTTAGCTCAATTCTTTATTTTACCAATGAAAATGAAAAAAGCTTCCATTTCAGTTCTTAATTTCTCAAAGACATAAAAAATTTAAAGTTCAGTTCTAATTTTTTTTCGTAGAAGATAGGAAAAGTTATACTATGATTTTGAATATTTTCCATGAAGATAAAAAGCGTGATTTTAATTATAAATTTTCTTAAATTCAGTTTCGATTTTTCTCAAAGAGATGAAAAAATTTTAAGTTCTGTTCCAAATTTTTCATAGAAGATAAAAAAAGTTATACTTCGATCGTGAATATTCGCCATGAAGATAAGGAGCTCCACTTTAATTCTGAGTTTTGTCGAAGAAGTGCAAAATGTTCAAGTGCTCTTCTGAATTTTCTTAAAGAAGACAAAAAAAGCTAGCTTAATTCTGATTTTTACCAATGAAAATGAAAAAAGCTTCAATTTCAGTTCTTTATTTGTCAAAGACATATAAAAATTTAAAGTTCTGTTCTAAATTTTTCCACAGAAGATAGGAAAAGTTATACTATGATTGTGATTATTTTCCATGAAGATAAAAAGTTTCACTTTAATTCTAAATTTTCTTAAATTCAGTTCCGATTTTTCTCAAAGAGATGAAAAATTTAAAAGTCCGTTCCAAATTTTTCCGTAGAAGATACGAAAAGTTATACCATGATTTCCATGAAGATACTATATTCCATGAAGATAGAAAGTTTCACTTTAATTCTGAGTTTTCTCGAAGAAGTGCAAAATGCACAAGTGCTCTTCTGAATTTTTTTATAGAAGAGAAAAAAGGTTAGCTCAATTCTGAATTTTATCAATGAAAATGAAAAAAGTTTCAATTTCAGTTCTTAATTTCTCAAAGACATAAAAAATTGAAAGTTCAGTTCTAAATTTTTTCGTAGAAGATAGAAAAAGTTATACTATGATTGTGATTATTTTCCATGAAAGTAAAAAGTTTCACATCAATTCTAAATTTTCTTAAATTCAGTTTCGATTTTTCTCAAAGCGATGAAAAATTTAAAGTTCCGTTCCAAATTTTTCCGTAGAACATAGGAAAAGTTATACTATGATTGTGACTATTTTCCATGAAGATAGGAGGCTTCTATTTAATTCTGATTTTTCTCAACGAAGTGCAAAATGTTCAAGTGCTCTTCTGAATTTTCTTAAAGAAGAGAAAAAAAGTTAGCTCAATTCTGAATTTTACCAATGAAAATGAAAAAGTTTCTGAGAAAATGAAAAAAGTTATACTTTGATCGTGAATATTTGCCATGAAGATAAGGAGCTCCACATTAATTCTGAGTTTTCTCGACGAAGTGTAAAATGTTCAAGTTCTCATTTGAATTTTCTTAAAGAAGAGAAAAAAAGTTAGCTCAATTCTGAATTTTACCAATGAAAATGAAAAAAGCTTCCGCTTCAGTTCTTTATTTCTCAAAGGCATACAAAATTTAAAGTTCTGTTCTCAATTTTTACGTAGAAGATATGAAAAGTTATACTATGATTGTGATTATTTTCCATGAAGATAAAAATTTGCACTTTAATTCTAAATTTTCTTAAATTCAGTTCTGATTTTTCTCAAAGAGATGAAAAAATTTTAAGTTCTGTTCCAAATTTTTCATAGAAGATAGGAAAAGTTATACTTTGATCGTTAATATTCGTGATGAAGATAAAGAACTCCACTTTAATTCTGAGTTTTCTCGAAGAAGTGCAAAATGTTCAAGTTCTCTTCTGAATTTCCTTAAAGAAGAGAAAAAAGTTAGCTCAATTCTGAAATTTACCAATGAAAATGAAAAAAGCTTCCAATTCAGTTCTTAATTTCTCAAAGACATAAAAAATTGAAAGTTCAGTTCCAAATTTTTCGTAGAAGATACAAAAAAGTTATACTTTGATCGTGAATATTCACCATGAAGATAAGGAGCTCCACTTTAATGCTGAGTTTTCTCGAAGAAGTGCAAAATGTTCAATTGCTCTTCAGAATTTTCTTAAAGAAGAGAAAGAGTTAGCTCAATTCTGAAATTCACCAATGAAAATGAAAAAAGACTTCCAGTACAGTTATTAATTTCTCAAAGACATAAAAAAATTAAAGTTCAGTTCTAAATTTTTCCGTAGAAGATAGGAGAAGTTATACTATGAATGTGATTATTTTCAATGAAGATAAAAAGTTTCACTTTAATTCTAAATTTTCTTAAATTTGGTTCCGATTTTTCACAAAGAGACGAAAAAATTTAAAGTTTTGTTCCTAATTTTTCGTAGAAGATAGAAAAAAGTTATACTTTGATCGTGAATATTCACAATGAAGATAAAAAGTTCCACTTTAATTCTAAATTTTCTCAATGAAGTACAAAATGTTCAAGTTCTCTTTTAATTTTTCCAAGAAAATAAAAAGGTTCCACATCAGTTCTGGTTTTTTCTCGAAGAGAGGAAAAATTTAAAGTTCTGTTCTAATTTTAAATTAAATTTTAGCTCCTTTGTCTTATGGATTTACCCCTCAAATTTTTAAATTAGAAAATGAGTGCGTCATTCGATTATTAAAGACAATCTTTCAATCTCGTTCATCTAACCTCCAAAACTATAGGTTAGGCTAGGTTAGGTATAAATAAATATTAATAAATAAATAGAAACATTTCTCCATGTTTAAGTTAGGTTAGGTTAGCTTATCATGAGCGCTCATGATAAGCTAACCTAGAACTGAACTGAACTTTAATTTTTTATGTCTTTGAGAAATTAAGAACTGTAGTGGAAGCCTTTTTTCATTTTCATTGGTAAATTTCAGAATTGAGCTAACTCTTTCTCTTCTTTAAGAAAATTACGAAGAGCACTTGAACTTTGCACATCTTTGAGAAAACTCAGAATTAAAGTGGAGCTCCTTATCTTCATGGTGAATATTCACGATCAAAGTATAACTTTTTTCTATCTTCTAAGGAAAAATTTAGAAAAGAACTTTAAATTTTTTATGTATGTGAGAAATTAAGAAATGAAATGGAAGCTTTTTTCATTTTCATTGGTAAATTTCAATTTTGAGCTAACTCTTTTTCTCTTCTTTACGAAAATTCAGAAGAAAACTTGAACATTTTGCACTTCTTTGAGAAAACTCAGAATTAAAATGGAGCTCCTTATCTTCATGGCGAATATTCACGATCAAAGTATAACTTTTTCTATCTTCTATGAAAAATTTGGAACAGAACTTTAAATTTTTTCATCTCTTTGAGAAAAATCGGAACTGAATTTAAGAAAATTTACAATTAAAGTGAAACTTTTTATCTTCACATAAAATAACCACAATTATAGTATAACTTTTCCTATCTTCTACGGAAAAATTTAGAACTGAACTTTAAATTTTTTATGTCTTTGAGAAATTAAGAACTGAAGTGGAAGGTTTTTTAATTTTCATTGGTAAAATTCAGAATTGAGCTAACTATTTTCTCTTCTTTAAGAAAATTCAGAAGAGAACTTGAACATTTTGCACTTCTTCGAGAAAACTCAGAATTAAAGTGGAGCTCCTTATCTTCATGACGAATATTCACGATCAACGTATAACTTTTTCTATCTTCTATGAAAATTTTGAACAGAAGTTTAAATTTTTTCATCTCTTTGAGAAAAATCGGAACTGAATTTAAGAAAATTTAGAATTGGAGTGAAACTTTTTATCTTCATGGAAAATAATCACAATCATAGTATAAATTTTCCTTTCTTCTACGGAAAAATTTTGACTGAACTTTAAATTTTTTATGTCTCTGAGAAATTAAGAACTGAAATGGAAGATTTTTTCATTTTCATTGGTAAATTTCAGAATTGAGCTAAATTTTTTCTCTTCTTTAAGAAAATTCAGAAGAGCACTTGAACATTTTGCACTTCTTCTAGAAAACTCAGAATTAAAGTGGAGCTCCTTATCTTCATGGGAAATATTCACGATTAAAGTATAACTTTTTCTATCTTCTATGAAAAATTTGGAATTGAACTTTCAATTTTTCATCTCTTTGAGAAAAATCAGAACTGAATTTAAGAAAATTTAGAATTAAAGTGAAACTTTGTATCTTCATGAAAAATAATTACAATCATATTATAACTTTTCCTTTCTTCTATGGAAAAATTTAGAACAGAACTTTAAATTTCTTATGTCTTTGAGAAATTAAGGACTGAAATGAAAGCTTTTTTCATTTTCATTGGTAAAATTCAGAATTAATCTAACTTTGTTTCTCTTCTTTAAGAAAATTCAGAATAGAACTTGAAAATTTTGCACTTATTCGATAAAACTCAGAATTAAAGTGAAACTTTTTATATTCATGGAAAAGAATCACAATCATAGTATAACTTTTTCTATCTTCTACGGAAAAATTTGGAACAGAACTTTAAATTTTTTCATCTCTTTGAGAAAAATCGGAACTGAATTAAAGAAAATTTAGAATTAAAGTGAAACTTTTTATCTTCATGGAAAATAATCACAATCATAGTATAACTGTTCCTATCTTCTACGGAAAAATTTAGAACTGAACTTTAAATGTTTTATGTCTTTGAGAAATTAAGAACTGAAATGGAAGCTTTTCTCGTTTTCATTGGTAAAATTCGGAATTGAGCTAACTTTTTTTCTCTTCTTTAATAAAATTCAGAAGAGCACTTTTACATTTTGCACTTCTTAGAGAAAACTCAGAATTAAAGTGGAGTTCCTTATCTTCATCACGAATATTCACGATCAAAGTATAACTTTTCCTATCTTCTACGGAAAAATTTGGAACACAACTTTAAATTTTTTCATCTCTTTGAGAAAAATCGGAACTGAAAAGTAAAGTTCCGGGTGAATAAGATGAGTACTTCAACTTGTAAAATGGGTTTAGGAAGGATATTAAGAAAATAACTTGTTCTGAAAAGATATAATGAAGCCTTTTGAAAAGTATTGCATGATGTAGGGGTATGCAAAAAGCCGTCAAGTAAAGTTGTGGGTGAAAAAGATGAGTACTTCAAGTTGTAAAATTCGTTTATGAAGGATATTAAGAAAAGAACTTGTTCTGAAAAGATATAATAAAGCCTTTCGAAAAGTATTGCTTGATGTTGGGGTATGTAAAAAAGTCGCAAAGTAAAGTTGTGGTGAAAAGGATGAGTACTTCAACTTGTAAAATTGGTTTAGGAGGGACAATACGTAAAGAAGTTGTTCTGAAAAGATATAATAAAGCCTTTTGAAAAGTATTGCATAGTGTTGGGGTGTGCAAAAGGCCATAAGGAAAAGCTGTGGGTGAAAAGGATGAGTACTTCAACTTGTAAAATTGGTTTAAGAGGGATATTAAGAAAAGAACTTGTTCTGAAAAGATATAAAAAAGTCTTTTGAAAGTATTGCTTGGTGTTGGAAAATTCAAAATGTCGTAAAGTAAAGATGTGGGTGGAAAGGACGAGTACTTCAACTCGTAAAATAGGTTTAGGAAGGACATTAAGAAAAGAACTTGTTCTGAAAAGATATAATAAAGCCTTAGAAAGTATTGCTTGGTTTTTGGGTATGCAAAAAGCCGTAAAGTAAAGTTGTGGGTGAAAAGATTGAGTACTTCAACTTGTAAAATTGGTTTAGGGATGACGATACGTAAATAACTTATTCTGAAAAGATATAATAAAGCCTTTGAAAAGTATTGCTTGGTGTTGGGGTATGCAAAAAGCCGTAATGTAAAGTTGTGGTGAAAAAGATGAGTACTTCAAGTTGTAAAATTGGTTTAGAAAGGACATTACGTAAAGAACTTGTTCTGAAAAGATATAATAGAGCCTTTTTGAAAAGCATTGCTTGGTGTTGGGGTATGCATAAAGTCGTAAAGTAAAGTTGTGGTGAAAAGGATGAGTACTTCAAGTTGTAAAATTGTCTTAGGAGGGACATTACGTAAAGAACTTGTTCTGAAAAGGTATAATAAAACCTTTTTAAAAGTATTGCTTGGTTTTGGGGTATGCAAAAAGCTGTAAAGTAAAGTTGTGGGTGAAAAAGATGAGTACTTTAACATTTAAAAGCGGTTTAGGAAAGGACATTATGTAAAGAACTTGTTCTGAAAAGATATAATAAACCCTTTTGAAAAGTATTGCTTGATGTTGGGGTGTTCAAAAAGTTGTAAAGTAAAGTTGTGTGTGAAAAAGATGAGTACTTCAACATGTAAAATGGGTTTAAGAGGGACATTAAGAAAGAAAATTGTTCTTAAAAGATATAATAAAGTCTTTTGTAATGTGGGGGCTCTTCTGTGTCTCAAGTGCAAAAAAAAAGTATTAAAAATGGCCCGGGGGGCCTTTTGGGGCTCGGGGGGTATTTGGGGGTCCTTTGGCGGCTCGGGGGCTTTTGGGGGCCTTTGGGGGCAAGGGGGGCTTTGGGGGCCTTTGGGGGCTTAGGGGGCCCGGGGGGCCTTTGGGTTTGGGGTAGGGGACCCTTTGGGGTGGGGTAGGGGGTCTCACAACACAGTTCAAATGGAACTTGTGTATTATAACGACCACAGAGTTTCACCCCAAATCATCTTCTAAATCGTCTTCTAAAATCATTTTCTAAAATGTCTCAAACTGTTTCGCCTAAATCATCTTCTAAAATGTCTCAAACGGTTTCGCCCAAATAATCCCCTAAAATGTCTCAGACGGTTTCGTTCAAATAATCCCCTAAACGTAATTTTTGCGTGTTCCTTTTGTTTTGGCATCCCTGCGCTGTCACATTTGAAATTTTCATGAAACTATTTCCCGCGTTAATCTCTTCATCTTATAGGTGTTCCTAGCTACACTTTTATGGTTTCGATAGAATAATAATTTTTATCTCTGTCACTAAAGATCAGAGAAGCCATATTTAAAAATATAATATCAATTTATCTCTGTCACTAAAGACCATTTATCCCTCAGACCTAACGATCAGAGAAGCCATAATTAAAAATAGAATATCAATTTATCCCTGTCACTAAAGACCATTTATCCCTCAGACCTAAAGATCAAAAGAAGCCATAATGTTTCTTAATTCCCCTTTCGTGAATCAACAATTCACCGTCGATTATGTAAATCAATTTCTCAGAAATTTAGTTCCCCTCTTGTCCTAGTCAATTATGCAATCAATTTCTCAGAAATCCAGTTCCCCTCGAGTCAATCAATACATTGTCTATGTGGTTAGAATTCAATGCGCATGTGCAAACTTCGTCCCGGAGTCATCACACCTATTAACAACAAATAAATAGACCTTGAAAAAGGGGGCTTTGACCCCATTAGACTCGATCAATAATCCTTGAATAAATTATATCCCGTCAGCATTAGACTCAATTATAGATGGCAGCAGTGGTGCCCCCGGAAGTCCTTATGGCTTCCCTACTGATATTAATGTAAATTAATAAATAAATCTTAAAGCCAGTGAAACTTAAATGGAATATGCAAATAAAGCTTGAAACGAACAAAAATCACTACAAACAAGAGTTTGGGTATGACCATCTTCTCTCATTGTAAAAGTCTAAAACCTACTGCGTCATTGGAGCCTTACTGAAAACCAATTTTATGACAAATATTTTCATCTGTACTTAATATTGCAAACAGACATTAAAATTATAGTAACATTTTGAACTGATGAGCTTTCAGCAATTAATATCATTATGCTTCAAATATTCAATTGAATTTATTGGCTCTTTTTAAAGATGTTAAAGACGAATATAGTTTCACTACGAACAAGTATTTGGATACTGCTTCCTTTCCTAACTGTAAATAAAAACCAAAAGCCTACTGCGTCATTGGCGCTTAACTGAAAACGAATTATATTACAAATATTTTTGTTCCAGTTCTTACAGCATTGAAAATATAAATAAAATTACAGTGAAATAAATTCTTGAATGAATGAATCTTTCAACAATTAATATCATTATACATCAAATATTCAATTTGATGTTGTATCTATTTTTCAAGACGGTTCAAGACGCATATAGTTTTCAGTAAAGCGCCAATAACGCAGTAGGTTTTAGAGTTTTACAGTGAGAGAAGTAGGTCATACCCATACTCTTATTTGTAGTGATTTTTGTTCGTTTTAAGCTTGATTTACATATTCAATTTAAGTTTCACTCGTTTTAAGATTTATTTATTAATTTACATTAATAGCCTATCTATTGAATGTTATTTTGAATTGATTGTTTATTTAATATCTGTGAGTTTTAAGTTTTATTTATAATTCAATAGGAAAATATTTTTTTTCATTTTAAGCTTATTATTTATATTCAATCTAAGCATTACTCGCTTTAAGATCTATTTGTTCATTTACATTATTACTTGTTGTATGTTTTTGCTATGATTGTTTATTTATTTTCGTTTTTTTTTTTGGGGGGGGGGTTTCATTTATTCTTTAATAGTAATTTATGGTTGCTTTGAGTTTGAATTTTAAAACGTATGTGTATCTGCTGAGCTTAATTTTAAAATGGCCTTCACTTTTCTTTGAAAAACTTATTTTTCGGAAAGCTTTTTTTAATTAATTTTATTCGTTTTTGATTTCAAAATTTTTTTAGTTTTTTAAAATTCATTATTTCAAAATCAAAAATTAAAAAAAAATTGAAATATTCATCAAGTATCAAAACTGGTATCAAAGTAACAATATCAAAATGAAAAAATAGGTTTATGTCAACCCCGGAGTTTTTGTTATCTGATGTTTGAACTATTTTTAACAAAACTTCTATCTCAAAATTTTTATCCGATGGGTTTGGGGGAAAAAGGCGTGGGGGGACTAATCAAGCTTCAGTCTCTTTTGACTCTTGAAAAGTGAACTAGAACTTTCTATTTTCAATCAAATGAGCCCTCTCTGAAGTTTATACGAGTATCCCTTCATTAAGAACCATATATATCCCCAGAGTATAACTTACAACGCCTGTCCCTGGGCCCTGAGGGGTTGTGTCGATCCCAGAGTTTTAATATCTGATGGTTGAACTATTTTTAACAAAATGTTCCCCTACAATTTTTATCGGATGGGTTTATCCATCCGATAAACCCAAAGGCGTGGAGGGCGAGATGGGCTAGTTGCCCTCAGATCTTTTTAATTCTGAGAAAATGAACTACAACTTTTAGTTTCCATTCAAATGAACCCTCTCTAAAGTTTATAAGATAATCTTTTTCATAAGAACGACATACGGCCCCAGGACATAGCTTACAATGCCTGCCCCCCGGCCCCTGGGGGGATGTGTTAACAGGCGAGCTTTTGTTATCTGACCTTTGAACTATTTAAAAAGAATGGCTCTCTGAAAGTTCTTATCGGATGGATTTGAGGAAAATAGGGCGTGGAGAGGGGGGCTAGTTGCCCTCCGAAGAACTTTAAATTTCCAATCATATGAGCCCTCCGAAGTTGATGATCTTTGAACTATTTTTAACTAAATGGCTACCTTAAATTTTTTATCAAATATATTTTTGGGGAAAGGGCTTGGGGGGGAAGTTACCCTCCGATCACTTATGACTCTTAAAAAGGGAACTAGAACTCTCAATTTACAATCAAATGACCCCCCTTTGAAGTTTATATGACGACCCCTTCTGTATGAAGTGCCTCTGAGAAAAAAATAAATGGAGTGTGGGGGAGGCTAGCTGCCCTCCAGTCACTTTTGAATCTTAAAAAGTGAATTACAACTTTCAATTTCCAATCAAATGAGCCCTCTATGAAGTTTATACGAGCATCTCTTCCATAACAACCATATATGCCCAGGGCATAACTTACAACGCCTACACCAGGGCCCTGGGGGGCTTTGTTGACACCGGAGTTTTTTGTTATCAGAACTTTGGACTATTTTTTACAAAATGTCTATCTCAAAATTTTTATCTGATGCATTTAGGGCGTGGAGGTGGGGGGCTAGTTGCCTCCGATCTCTTTTGACTCTTAAAAAGTGGACAAGAACTTTCAATTTCCTATCAAATGAGCCCTCTTCGAAGCTTATACGAGCTTCCTTTCCATAAGAACCATTTACGCCCACAGGACAACACTTACCACGCCTATCCCCCGGGCACTGGAGGAAGTTTTTGTGATAATGGCTATTTTAAAAATTTTATCGGGTGGGCTAGGGGAAAACGGGTGTGTGGGGGGGACTAGTTGCCCTCGGATATCTTTTGACTCTTAAAAATTGAACTAGAACTTTCAATTTACAATCAAATGAGCCCCTCTGAAGTTACGGGCATCCCTTTCGTAAGAACCATATACGCCCCCAGGACAACACTTACAACGCATATCCCTCGGGCCCTGGCAGGAGATTTTGTTATATAATTTTTGAACAATTTACAAAAAACTGGTTATCTCAAAATTTGTAGCGGATGGGCTTGGGGAAAAAACAGCAGGGGGGGGGTTAGTTGCCCTTAACTCTCTTGATTCTTAAAAAATGAACTAGAACTTTCAATTTCCAATCAAACGAGCCCTCTATGAAGTTTATACGAGCATCCCTTTCATAAGAACCATACATGCCCTTAGGGTATAACTTAAAAAGCCTTCCCCTGGGACCTGGGTGGTTCTATTGACAACGGATTTTTTCTTATCCGACCTTTGAACTATTTTTAACAAAATATCTGTCTAAAAATTTTCATTAAATGGGTTGTCAAAAACAAGGCGTGGGGGGGGGGCATGTTATCCTTAGATCTCGTTTGAATATTAAAATGTGACCTCGAACTTTAAATTTCCAATAAAATGCGCCTTCTCTGAAGTTTATACGAGCATCCCTTTCATACGAACCATATATATCCCAGGGCGTAATTTACAACGCCTGCCCCCGGGCCCTAGGGGGATGTGACGATACCTGGGTTTTTGTTATCTGACTTTTGAGCAATTTTTAACTTAATGGCTATCTCAAAATTTTTATTGGATGCATTTGGGGAAAAAGGGGCGTGGGACGGGGGCTAGTTGTCCTCCAATCTCTTTTGACTCTAAAAAACTGAGCTAGAACTTTGAATTTCCAATCCAATGAGCCATCTCTGAATTTTTTACAAACATCTTATTAATAAGAACCATATATTCCCCCAGGGCATAACTTACAACACCTGCCCTCGGGCCCTGGGGGGCTGTGTCAACCCCGGAGTTTTCGTTATATGGTCTTTGAACTATTTTAAAAAAAAACAGCTATCTCAAAGTTCTTGTCGGATGGGTTTGAGGAAATAAGGGCATGGAGAGGAGGGGCTAGGTGCCCTCCAATCTCTTTTGACTCTTAAAAAGTGAACCAGAACTTTCAATTTTCAATCAAATTAGCCCTCTTTGAAGTTAATACGAGCATTCCTTCCATAAGACCCATATATGCCCCCAGGGTATAACTTACAACACCTGCCCGCGGGCCCTGGGGGGTCATTTCGACACCTAATTTTTTTTATATGATATTTGAACTATTTCTTTACAAAATAGCTATCTTAAAATTTTTATTGGATGCATTTGGGAAAAAACGGTTTGGGGGGGGGGAGCTGGTTACCCTCCAATATCTTTTGACGTTTAAAAAGTGAACTAGAACTATCAATTTCGAGTCAAATGAGCCCTCTTTGAAGTTTATACTAGTATTCCTTCCATAAGAACAATATATGCCCCCAGGGCATAACTTATAACCCTTGCCCCTGAAGCCTGTGGGTGGAGTGTCCTGCTCAAACATATAATCTCCAGAATTTCCAACTACTTTGAACAAAATGGCTATATCAAAATTTTGATTGGATGTGTTAGGGGAAATAGTGGGCTTGAAAAGGGTGTCAGTTGCCTTAGAATCACTTTCGATTATTAAAAAGGGAACTAGCCATTTAAATTTCCAATTGAATGAGCCCTTTCTGAAGTCTCTACGACAACGCTATCTATACAAAACCTTTTATGCCCTCAGGGCATAACTTACAACCATTGCCCCGAGGGCTTTGGGGGGAGGGTTGTCATCCTCAAAGACCTAACTTCCAGAACTTAAAACTACGTTGAATAAAATGGCTATCTCAAAACTTTGATTGGATGTGTTTGGGGAAAAGGTGAGCGTGAAAAGGGGGTTAGTTGCCCTCCAATCACTTTCGACTATGAAAAAGGGCACTAGTCCTTTGAATTTCCAATCGTATGAGCCTGCTTTGAAATTTCTACGACAATGCTTTCTATAAAAACCTTATATGCCCCTAGGGCATAACTGAAAACCCTTGCCCTGAAGGCTGTGGGGTAGTGTCCTCCTCAAAAAAATAATTTCTATCTGGAAATAAACTACGCTGAACAAAATGGCTTTCTCAAAATTTTGATCGAATGTGTTTCGGGAAATAGTGGACGTGGAAGGGGTGTTAGTTGCCTTCCAAACACTTTCGACTATTGAAAAGGGCAAAAGCCACTTCAATTTCAAATTGAATGAGCCCTTTTCAAAGTTTCTACGACAACTTCTTCGATTCAAAGCGCCCTGCTCTAAAGGAAAAAAATTATAAGTACCACATTATGCCAACATCGTTCTTATATGCCCCCCCCCGGGTATAACTTAAAACCCTTGCCCTGAGGGTTTTGGGGGAGTGTGCTCCTCAAAAACATATTTACTATCTGGAAATCAACTACGCTGAACAAAATAGCAATCTCAAAATTTTGATTGTATGTGTTTGGGAGAATGATGGGTGTGGGAGGAGGGCTAGTTGCCCTTCAATCACTTTCGACTATTAAAAAGGGCACTAGAACTCTCGATTTCCAATCGAATGAGCCCCCTTTGAAGTTTCTACGACGACCCCTTCCATATCAAGTGCCTCTGGGAAAAAAATATAATAATAAAACATTGGAGCCGTATTGCCTTTACTATAGGCAAGGCTATAGCGTTGCCTCTGATTATAAAAAGGCCATTTTCAAAATTGTCGCTGATGTTCCAGTAATTATACTAGCTGAACTAGAGTAAAAAGAAAAATAGTTTCTCTATTTTTTTGGAAAAAAAATGGGCTTTTGGATCGACAAGGAAAAAAAATTAAAAAGAAAAAGCAAATTGTTTGATTTGATTAACAATAGCCGATTATTTGTGACCGGTGTGTAAGCCAAGGATGCCAATTCGGGAACAGGGAGGAAGCAAGAATTTTGCTCCATCCTCCGCATAAAGATACAAAAAAGCATTTCTCAAAATTTCAAGGGTATTTTTAGCTTGAGAAAAAAAAACCATCAAACTAAAGGTATTTTTCCACATCTAGGGGTAATTTTGCCTCTTCCTGTAGGTGGGCCTGTATAGAACATGATAAAGAAACAAAACAAAATTTAATTACAATGATAAAGAGTATTATAATTCTAGTGATATGTAGCGATTTCTGGTCAATAATATAGTGATTTATGTGCTGATTTAGTTATTTTTTTCACGAAACTAGTGATTTTTTCTCACCGGGTGGCAACCCTGGTGCCAGATCAGGAGGGAAGGAGTTACTCTGGTTTTTACCTGATTTGTGAACACAGGACTAGTGCTTGAGAGCAATAACAGCAAGAAATTAGTTGTTGCTTACCCCCCTCCCATTCCTTCTTGGTTGAAAAAAATGGAAAAACCCATCTTCACTATCGTTTTTTTTGTTACACCAGGCCCATTCATAAGCGTCATTACGTGCTACACCCATAGAGGAGAAAATGGGGTGGTAAATCCGTCGCCAAGTGTCCCAAATTTTTAACTTAGTTTTGCAGAAAACACCCTTGTTAATGCGCTTTTGGCGGATTCCCAAAACAAAAAAAGGCTGAGAAATGCTTGGATAGAGTACCTGTTGCTTGAAATTATTAGTAAAATGAAAAATATCTTCTATATTTCTCATGGTTAATGGCTTTGCATCAGAGCAGGGAGAAATTTTTACTGGCTAAAAACCACATCTAATTTATGCAACAATAGACTGCAGCGTTCGTATACCAAAAACTGAGTCTGGCCACTCTGAATTTCTGTCACCTTAACATTTTCCAGAAGGGCTCGTTGGAACTCAATAAAACTTGGCCTAGAGCAAGGAATAGTGTAGCAATTATTTCATTAATAAGTCTGTGTCCCATCCAAGCACAATTCAGGAAGTAAAAAGGGATTCCTAAGCTCTTTTTATGAGTGTGTCTACAAAATGTTGGAATAATCGAAGATTGTTTGGCATTTGATGTCAGCCGAATTTTGAGGGAGGTAAGAGCTATAGTTGTGTATTTTGGATACCCGGTTATAACCAAACCTTTACTGGAAGGGGGGGATGAAGGAGATTTTTAAATACATACCCCCGGTATATTTGTTCAGTTTAAAGAAAATGTAAATGAAAGTAGATTATTTTTAAAATTATCCCTTTTTTGGGTTCACCCTCTATATATGATTTAAAAAGAAAACTTGAAGGGGAATAAATTTAACTAACCGTATCGAAAAACTAACCCATCAACTAAAAATAGAAACATTAATCCAGTAGAAGAACAAACTTACATGGATGATTAATTTAATAAAATCGTCTAATAATATGCAAAACAAATAATATCACAAACAGTAAGCTAAATGTCTCCCTCGCCGAATTCATCTTCATCTGCATTATCAAATTCCTGTCCATTCGATTCATGGGATTGATTTTGCAAATTTTCGTCATGTTGTTCATTCTGGTCTTTTTTGTTTGTTGGTGGATAACTCACCTGTGCTGGTTGCTGGAAATGGCTGGGCTGGTTGTGTTGCTGTTGATATTGCATTGGTTTTCCATATTGCTGCTGATACTGCAGTGGCTGAACAGTGTTGTTGGTACTGCATTGGATATTGCTGCTGATACTGCATTGGCTGTTGATATTGGATCGGTTGATCATGTTGCTGCTGTATTGAATATTCATATTGCTGCTGATCTTGCACTGGATTCTTGTAGCTCATTGATTGGTACTGTTGCTGCATTGGTTGTGGATATAACTGCGTTGGGATTTGAGGGTATTGCTGCAGTAGTGGATACTGTTGTTGCAGGCTTTGCGCATTTGAAGCAACATTGTTTTCAGTTTTTATTGCTACTGAGGGTTGCGGAACGAAAAAGAATAGTGGCTGTGCTTCATCTGCAACGGGGGCTAATCCAGTTCTCTTATGATAGCCAACAATAATTTTCCTTGGCAAAAGTTGCCTGGAGCAGTACTGTTTATGCTGTCACTTTCACAATTCACAATGCTTAGCACAAATATATAAACTCCGTATTTAAGCATGATTTTTTGGTTTGCACAACTCCACAGACAAAATAAAACTGATACTATCCTATAAATAACCTTAAGGAGTAAATGTTATTACAATTTTAAATTAAATCTCTTAGTTAGGCTATTAAAATTTTCAATGACTTGAACTTTTGAAAAACAATTAGCATGCAATGAACTGCGTCACAAAATTAATTATATATTTTCAGTAAGCCTTTTGAAGAGCTATTGAGTTTTACATGGTTACAACTTAAAAGTTAAAACTTATTGGTTATACAAAAATAGTCTAAAACTTTATCTTAAAACTCGATTAAAAAGCGAAATACTTTTTCAGCTGGCCAAAACATCCGGCTGATGATACTTTTTTGGCCTCATTTTACGGAACAAAGGACTGTTGAAGCCTAGGATAGGTTCAATTGTAAATTGAACCTCTGTTTAATTGTAAATTAAACCACTTAATCGTAAATTGTTTATTGTAAATTTAGTCTCTGACATTGTTTTAATTATAAATAGAAAGATACAAGGAGCACAGAATAAAAGAAATCCAGAACACAGGCTAGCCAGGGCCGCATATGACGAATTGCTAGAGCTGAATATAATTTTTTCGTGGTCAATCCAAATCAAAAACTTGCCAGATGAAAGTGCTTTCTCCTATGTGTGGAATAATGGCCAAGGCCCACAAGCGAGTGTGGACGTATTCTTAGATATTTAAGGATTAGGTTAGAAGACCAAGAGATTCAACACTAATTAACTGGCACAAGTGATGTTTTTCTATAAAAGTTTAAAAGATGATTTTGGTAAACAATATTATTTCAAGTTGAACTTACTAATTACATATATCATAATTTGGATTCAAATGTGAGCTAATTTTAACAAATACTTTTATTTTTACGTCTACCACTTTTAACAAATTAGAGGGATACTAATTTTTCAAATAGATTATGAATTTGTCCGCTATGCGATATTTTGGGGGATGGATTGGGACACTTTCTTTTTAGGTGCAATGACAGGGTAAATTTAAGAGAGGATTTTTTTAATGGTGGAAATAGGAGCTGCAACTGGGGATCCTTGAATCAACGTCTCCTATATATATAGTGGCGGTAGAAAATTTTATTTTAAAGGGTTTAAAGGCACGAAAATAGTAATTTTCTTTTATTTGTTGTATCTGCTTATTAAATGCGCTTATTTCAAAACTGATAAAAATAAGTTGTTTGTATCAGTTGTGTACAAGGTTTTAACAGCTTTGTAATACACATAAGATTTTAAACATTTTAGAATAGTCAATTTACTTATAATGGTTGAAAAAATTGCCTTCAGAGGTAAAATAATCTATACAGTACTGCAATAATCTAGAGATAAGGGTTCTTAAATATACGAATATCCCATTTAAAACAAAGGCCTTGTTGACGCGCTTGAGCATATTAACTAAAAAAAACAAATTTTTTCTTGCGGAAGCGAATTTGAAAAATTAATGAACCAAAATTATTAATTCCCAAATTATGCATGATATAACAACAAAACTAGCTCAAATAAACGGAGTCATTATATTTTTCCAATATCCGTGGAATTCTCAAAGTTAGCGCTTCACTGAAAACACAGAATCGGCCACAAAAACTTGGTGTTCTCTTAGGATTAGAAAAGTCCATAAGTAGTCTACAAAATATAGAAGATCAATTTATAAAGCCCTTACTAGTCTTTTACCGGCCATGATTCAATAGCTTTTAGCATATAACTATAATTACTTAAGAAACCTTAAGCAGGCTTGCTTTTCAGTAAAGCAAGAGTTTTTAGAATTCTACAGATAAGAATTTTATAGATTAGAACTCTGCAGAAAATATCACAACTCAGTTTATTTAGAGCAAAGTTTGTAGATATATCTCGCATAACCAGCGTAACCATAATTTTTGTTCGTTTCAAGTTTCAACTTCGCTCTTTACTTACGTAAGAAAAAATTTTCAATTAATTTTACTCGTTTTCATTTTATTAATTATACACAGTAAGGCTTACCAAAAAGTTTAGGTGTTAAACTTAGGTGATATAATTAAGAAGTTTTCATATTATTTTTTTTTAAATAGTGGAATAGATGGAAGTTTTACTTCTCGGATCCCTTAAGATTTCGCAGAAGATATGTACAATTTTACCATGTAAATAAAGAGTCCGAGGGATATGCAGTTATTGGTGTCTTAAAAATTTTGTAAGAAAAATTTAGGTATTTTCCTTTCTTGTTTAAAGATCATTACCAGGAGATGTCTTGCACTTCTCATAAGTCATCAGAGGTTACAGCAAACAAGAACCTGGTTTCTTTTTTTGTCAAGATGGGAGCCTAAAAATCCCTGGTCGAGACCCTAAGAATTTGATGGGCAATTTGAATATTAGAATTCCCAGCATTTTGGCCTTTGAACAAGATTGATTTCTTGGGGGTAAAAAATATAGGAAAATGCTTCTTTACTGTGGCATGATTTCGTTTATTTTTCAAAAAGGGCACTAGATATAGTATTTTCTTTCAAATGAGTTCTCTACTATGGCCATTTATTATGGCCATAGTATTATGGCCATTTATTATGGCCATAACTAATATTATGGCCATTTATTCAATATGATCGCCCCTGTGCTGAAAAAAGAAGAAAACGAAAAAAAAATATTTCAATTCTCCTGCAAAAGGTTTTTAACCATTGTGACTACAATGGTTCACAGTTTATTTTGATCCGACGCCATTTTCAAGGTGTTCAAGTCTCGATTTTTTTAATCCCGCCAATTTATTTTCGCAATGAACTTTTACTATCAAATATGAATCAAAATAACAGTTACCATACCTGAATCAGCTTGAACTGGCAGCTGTTCCTCACAGGACAATTTTCTTTTATCAAAACGTTTTTTTAAGGTTTTGGCTACTATGGTCATTGGTTCACTCTTTACAAGGTTGCAGTTGTCGCTGCAGCTATGAAAGGTAATGCAGCTGTCACTGCAGTAGCTATGAAAGCGCTATGCCTTTTTTGTGCTAAGAATCATGCATGAGAGAGATAATTTATTAAAAAAAAAAAAAAATACACTAAGAAATATTTGCCAAAAAGCTTTATGGCTTGTGCATCCATTCTCAAAACTTCAAAACAATCAAGGGATTTCCCTAAAAAAAAAAAAAAAAAAAAAAAAAAAAAAAAAACACTTGAGACCTTGTTCTATACTAATCTAATATAACAATACTATTCTGTACTATTTCTCTACAATATAAAACAAATCATAAACACCGAAACAATTGTCCTTAAGCAGCCTACGAAAAGTCGGCCTATCATTCTCGTGAATTAGGCCTATATCATAAGGAAGAGACCCCATATAGAAGGAAGGACATGGCGAATCAAAAATGCAGACCTTGTAAACCTTTTAACCGGTTTTCTAATAAATGAAGAATTCCTTGTCTCATATTCTAATATTATTATTAGAATATGAACTTTTAATATTAATTATTTGGGGGTTCTGGGGCCAGAGGCCCATTTATCTTGAACCATGATTTTACAGAGCCCAGAATAGGGCCCTGGTGGCTGACCTTCTCTTCAACTTGTAAGTATAAATGTGTTTTATCCCTCTCAATTTGTTTTTAGGGATGAATTCGGGAATAGTCCAACTAGGAATTTAAGGATTGTCATAAATCAAAACATGGTAAGTGCATATTCTGCTATTTGTACATGGCATTGGTCTTGAGTCTGAATAAAAGAATCGAAGGACTCTTTGGTCCATACAATTGGAGTTTTCACGTGCGAATTCTTATCCTAGAGTCTGTCAGGGTCATAAATACCTAAAATTTAGTTATGAAACTAACTGAAAGGGGCCTTTCACGAGCAGTTAGGGGCGTCAACCAAGACGGGGGGCACTAGGCCTACTGCCCACCCCTGTATTTCGAAGAGTATCTTTTTGGGGGTTGAAAATACCTTTTTGTGCTTTTTCATCGTAAAGAAAAAACAAATTCCCCTGAAATTTGAAATATATATCCCTCCCTCCTGCATTTTCATCAATTGATGCCCCCTATGAGCCCTTAGGGTTTTAAACTGAATAGCTTATAGTTTATGAAGGCTTGGACCCTCTGAGGCTATAAAATCTTTATTAGAGGCCCTACCCTGGTATGATATAACAGCATTTCAACTTAATAGTTCTCAAACTGTAAAACAGAGTTCCATCGAGTGGTGTAGTGTCGTCATAAGAGTTACATGGAATACTCAATTAAGCATTTCGGCAAATTTATTGGAATTCCCAATCCCAAATTTTTCAGAAAAAAGATTCTAGCTGCTAGAGAAAAAAAATTACAGCAATGAAAATCAAAAGTTAATGAAGATGGTATCAATAATTGTTAGCCCTTGTCACGCTAGTTTGTAACTTCCAATGAAATTAATCTGTCTTACAATATGCAATCTACTTTTGAAGATAACCTATTAAAAGATAATTTGGATAAGATACTATTAACCATAAGAAACTTCAAGTATCAAATGCGTCCACCCTCCCCCACCCGGAAGGTTCTAAAGCAGGGAGTACAGGGGAAAATAAAAACAAACGAAAGAAAAAATACACGAAAAGGAAATATTGAAAGGGCACTAAAAAAAAAATGTCAATCATTCGCCAACTAACTATTCCCTGAAAATTGAGCCACAGCAAAGTGTAAAAAAGACAAAAAAAGTTTATCAGAAATATCTACCCCACGTGGGTATAGAAAAAATATGTACATATATTAATATAAATAAATGCATAAATTTTATCCAGAGACCGAAAATGCGTTTACAATTCGGTTTGATACTTTTCAGCCACCTAAGGTGAAATAGTCCAGACAGAATGACAAGCAGTCAAGGGGTTGAATCTCATCTAGGGTTTAAAGTCCATTAATGAACTGAATGGAATAAGAATATCATCACAATTACGAAGATAGTATGTAGAATAGTCAGGGACAAGAAATGGTTTAGTTTTAAGGACGGCGGGGCATCGCCATGTAGTTGAAGAAAAGGTTCCTTGTTTCATAATATACCTTAGAGCGTGGTTATACCTTAATATACCTTAGAGCGTGGTTATACCTTAATATACCTTACAGCGTGGAAAAGGTTCCTTGTTTCATAATATACCTTAGAGCGTGGTTATACCTTAATATACCTTAGAGCGTGGAAAAGCTTCCTTGTTTCATAATATACCTTAGAGCGTGGTTATACCTTAATATACCTTAGAGCGAGGTTATACCATAATATACCTTAGAGCGTGGATAAGGTTCCTTGTTTCATAATATACCTTAGAGCGTGGTTATATCTTAATATACCTTAGAGCGTGGAAAAGGTTCCTTGTTTCATAATATACCTTAGAGCGTGGTTATACCTTAATATACCTTAGAGTGTGGTTATACCATAATATACCTTAGAGCGTGGAAAAGGTTCCTTGTTTCATATTATACCTTAGAGCGTGGTTTCAGACGGAAAGAAAATGTTGACATTCGTTGAATGGGGTAATAAAAGACGTAAAACTGAATTAAAGTACGAAAGAGTTTTTTTTTTTTAAATCGACTCATGAAAAATGTTTCTGGGCTTCCTATGAATTCCGAGACTCCTCGGTATTTTAATTTTAATCTCACTAATAGGAGAGATTCTAAACAATATAGCACACAAGAACCGAACGTAACAATTACTAGGTCTACATAGAGAGCCCCTTGAAGCATGAATTCCTGAAAGTTGGGGGCAAGCCTGAGAAATTCGCAAGAAAGTCTGGAAGGTTGCCTTAGTAAAATTTAACGTCAGGCAATTATTATTAAATCAAAGAATTAAACTCTGAAAAAAACATTCAATTAAAAACGGATCTCAGGCTCCATTCTAACAGTAGTGCCAAGGGTGATGTCGCCAACCAAGGCAACTAGAATGTCGTCACCAGGTGATGAAGATCTACGTTTGTGGAAAAATGAAGTGGTTCAAAAAAAATTCCAGAGCAGATAAAATTTAAAAATCACAAGGATTCAAGACCCATTTAGAGCCAAGGCTTCATCTGGATATACTTCTTCAGAAGGAGAACCTCTTGAAGGGTTTTCTGGCGATAATACATTGAAGAAAAAGATTGGTAAATTTGAACTTTTGGATTTTGAATATGAGTAAAAGAAGAATATCGACCGCTTAGTTGTAGGCTAAAGCTCTGCGAGTATTAGTTCTATTTGCAACGTCTTATTTGTGCGAATCTGGCTTTTTGGCTGTCGTAGTAATAACAAATAAATTTTTTTTTGAAAATTAATGTTGAACTTAAATTAAAAGCTGATTGAAAAAGTTTCATATCAATCTAAGTTAGCGGGCAGGTAGGACATTACTGTGTCAATATAAGGTAGCGGGCAGATAGGATATTACTTCGTCAATCTAAGGCAGCAGGCAGGTAGGACATTACTGTATCAATGAAAGGTACAAGACAGGTAGGATATGATTATGTGTGTTATTATATGGTTGATTATATGAGTAGAGATGACCCTATTGATCGTGACCGGGCTCCTTATATGGGCATAGAATACTGACAGGGCTCCTAATAAGGGCATAGCCTCCCTAGGGAGAATGATTACGTAATGGGGTCAATGACCTCTTTTTCCAAGGTCGATTTATTTGATGTTGTAAGTGCACGCTCTCAGCGAATGTCAAGGTCGATTTATTTGTTGTTGTTGTTGTAAGTGCACGCTCTTAGCGAATGTTATGATCCAGAAATAGTATTTGTTGTTGTTTTGGTCATGTACATGCTCGAGGCGAATGTCATGGTGTCCAGAAATAGTATTTGTTGTTGTTGCTCTCGAGCCAAATGTTAAGAGTTTCCCAGAAACAGTTAGATCACGTGTTTCCTTCTCAGCCAATCACCGAGTCGGATACATCCTCCTTCTCAACCAATCAGAGGTCTGCTTATATATTATTGGCGGTGGGACTATAAAGAACGGGTTTTTTTGAAATAGTTTTATTAGTGTGTGAATAGAATTCAATGGAGTGAGAAGAAGAACAGTTTTGACTTTAGTCAGTTGGATTTATATTTGTGTTGATTGGCGATGAGTGGAATGCTTACCCTCTTAGAAGGTGATAGTGGAGTTGCTGATAATAGTACAAGAGCACCAAACATTGCGGTGGAAATTACGAAAGGATCGCGAATTTGTCTGGAATGGGATGCAGTATGTGCAAGATATGTAATATCCTTGAGCAAATTTAAAATGGAGGATCAATTATGTTTCGCCGCTAAAGTTGATATAGCACATGTGAATAGACTTCAATGTGCTTTAAGTGCATTGGTGAAACATGTTGAAGACAATAAACAGTATCGCTGATTGTACATGCTCTGTATTATTGATGTTGTTCTAATTATTCAATAAAATTGTTTCGAAATCGAAAATGTTCCCTATCTTTTCTGGTTAGGGCTAACGAATCAGGGTCAGTCTAGAGTCAGCAGTCAGAGTGAAAGGATTGAAAAATGAATAAATTTGAGAAAGAGAGAATTAGATCAAATCTAATGTTTATGGAAAAACATTTGATTTTGGATGATGATTTTTTCGAGTTATCTCTTAAACGCAGGATATTCTCTTGTCAGGAAGCACTTGACAATATAATGAGGAGTGATTCTCCCCCATTGGACTATTGTATGAAACTTTTTAAATGTGTCACAAATTCTTATACTCATTTTATTGATATATTAATTAGAACAAAGCAGAATCATATTGTGCATATACTTTTGAAAACATTGCCGATGAATTCAATGTAGATGGCTCCTCCCTCGAAAGAGGTACCGTTACAGAGCTACTCCTCTCTCCTCCATTTCCCTCTTGTTGAATTTATCTAACGAAGAGGATAAGTTTCGTTTTATATGTGAGTGAGTTGACATTGGAAACCGAAAAATGTTCTATATATTTCCATTGTGCATGTACACTCTTGGCAGTTGGAATAAATGTGAGAATTGTACAATTATTGATGACTATAGTGAAAAGTGTAAATTATGTAATCCTTGTAAATTACATAGAGGCTATGCAGTACAAATTAAAGGATGTAATTCATGTCTTGAGGAGGTGTGTGACTCTCATCCTAGAGGGCACCTCTGCTCCAATTGTCACTATGATAAATGTGATCAGTGGGAGAATACTTACCCCGCTATGATTGGAAAGAATCCCAAACGTAATTTCAGTTTATTTCTACGAGATTGGTATCGTCGCGGATTTAAATTATTCTGGGAAGAGGAATCTGGTCTACGATTCAACTGTTGGAGTAACCAGACAATCAGGTTTCTACGTCACCGTTGTGACGACACTACCTACTATGACTATAAACCAAATGATTTTTATTTGGCTGTGAACGAATTTGATTCACCATTTGAAAACACTATATATGATATTGCTTCAAATAAACAGCTTGAAACACTTGAATTTCATAATATGAATGAAAATAGTATAATTGACTCTACAAAGAGATGTGACAAGAGTGAAGTTACATTGTACTGTAGAAAATGTGACCCTGACTTTGCAGTCAATCAAGATCAATATAGAGTGAATCCAAATGATTTACCGGCATTAGTGGTTCACGACAGTTGCCTATACATCGAAGATGAAGAAATCTAAAGTGAAGATTTAAAGACATTGTTGTATATATACATTTTATTAATAAGCAAATTCACATACATTTTTTAAGCACTTTACTCTTAGGGCACTGAAATCAATACTGTATAGGTCTGAGAGGATATTTTCCACTAGAAAGTCATTCAGACGAGGATTGTCACCATAAATGTGGAGAAACTGCTTGTAAGTATAGCCACGGCATCGGAACACAAAATATAGTAGTGCATGGAAGCCGCAGCTTTTAGTCGTTAGATCCTGCACCCTCTTCCGATTTTGAATAATAGTTTTCCCACTGCTCTCAATATAGTTGCTGATGTGGGGTGTGTAAAATTTATAGTGTAGGCCAAGAGGATCAAAAAATTCAATCGTCTTCATTGTTTGAAAGATGCACAGCCAATGACCCGTCAGCACAGTCGATGGACTGCTATTAACAATAATCAAGTTATTGTTGACACTTTGAATTTTTCGAAGAAAGTTAGAGGGTAGACAATAGGATTTGTACTAGGACATGTAGGGGTCCATATTAAATACATTGATTATTTGACTGGTGTTCATGGAGCCAAGTCTAGTAGAACACTGCCTTCGGGAGTGATTTCCCAATAGGTTTCATATTGATTTAGTGAGATTAAGGCAATACTCTCAGCCAATGGGTCGGCAAATGTACACTCTAAACGCACACTCCCCGTACGTACTATACTCATATCCTGTGTACCCGACAAATCCAGTACAATGATACCATGTGTTTTAGCAAACATATCTTCGGTTATACCATTTTCGAATAGTTGAGAGTCATGATCTAGGGTTTGCATGGTCAACTCGTACAATGTTCTATATGATTTATCAAAAGATAGATTGTAGAGTGGGATGCCGTTTACTTTGCACACAAGAGATGAAAGTCCAAACATCTCGAATTTATGTGGGCATTCAGTCCATGATCCTATTGCACTAGCGCTTTTTACCCATGTCAAAGCCAATTTCGAGGGGATTTCACCATTGATAAAGGATCAATCGGTGAAGGTGCGTGAGCCCATTGCAATATGACGCTGATTGGTGATTGTATGAGGAACAATTAGTTTAATATTGTTGCCATTGGCTCTCAGTTTTTCAACGGCCAAAGCAACAGAACTCATGACCTGTTGTTTGCGTACATGTAGTATTGCTGAGGTGAGGGAGAGACTTACATTGGGATTGGCAGCAAGTTCTTTTCTCAATATGAAGTTGGAGGGTGCAAGCGTCAATTTTATATCCTCTTTAACATTGGGCGGTAGCCATTGGGGTATATTGAATATTTCATGATATATTTTTCCAACTAGATGTAATTCAGTAGTTGTAGCATTTTTAAGTTCATCTGTACTATCAGTATTAGTAATGTATTCATTTCCATTGGAAGCGCCTCTCAATTCCTTGTATGACTTGGGTGTCCTCAGAATGAATTGCATATAGCTTGCATAGTTGGAGAGATTGTTGCTTGTGCTCACCAGCGTGCCATTGATGTAGACACTAATTTGACGAAATAAATTATGTAGTATACAATTTTCAAAGGATATTCCATCGGCCCGAAATGGCATTGTACTATCGGATTTCCGGACTTTCATTTGTAAATCTATAAATGTGGTCGATAAATCTATGAAGTAGTGTTCATTTGAATAAATTTGAAAGTTGATATTGTCGGAGAGGGGTTGTAGTGGATAAAATTGTTCATAGTATCCATGCTTGACACTCACATCAACATTTTCGGCATTGAATAGATTCAATGAGGCGGTGATTGAAGGTTGAGAATCCTTATGCGGTAGGTAGGACATTTTAGGAGAAGAAATCTAGTTTCGATCTGACAATTTTCTTCCTGGGACTTCCGGTTACACTACGTGTCGGCTTTTTCCTTCTTTTCTTTGACAAAAGGGATGTCTTACGTTTCCGTCCTGAGTAGAGACTGATGAGTGATGCGTTGTTTCTTGACCTTTTTAAACCTTTACCTTTCTGTTTTAATCTCTAGCAAAGGGTTCGCGCACTGAACCTAAGATTTTCCGAATCACTTTTTTAAAAATCCTTACCAGAGCCCCAATCGTATAGTGTAGAGGATGCAAAATCTGTCGCAGCCGGTCCAAGATATTTTCTAGCCAGTGGTAGTGAAGAGCGAAAAAGCTTAGCAAACCAACTGCCAAGACCATAGCCAGACATTGTAGTACGCCCCTTGTAATAGTCCATTCCATTGCCCTGTTGTCTTGGGCCAAGAGTATTAACATAGCAGTCAATATCAGGACAAGTGAATACCACTTTTTTATTAGACATCTTGCTGTTGAACGATGGGTCGAAAATGGCATGTAATCACAGCCAAACCTTTTGAAATTGCTATGGGATCACCCAATTTGGTTCTTAGTGTTAACTGACAGAGTTCCAAATAGGAAGTGTTTACTGGGATATACTGAAGATGCTTTATATTATAGTGATGAATATGTTCCTTATTGGTTTTTCATTCAAGAACTCGTTGGAGGGGGACATTTGAGTTACCAACCCGAGATGTTTCCACAAATGAAGCGTAGGGAAATATACCGGTGTCCATGGAGAAGGCAGGCGGGTAGTCAGCGAAAATGAAATTAGTGTTTCTCGCACTTTTGCCAGTGATTATATTGAGCTTAAAGCCAAGAACATACTTTAGATTATCATTGAGAATAACCTTTTCATTGGCAATAGGTGAACTAATGTAGATCTTGCCCTCCTCCTTTGAATAGTTGAAATGAAAAGCTCCTTTTTTACGAGCGGAAATTCTTTTATTAATAGAACGACATAAATCATTCATACAGGTGAGTTCCTCGTAGGGTAATTCAATATATGGATAATCCAACCAATTGATTTTTTGAATTTGTTCTTGATCACCTGGTGGTGGTGGCCAATCATAGGGTCTAATTTTTATTTCATATTTACGATCCTTTCTCAGGATGTCGTAGGTATTTTTGAGAATACAGTCGACAAAAGCCACTTCATACTTTCCGTCGAATTTGATGGTGGGGGAGAGTTTCGTCCAAAAATCACTGGTTCTATTCAGATCATTGTATAGAGGATCAGAAACATTGGACATGAAAGTCACATAGAAATCATTTGGCATTGTCAATATCTTCAGCACTGACCCAAGAATCAAAACCTGAGTTGTATCCTAGCCATCGAACAAGCAACTGTCTCTTGCCATGGCGTGTACGACTCTTTAATATCTTTTCAATTTGATACCTGTCGCTAGTGTTTCTAACATTTTGCAATTTATAGTCATAAAAGCCACCGAAAATCTCATCATCTTTGGTGTCTCGCAGTCGATAAGTTATGAGTTTAGTGTGCAGAATATTGGACACATTAAAAAGTTCAGTGCTCCATAAATAATTCCCCTTTTCAAAAACATTGGTTGTTCTATTAATTCGAACAGTATCACCAACATTGAATTTCTTCTTCTTTTTCTCTTTTTCACCCTTGGAGTATTGCTTTAGAAAAGCATCAAATGTATTTTCACTATAGTAAACATCCCTTGGTGTAGAGTTGGACAGAGATAGATGGGGTCGTTTATTATAAATCAACATGATTTTATCTTAATCGGGAATAACATCCAGTATATTTTTCAAAGTGCAATGTCTTGAAATTAATAGATGAATCATTCTTATTAATCTTTCAGCCAATGAAGCCTTTATTGGACGTTGAGTATGATAAAGTATTGTATTATATTTCAAAAGAATCCCTTGTTCATGGGGATAAACAAATTCACTAACATGATCCGATTGATTTTTTCTATATGAATCCTGCTCTAGAATACTTTCAATGGTTCTATCAACTTCAATACCTCTCTTTGCTCGCAGTGGAATAACATATGCGTAGCGACTAGAGATACTGATTGCCACCAGACTATATTTGTGGGGTGCATTGTGATGTCGTTAAACTGCTTCTAAAGTTAAAAGATCCATTTGCATTATATGCACAGGGAAAAAGGCTTTAGTTTGTCGATATTGTTTGCTGCGAAGCCTGTGATTTCGATGCAGTGTGTAACTCGACTCATTATCTAGATACTCTTTTACTTTTTTCAATGTGGTGGTGCCGGCGACAGCTTTGGAAAGCGTTTTGGGGATAACTTAAACTTCCTGCTTTACCGACATTGTTCGAGACAACTTTCAGAACATTATATGTGTCGAACGTAGAAATGGTTTGTAATATCCATTCCCCATTCGATTACTGATGTGTGAATCAAGTTGTCCGCAATTTGCAATATTAAAAACAAGTGTTTTGAACTCAGCGGCGCTGCTAGTATCTTGAAATATTGAATCTTCTTTTTTCTTAAATGGTATTGTTGGATGGCTATATTCTGTTAGTTTGTTTAGAATTTGCTTAGTGCCAATAAGACTTTTGGGAAAGTTTGATACACAGAGAAAGGTGTATAGATTATCGTCAAAGGATAAGAGTCCTTTACGATTCGTCACCATATCACAAATTAAATCAACTAGATTATAACTTTTTCCCTGAATTATAGTTCATGTCCCTGTGCTCTCGACTTGAACTTGATCGCCAGTTTCCAACATGAGATAAGATAATACTCTTTTACTCTGTTCTCGATAGGTCAAAGGCAATAGGTTTCCAATTTTCAATACAATCGAATTCAATTCCTTCTCCTTTGATTGCAGTGCTGAAGAATCTTGAGGAGATGTTTCCTGTTTAGAGGGATCGGCGATGGTGGGTCTCTCACGATATGGTTTATGTTTTTCCACACGTCGCAATGCATCTTGAAGTAAAAGCAGTTTTTTGTCATCGGCAATATTCTCATCGTTAATGAATTTGCTTAGATTGTCTTCAAAATTTTCAACGGGCGAGAGGACAAGCTCAAATGGTGTCAATTTATAGGGTTTTGCCATTCTCTCACTAGAGAAAACTGTTTACAAGTCCTGCAATTATCGGTAGTAAAAGTGTAAAGAAGCTACCACCTGCTTGAAGGAGCCGTGTTCTTTTAAAATTTTTTCATATTTTTTTAAAAGCCAACATTCGGACCGTGGAACGGTGTTGCTTTTTCTGTTTTATAAAACCGTATGGCAGTTGTACATTGCCCGCAGTTAAATTTAAACAAAGTTCAGATATTAGATTAATGAAATCATTGTCAACACCGTGTTTGAGTATAGCCTTCCTAAGCAACGGTTTTGAAGTGCTTAAAACGGAAAACAGATGCCGTTGTTCGTGTAGTTTCTTCAGTGTCATAATGGCGACTAATAGTCTTTTCTAGTGTTCACGGGGAGATATACTGTAATTTCATTGTTGAAAATGTCGGTGACTACACGTAGATCCTCGGGCGTGCTCTGATTAAGATCCAGCAAAATGTAACCGTAGGGCTTGCTAGTCACCTGAGTGTACGCTGACAACAGAAATTTAGGGGCGCCGGGATATATCTGATTATTGTGTGTTATGCGCGAGATATAATCACGCATGACTCGATAGATAATATAGACGGTGCAATTCAAAGCAAGGGTTCGCATACATTTGCTCTGATGAAACAGATTGTGTAGAACCATAGTAAAGGAAATGTGTTCATGATGGGAGCGAACGGTGAACAGTTGTAGCATTTCCTGTGAGAACTGTTCAATGGATTCAGCCAAATCATCAATAATCATCCACGAGTTCGGTTCAATACTATTGAAAAACATCAAGTATCCGTATGAATTGTATTGGTATGGTTGTGTCAATAGCTTTTATTTTATCATAGGACTCCTGCCAAATACTATAGCAATAGTAGATTTTTTTCAGCTTTTCCAAAAACATTTTATAACAATTTTGAATTATTTTAGCTAACAGCGTTGTTTTCCACGATATTGACGGCCTGCACAGAAACGATCTGAAGGGTTTTTTAAATTAATACGTGCTGCTGCTGCTGTTGGGGACAACAGCCGGACTACGACTAACTGTAAATCATATGTGCTCAATGAATAAGTAGTAATAATTTTACTCATAGATCTATCTATTCAAGAACAACAAAAACAATATTTCATGGCAGCATTTATTTCGACACTGCATGAAAACACTTGCAGTCAACATGAACAACGATAAAAATAATAACACTTATTCAACGTGACAAAATTTCATGGTCAAAATGAAAACTCTATTTGCAACAAGAACAATGATAACAATTTATAAATAAGCACTATGTGTCTTTAAACACTTTTATTTACAATACTTTATGTACAATAAAAAACACTTTTTGCCCATCATCAACAACACTTTTCTGTACAACACTTGTTGTCAACTTAAAAAATTTTATATACAAGACACTTTTTGTACAACAGAAAAACAGACACTAACTTGGAACAATAGCACAGTTGAACTTGATTATGAATTTAAAGGTGTGGGATCCCCCCGGGGACCGCGGGGCCGAAGGCCGGCCGGCCGCGGGCGGGACCCCCCACCCCCCTGGGCGGCCGAGGGCAGGGACCCCCCCACCCCCCGGGAGCTGCGGACGGGACCCCCCAACCCCCGGGAGCCGGCCGCGGGAAGGGTCCCCTCACCCCCCGGGAACGGCGATGGAAAAACAATAGTTGTCGTCACTGCTACTGTAGGTTAGTTGAGGTTGGGTTAGATGAGGTTGAGTTAAGGTAGTGAAAGGTTGAGTGGTTAGTCAGATTAGGTTAATTTATCCAGACCAAGTTGAATGCGATAGTCTATGCATTCAACTCGGTCCGAAATACGGTAGTGGCTGTGGGGTAGGACTGTCACACCATTCTCGAGCACATAGACCTTGTCGGATATACATGACATTGCATTTTTTTCCACTCTCACAGTATAATTTCTAGACTGTAGAGAGCGAATTGCAAGCACTTGTGCTCTCGGCACTAGGCTACTTTATACACAGTCTCTGTATAAGCTCATGTTAAAATTGATCTTTGCAAAGTGTGTAGGCACCCCTTTACATACCTTCTTTTCATCCCCACTATGAGTTTCAACGCAATAGACTTTGGGGCCCGGGAACACCCCCTTGGATATCAAATCACTCCCCGTCTCTGATTTTAATTTTAATAGTTGGTTGGGGGCTTGACGTTTCACCAACTCGGGGTAGAGCGATGGATTCCAGTTGGTGAAATCCATCCGCGAGCTGATGTGCACCCCCTTTTGCAAATCACCCAATAAATCTTCAGTCCCATTTACCTTTAACAGCAGAGAATCTGTATCACCATAGTAAACTTGAACCTCCCCCTCCCGTGGCCATTGCACCTTGCACACATTGTAAAAGAACGACAACATGAGCTTTTTTGAAATTTCTAGTACTGAACTACCACCTTCAATATTCTTGTTCAGTACCACATTTCGCTTTCGCCTGTGTAGAAGAACCATGCCGGCCTCTATGCTCGTGAATGATGTAAAATTGGGGTCGGCAATAATTCGTGCACACTCTAGAGGGTCAGTCACGACGTCACACCGAGATCTATTACGTACGCTCTCACACATTTTGCCAAAAACTGAATTTAGAATAATCTTATATACGTCAGTATTGACCTGTTCAGGGGTCCGAGATTGTTTAACAAACATGGTATTGATAAATGATTTACAATCTTTTTAAAGCTTGTAATTCATTACCCTAGGTCGTGGGTTTAGTTTTTAGCAAGCTCAAACCAAACCATTAACACTCAACTGTTTAAATCAGGCCGTATACTTATGTTCCAACAAATATAACATATTATGGTTGTAGTGAATCCAATGCATACCTATCTCCTCAACCTCTGACTGAGTGTAGAGGCTCAGAAAGTCCCTGCTCACGGGCCGATTGATACAGGGACAAACAAAATCTTTGACTGAGTCGTGAAGCGCCAGCGGAATGTGACCATCTATTTCAAAGAACCATCCTTGTGACCCGTTGACCTCGACTATGTTAATTTCGTGGAACTCACAATGATTCTCAAGCCATTTATAGTTTCAATAAGGCAAAGAGTAGTTGAATATTTCCGAGGGGTCCAATGAGTTCATGTCAAAGAAAACTGCGTTTGACTTTGCACCGATGCTTTGCCCGCTCGGATCGGTTGATAAGACGCGGTCCCCATGAAAAACGTACCCTCCCCTCATTGAACGCTCTACAAAAAGGTGCTGATCTACGTCGGTGATTAGGCCTATTTCCTCCCTGCTAATTTTTAAAATTAAATCCATCACTAAATGGGGTGTAGAAAATTAGTAGCCTATATCTAACACAAACTCTGAATAGATCTGGTCTGTGTTCTTACAGATTATATCCAACAGAGTTAGAACGTCACTGGCCAAGTACAGTCTACAATAATCCCACCCATTTTTACAACCCCCCTTGGACCACACCTTCTTGGCAAACTCATACTCCGCGGCTGTGCATTCACTGTTGGTCAGTGACTTGTAAAAAGCTTCAATTGGAGGTAGTTTCTCCTCACTTAAGCGTGCGCCAGAACAGTAATAATCGGATGAATATATACCTTTGCAAGTCAACAGATCATACATTTCACCGTCTGGAAAGTGCTGTTTAAGCAAGGGAAAGCTATCAAAATTGTCGCTTTTTTGCACTTGAATCAATTGACTCAATGCATTGGGAAAAAAACTAAAGGAATCTAAAAACCTGATTTTATTCCAGCACGTACGCCCATTATCCACTGCCTGCCATTTCAGCTCGAAAAGCAATGACTTCTCAGCTGATTTGGGAATTATGTTGTAGGTAAATGAACTATTTACCCATGGACAATCTACTTCCCCTCCCTCCCTATGCATACGTGCCAGTGCCGGTAAAATAAATTTTAAATCATAATTGGAATTATAAATAAAAACAGGGATAAGAAACTGCTGGCTAACATTTAAATTACACGATTGATGCGCAACCCCTCTAAAATTACGACCCCCCGAGTATCTTTCCGGCCCCAAATGGTCCGGATCTCTGACTTTCCCCCGGCCCCCTCGGGTTGCGGTAGTGCCCTTATCCACCTCTGCAAACTCACCCGTACAAACCCAACAGAATTTTTGATTTTTAATAGCGAGACGATCCTCTGCAGACAGCACCATTGGATAATGGGTATTTATCAAACGAGAAATAGCACCATTAGCCGTGCCAATCAGTTTAGTCAAAGCCTTGTCCATGCACTCCCGCTCATCCAATGTTTCAACTATTTCTAACAACCGCATGGTGTTAGAACTGTCTCTTTGCGCGTGGGCGTAGGACACTGCAATAGCATGATGTTCTTTGACTCGGTTTGGATATTGGGGGTCATTCACCTCCACCAGCTTAGCTTCACAATCCAAAGATATTTTGTTGCACTGGAGAAGGGTATTTTGAAAAATTTTAAAACGTAGAATGGCCCTATCCCCTGAAACCGTTTCCACTGTCTGGTAGCCGTGGCGGCTACAATGCCTCATATGATTTTGTAACTTTAGTTCAGTCCAAAATCTAGAGAGGCATGTTGGACAGTAGAAACGAGTCCCCCTAAGCTTACCCTCCCCCAGAACTCTACTAATGTCAGTGATAGGGTTAAAATGACCGATTGTGTTCGGTTGACTTGGTGGCGTGTAAAGCAACCAAACCCAGTGTTTAACCAAATCAACTGAGGGACCCCTTACAGGGAAGACCACCCCCTTCTTTTTAGAGTGAACCCCATCTTCAAATTCTGTTTCATATTGTACCACAGTAACGCCGATATTTAAATGAGCATTATCCCTTTCAAACATGTCAATGGATCGAAGCGCTACTGGGTATTTTCCCTCCAAGCAAGCAAAATCTACAACGGGAAAACTAGACCCCTCCTTCCCATGCATAGCCCAGACGTCTAAATTTTTCTTGGTAGCGTCCCGAGCTAGAGGCTCATATGCCGATATGAGGAAAGTACATCGGAAACACTTTTGACCTGTTTCAAAAAAAATCCGCTGGACACCTTGACAGCCCTCTAGATCTGGATTATATTTTAAAATTGTACCCGTGCCCCAATGCCCCCCTCTTAAAATAAAATCTTTCTTAAATTTACAAATATTAACGCTTAAATTTTCAACAAAAAGAACTAGAGACCCACTACTGTTTTCATTAAAGTTCTCGAGATGCGTTATAATTTGAGCGACCCAATCTATGAAAGCTCCCTCAAAATTTTCTAAATTTGAATAAACCAAACGCATCTCGGAATGTATAAAATGATAGTAAACCTCGCTTTTTCCCTCATTCAAATAAAAAACTTTCAAAACAGTGGGAACCTTAATTGAATCCCTCCCCCACAACTGAATTCGATTCTCCAGAAGTGCACGAATTTTATCTACATAGTTGTGCACAATCTCTACAGGATCAAAAACAAAGTTTCCCCCCATTTGTGTAATAAAGGGATCCCCAAACAGTTCAGTGAAAAAACTATATGATTTAAAATTCTGCTGCATAGCTGACAGTCTTGGGGAGTTTTACCCCCCTCCCCCGCTTCGCTATTACACCCTCCCCCAAGTTGGTCAACAATATCAGGCGAATGACCCACTTCAGGTGTTCGAAGTGGAGTCGATATGGGATCGGTGGTTGGGGGGGTCCCTGTTAATTCACGGGGAAAAACAGATAAAAATTGAAAAGTGTTTTGACTCAAGTCTAGAAGCTCAACAGCGCGATAATCAACATTTAAAAAATCACCAAAAAAGTCGTCAATATTATCTGGAATTTGATCTAAATTATCCCATAGAGAATTGTCGGGGGACTCCATGTGTGTCTCCTCTTCTTCTCCAATTGACGAGCAGAGGGGAGATGGTGAGTATGGAACCAGGACAACCTGTAAATGAAAAAATAGCTTATTTTCAAAGTTTTCAAATCATCCCTACTGTAAAAATTTGGATTATTATTGCTTAATAACATTTGGTTAATTCAACTGAAAGTTCCAACTTAAGATATGACATAGAAGGCGACAATTTGTTCGTTTATTTTCAGTGTTCAAATTTTTTTTTTTTTTTTTTTTTTTCGCGGCACTTTCCCACAGTGCACCCCTGGTGCGCTTCCCTGACCCGTGGCGCTTTTCGGAGCCAAAGCGCATCCCTGTGGAGCTTCTCGGGGCTCGCATTGCTTCCCACGATGCTTCTCGAGCCCGTGGCGCTTCCCTGACCCGTGGCACTTCCCCCAACGCTACCCTGACTCGTGGCGCATCCTTGTGGCGCTTCCCTGACCCGTGGCGCTGTTCGGAGCCACAGCGCATCCCTGTGAAGCTTCTCGGGGCCCACATCGCTTCCCGCGATGCTTCTCGAGCCCGTGGCACTTCCCAGACCCGTGGCGCATCCCCCGGCGCTTGCCTAACCTTGCCCCCACAGCACTCCCCGGGCCCATCGGCGCATTCCGGGCTCCGTGGCTCCCAGCCGTTTACCTAATGTCCCAAAAAACCATATTGTTAGGAGGCACAAGTCGTTTCGCCTACTCTCCGTACAGGTTGTCTATGACTCCAAATGAGCCTACATTATTTTTAATTGCGTGTCTGTTCTGTTTCCAAGCGTATTCTCTGGGAAACAGTTCAATTAAATTTGAGAACGGGTAACTCAGTATATCGTCAACAATGTTTCCACATCACTAAAATATTGGCAAGGCTTTGTAAGATTGAAAGTTATCTTAAAATGTCATTGCGCACATTACGGGGTCCATATGTAACAAATAGATATATATGAATAATCTCACTCAGTTCCTTCTCTTGAAACTTTGTGATAATCAATTGTGAAAAATAGGGGATTTTGAGTTTCAAATGGTGAGCATTAATTGAAATTACACATGAAAAATATTCGCTTATGAGATAACGTCGAAGAGATAGGGGGGAATGCATAGAAAATAGCAAAGATTAGAAAAAATAGCATTTTAAGTTTCAAAGGCAGTGATTATTAATAGAAATTACCTAAAAATATTCGCTTATGAGATATCGAAGCGATAGCAAAGATTAGAAAAGAGCGGTTTCTTTGCAAAAATTACATTTAGATATCTCCGAGGGAGGGGGGAGCAGAGAAAAGAGTGGTTTAATTGTAAAAAATTACATTTAGATATCTCCGAGGGAGATAAATTTAAAACATTGGTTGGGGTGAGGGGTTAATATCTCACAGAGATAAGTTTATATTGGGATTGAAAAGGACTGAAAAATGAATAAATAGAAAGGTAGGAAAAAATACTTATATTTGTATATCCCGGCTGCACTTGGGCATCCGAAGGACCAGGTAGTGCATGCTGGAGGGTGGACGGGGCGACGTCGCTATGTTCTTGCGCGACTGGGCCGGCTATTTCACGATCTTGCATAGCTTCGGCAGGGTTCACCATATTATAAGAAGCCGTCCACTCTCTCTTTAACTTAAACCCAGGCTGCATTGGGGCTGGCACTGATGGGGCTGTCTTGTCATCTCTGGCTTTCTTGGATGGAGGGGGCACGCATTCTTCATAATTAGCCTTAAAAAGAAGAGAAAAAATTAATACCTAAATAATTTGCCCCCTTTTTTACAGACAGAAAGTTAGTATCATCATACATGTAATTTTGTCTAGAAAAGGCATTTATCACTAAGAAAGCACAACGTAAAAAATTTCGTGAAATATACTAATTGCATCCTTTTTTGAATCTAAGAATTACGGTTCACTGAGCCCTTCAAAAGCCGGCCTATATAAATCGGCCTAATTTCTTATTTTTAGGCGTTTCTGTTCTTTTCTGGTTTTAATCTGCATTGTGCACGCCTTGTTTGATGCATTTAAAGTATTAACGGTATTTTTTATCTTTCCATATCCTTTTACGATAGCTGGTATTTATCACACACCCAGAAAAAACAGCCCACGGAAAATAACCCCCACGGAAAATATCCCTGAGAAAAGACATAGGAAAATACCCCCTCCCTCCACCGAAAGATATGGTAAAAATGCTATTCAATTTACGCATAATAAAGCAATGTATCTTTTTCTTAAACTCACCCCCCCTTACTTTTCACACGAAGAAACAGTTTGTTTTCACCTTACAATGATGGCGATAGACTTTAGGCATGGCCCCCTCCCCCTTTCGCCAATGTCCTAAATATATTGTTAGATCTTAATTTGAAAATAACGAGATTTCACCGGTTCTCCAAAAAGAGATTGTATATGCCTGCGCTTAATAAATTGCAATTGTCTGAATGAAAGCGTTTTAATTTGACAGGAGAAACAGTTCCTTTTGACTTTGGCTGCTGCGTTCGTAAACACACCGGAACGGGGTGACAGCTAATTATAGGCCTCGCACCAGAGAGCCTTGTGTCAAATCAGAGCGAGCTAATAACAATAGAGCGATGGATGTCTCAGAGAAAAGATTACAATTGAGAAAATTGCATAAATTTAACGAAGTAATAATTATTTCTTTTTGCGAGAGTTTTGTTGTAAAACGGTGAGGGGGGGGGTTAGGTTTTGAGGGTAAAAGAAAATATTTTATGTATTTAATTTTGACGGAGAAACAGTTCCCTTTGACTTTGGCTGCCGCGCTCGTAAACACATAGGAAAAGGGGTGACAGCTAATTATAGGCCTCGCACCAGAGATTCCTGTGTCAAAACCAGGTTCCGTTAATAACAACAGTGACGGAAGTCAATGATCGCTTTTAGCTAGGATATAGACACTTAAAATTGCATAAATTTAACGAAAGAAAATTATTTCTTTTTGCTAGAATTAAGGTCGTAAACAGAGGGGGAAGGAAGGATGGGGTTTACGTAACGAAAAAAGAGCGTATTTTACACTTTTTATCGAGTATAAACATCATATAGGGACGTTTGTTAAGGGGGGGGGGGTTTACCCGAATATAGTACAGGGTGACCACGGAAAACAATTTTATTTTGAAAATAAAAATGAAAACAGAACTTAAATTGCTAATTGTGGCTGCCAAGGCTTCAAATTCATCAATAATTTCATATGTTCTATCCATTGTGTCACAATAGTTTCTGATAATTGAATCACATTGCATGCCCTATATATACGAAATCTCAATGGCGAATTGTTATGTAACTGGGGAAACCATATGTAGCTAGCCCTCTGATCGGCTGAGAGGGGGGATGTAACCGACTCGCTGATTGGCTGAGAAGGAAACACATGATCTAACTGTTTCCGGGAAACTCTTAACATTTGGCTCGAGAGCAACAACAACAAATACTATTTCTGGACACCATGACATTCGCCTCGAGCATGTACATGACCAAAACAACAACAAATACTATTTCTGGATCATAACATTCGCTGAGAGCGTGCACTTACAACAACAACAACAAATAACTCGACTTTGACATTCGCTGAGAGCGTGCACTCACAACATCAAATAAATCGAGCATGGAAAAAGAGGTCATTGACCCCATTACGCAATCTTTCTCCCTAGGGAGGCTATGCCCGTATTTGGAGCCCTGTCAGTATTCTATGCCCATATAAGGAGCCCTGACACGACCAATAGGGTCATCTCTACTTATATGTCTTGTTGTATGGTTGGTGCTTTATTTAATGTGTTTTTTGTATGGATGTTTTATTGTATGGATATATGGATTTTTATTTTAATATTTTTTTATTGATGTCTTTTTTTGTACTCTACTGATGATGTTTTCTTGATTATATGTCTTGTTGTATGGCTGGTGTTTTATTTATTGTTTTTTTTTTATTGTATGGATGTTTTATTGTATGGATATATGGATTTTTGTATTGATGTTTTTTTATGCTGATATAGATGTTATGATAATAGGCATGATTGTTCATTGTATTGGTGTTTTATTTGATGTTTTAGTGTATGGATATATGGATTTTTATTTTAATACTTTTTTATTGATGTTTTTATTGTACCCTAATGATGATATGTTTTCTTTTCCAACGATACGTTTTTTTTACATTCCAAGCAACTTCCCATTGATTTTATGAAGATTTTATGAAATTTGTGTTTGATCTAGAAATCGAACGTGAGACCCGTGACTTCCTAAAGCAAAACAACGGCACACTACTCGACTGAGCCAACAAGCCATTGAAATATTTTGATTTTAGAGATACGTTCAATGTATTTTTTCCGGGACATTGGCCAACTGACGTTAAGCGTCACAATATCGTAACAAGTTCATTCCATTGAACTGGAACAAGTTCAAGCACATTCGATTTATCAATTGGATTTTTGGTAGGTGTTAACAATGATGTATTTTGGGGCAATATTTATGGCATCATCGTGAGAATATGCATACAACGATGATTTGGGATGCATACTTTACAGACAATTTCTTCTGATGCCTGGGCCCCAAATCCTCCCTCCTATCCCTCAACCCCATCCCTATACCCAATCCCATCACTCCCTCCCCCCACCATCCAGGCCTCCAGCATGGCGCGCCACGCTAGGTGAACCTAAATGAATCTACCTTGAATGGAGTTATTTGAAAAAAGGAGCTTTTGTAAGTTGGCTGCAGGAGTCCAGTTGGAGGAAAAAAAATCAGTTTTGCTGCCATCTATGTTTAAATTGGAAAAGCTGGTAGGACAAAACTGCTTTTGTGTAGCGTTTATTTGCTAGAACTGTCATTTGAAAACCCTTAATACTGTACTATCACTTGAATACTCTCCAAAGCGTCTTTTGTGTATCATTTATTTGCTAGAACTATCACTTGAATACCCTTAATATTATACTATCAACCTCGACACAAGACTACAAAAATATTACAAGTCTTGCACTTCAATGAAAAAATTCCAATTTGAACTTTGAAACATCAACAGAATGTAACAGTGACAAAGTAAACCAAGACACAACACTATAAGATATTCTAAGTCTTACATTTCAACGAAAAAATTCCAAAATGAACTTTGAAACATCAACAGAATGTAACAGTGATTAGGTAAACCACGACACAACGCTACAAAAATATTCAATGTCTTACATTTCAACGAATGAATTTCAAAATGAGCTTTGAAATATCAACAGAATGTAACAGTGACAAGATAGACTACGATAAAACACTACAAAAATATTCCAAATCTTACATTTCAACGAAAAAATTCCAAAATTAACCTTGAAACATCAATAGAATTTAACAGTGACAAGGTAAGCCATGACACAACACTACAAAAATATTCCAAGTCTTATATTTCAAAGAAAAAATTCAAAAGAGAACTCTGAAGCATTATCAGAATGTAACAGTGACAATATAAACCACTACGCAAAACTATAGAAATATTCCAAATCTTACGTTTCAACAGAAAAATTCAAAATGAACTTTGAAACATCAACAGAATATGACAGTGACAAGGTAAATCAAGGTAGAACGCTAGAAAAATATTCCAGTTCTTCCATTTCGACGAATAAACTCCAAAAAAAACTGTTAAACATCAACAGAATGTAACATGGTAAACCCCGACACAACACTATGAAAATATTCCAAGTCTTACATTTCAATGAAAAAATTCAAAAATTTACTTTGAAATATCAACAGAATGTAGCAGTGACAAGGTAAATCACGACACAACATTACAAAAATATTCAGAGTCTTACATTTCAACGAAAAAATTCTAAAATGAACTTTGAAACATCAACAGAATGTAACAGTGACAAGGTGAACTACGACACAACCCAACGAAAATACGCCATGTCTTACGTTTCAGCGAAAAAATTCCAAAATGAACTTTGAAACATCAACAGAATGTAACAGTGACAAGGTAAACAACGACACAGCACTACAAAAATATTCCAAGTCTTATATTTCAACGAATAAATTCCAAAGAGAACTTTGAAACATCATCAGAATGTAACACTGCCAATGTAAACCACGACACAACACTACAGAAATATTCCAAGTCTTAGATTTCAAAGAAAAAATTCCAAAATGAGATTTGAAAGATAAACAGACTGTAACAGTGACAAGATAAGCCAAGATACGACACTAAAAAAATATTCCAAGTCTTACCTTTCAACGAAAAAATCCAAATGAACTTTGAAACATCAATAGAATGCAACATGGTAAACCACGACACAACACTATAAAAATATTCAAAGTCTTACATTTGAATTAAAACAATCCAAATGAACTTTGAAACATCAACAGAATGTAGCAATGACAAGGTAAACCACGACACAACACTACAAAAATATTTAAAGTCTTACATTACAAACGAAAAATACTTCAAACTGAACTCTGAAACATCAAAAGCATGTAACAGTGACAAGTTGAACCATGACAGAAAATAACAAGAATACTCCATGTCTTACGTTTCAATGAAAAAATTCCAAAATGAACTTTGAAATATCAACAGAATGTAACAGTGACAAGGTAAACCACGACACAGCAATACAAAATATTCGAAGTCTTATATTTCAACGAAAAAATTCCAAAAGTCACTGAAACATCATCAGACTGTAACAGCGACAATATATAGGGATGGGGTTGAGGGATAGGGGGGAGGACTTGGGGCCCAAGCATCAGACGAAATTCTCTGTCCAGTATACGTCTCAAATCAACGTGGTATGCATATTCTCAGGATGATGCCATAAATGATGCCCTGATACAGATCACTGTTAACACCTACCAAAAATCCAATTGATAAATCGAATGTGCAAATAACTTGTTATGATATTGTGACGCTTAACATCAATTGGCCAATGTCCCGGAACCAATACATTGAATGTATCCTAAAATAATAATATTTTCAATGGCTTGTTGGCTCAGTTGAGTAACCTGTCGTTCTTTAAATCACGGGTCTCAAGTTCGATTCCTAGATCAAACACAAATTGCATTAAATCTTCATAAAATTAACGGGAAGTTGCTTAGAATGTAAAAAAACGTATCGTTGGAAAAGAAAACATATCATCATTAGAGTACAAAAAAGACATCAATTAAAAACTATTGAAATAAAAATCCATATATCCATACAATAAAACATCAAATCAAACACTAACACAAGGATGAATCATGCCTAACATCATAACATCTATATCAGCCTGAAAAAAAATTAAGATAAAAATTCATATATCCATACAATAGAACATTCATACAAAAAAAAATATTAAATAAAACACCAGCCATACAACAAGACATATAATCAAGAAAACATATAATCATTAGAGTACAAAAAAAGACATCAATGAAAAAGAATTAAAATAAAAATCCATATATCCATACAATAAAACATCCATACAAAAAAAACATTAAATAAAACACCAGCCATACAACAAAACACATAATCAACCATATAATAACACACATAATTATGTCCTACTTTTCTATTACCTTTCATTGATACAGTAATGTCCTACCTGCCCGCTACCATTCATTGGCGCAGTAATGTCCTACCTCTCTTGAACCTTACATTGATACAGTAATGTCCTACCTGCCCGCTACCTTAGATTGAAACTGTAATGTCCTACCTGCCCGCTACCTTAGATTGACACATTAATGTCCTACCTGCCCGCTACCTTAGATGTATATTAATAATACTCCAGATTGAACTGACTGAATGTGCTTGAACTTGATATAGCTGATTAAGGTGCACAGAGGAGGACCACTAAATATATCTCTGGACTTGGTGAGAAACCCTAAGGCTACCATCCTATTTATCCTTACAAGTGGAACCCATTGCATGGCACCAAACGGCCAACTAGCCTTTCTGACACACAACACTGGGGTCGTTTACGCGGGAACATTCCTTGGGGGATGCAATTTCTTTTGCTAGGGCCAGGTACCGCAACACCATTTATCATCCCCTTTATCCACATGTTTTTTTCTTTAAATCATTCTCTGACCCTGACTAAGTACTCTTCCTGACTTAGGTTAGGTTAAGTTAGGTTAGGTTAGGTTAGCCTACGTACGCGCGCGTACGTAGGCTAACCTAACCTAACTTAACCTAACCTAACTTAATCTAGCCTAGCCTAACCTAACCTAATTTAATCTTTTTACCATGTTTAAGTAAGTCTAGGTTTGCTTATAATGAGTGCTCATGATAAGTCAATATAAACTAGCCTAACTTAAACATGGAGAAATGTTTCTAATTATTTATTAATATTTATTTATACCTAACCTAACCTAACCTATTGTTTTTGGTGGTTAGATGAATGAACTGAATTTAAGAAAAATTAGAAATAGAGTGAAACTTTTTATCTTCATGGTAAATAATCACAATCATAGTATAACCATTTCTATCTTCTATGAGATAAGTTAGGATTGAACTTTAATTTTTTATGCCTTTGAGAAATTATGAACTGAAATGGAAGCTTTTTCATTTTCGTTGGTAAATTTCAGAATTGAGCTAACTTTTTTTTCTCCTCTCTAAGAAAATTCAGAAGAGAATTTGTACATTTTGCACTTCTTCGAGAAAACTTAGAATTAAAGTTGAACTCCATATCTTCATGAAGAATATTCACAATCATAGTATAACTTTTTCTATCTTCTATGAAAAATTTGGAACAATATTTTAAATTTTGTCATCTCTTTGAGAAAAATCTGAATTGAAGTTGAAAATTTTATATTATTTTAGGAAAATAGAATTTGATCAATAAGTTATTTCATTTTCATTGAGAAAATTCAGAATCGAAGTTGAACTTTTCTTTTCCGGGAAAATATTTGGAACAGAACTTCAAATTTTTTCATCTCTTTGAGAAAGGTCGGAATTGAATTTAAGGAAATTTAGAATTAAAGTGAAACTTTTTATCTTTATGGAAAATAATCACAATCATAGCATAACTTTTCCTATCTTCTATGGAAAAATTTAGAACTGAACTTTAAATTGTTATGTCTTGGTGAACTTAAAACTGATGTGGAAGCCTTTTATTTTCTCTGGAGAAATTAGAGTTGAATTTTGTTCTTTGGTAAAATTCAGAAGAGAACTTGAACTTTTCTATCTTCTATGAAAAATTTGGAACAGTATTTTAAATTTTTTCATCTGTTTGAGAAAAATCTGAACTGAAGTGGAAAATTTTTATATTATTTTGGGAAAATAGAAATGATCAATAACTTATTTCATTTTCATTGAGAAAATTCAGAATCGAAGTTGAACTTTTCTTCACTTCTTTGAGAAAATTTAAAATTGAAGTGAAACTTTTAATATTCATAGGAAATAATCACAATCATAGTATAACTTTTCCTATCTTCTATGTAAAATTTTAGAACTGAACTTTAAATTTTTTATGTCATGGTGAACTTAAAACTGAAGTGGAAGATTTTTATTTTCTCTGGAGAAATTAGAATTGAATTGTGTTCTTTGGTAAAATTCAGAAGAGAACTTGAATATTCACGATCAAAGTATAACTTACCCAATATTCTATGAAAAATTTGGAACAGAACTTTAAATTTTTTTCATCTCTATGTGAAAAGTCGGAACTGAATTTAAGAAAATTTATAATTAAAGTGAAACTTTTTATCTTCATGGAAAATAATCACAATCATAGTATAACTTTTCCTATCTTCTACGGAAAAATTCAAAACAGAACTTTAAATTTTTTGTGTCTTGGTGAACTTAAAACTGAAGTGGAAGCTTTTTATTTTCTCTGGAGAAATTAGAATTGAATTGTGTTCGTTGATAAAATTCAGAAGAGAACTTGAACTTTTCTATCTTCTATGAAAATTTTGGAAGTATTTAAAATTTTTCATCTCTTTGAGAAAAATCTGAACCGAAGTGGAAAATTTTTATATTATTTTGGGAAAATAGAATTGATCAATAACTTATTTCATTTTCATTAAGAAAATTCAGAATCAAAATAGAACTTTTCTTCTTCCGGGAAAATATTTGGAATAGAACTTTAAATTTTTTCATCTCTTTGAAAAAGGTCGGAACTGAATTTAAGAACATTTAGAATTAAAGTGAAACTTTTTATCTTCATAGAAAATAATCACAATCATGGTATAACTTTTCCTATCTTCTACGGAAAAATTTAGAAGTGAACTTTAAATTTTTTATGTCTTGGTGAACTTAAAACTGAAGTGGAAGCTTTTTTTTTCTCTGGTGAAATTAGAATTGAATTGTGTTCTTTGGTAAAATTCAGAAGAGAACTTGAACTTTTCTATCTTCTAAGAAATATTTGGAACAGTATTTTAAATTTTTTCATCTCTTTGAGAAAAATCTGAACTGAAGTGGAAACTTTTTATATTATTTGGAAAAATAGAATTGATACATAACTGATTTCATTTTCATTAAGAAATTCAGAATCGAAGTTGAACTTTTCTTCTTCCGGGAAAATATTTGGAACAGAACTTTAAATTTTTTCATCTCTTTCAGAAAAGCCGGAACTGAATTTAAGAAAATTTAGAATTAAAGTGAAACTTTTTATCTTCATAGAAAATAATCACAATCATGGTATAACTTTTCCTATCTTCTACGGAAAAATTTAGAACTGAACTTTAAATTTTTTATGTCTTGGTGAACTTAAAGCTGAAGTGGAAACTTTTTATTTTCTCTGGTGAAATTAGAATTGAATTGTGTTCTTTGATAAAATTCAGAAGAGAACTTGAAGTTTTCTATCTTCTAAGAAAAATTTGGAACAGAACTTTAAAGTTTTTCATCTATATGTGTAAAGTCGGAACTGAATTTAAGAAAATTTAGAATTAAAGTGAAATTTTTTATCTTCATTGAAAATAATCATAGTATAACTTTTTCTATCTTCTATGTAAAAATTTAGAACTGAACTGTAAATTTTTTATTTCTTGGTGAACTTAAAACTGAAGTGGAAGCTTTTTATTTTCTCTGGAGAAATTAGAATTGAATTATGTTCTTTGGTAAAATTCAGATTAGAACTTGAACTTTTCTATCTTCTAAGACAAATTTGGAACAATATTTTCATTTTTTTCATCTTTTTGAGAAAAATCTGAATTGAAGTGGTAAATTTTATAATATTTTGAGAAAATAGAATTGATCAATAACTTATTTCATTTTAATTGAGAAAATTCAGAATCGAAGTTGAACTTTTCTTCTTCCGGGGAAATATTTGGAACAGAACTTTAAATTTGACTCTTTGAGAAAGGTCTGAATTGAATTTAAGAAAATTTAGAATTAAAGTGAAACTTTTTATCTTCATGGAAAATAATCACAATCATAGTATAACTTTTCCTATCTTCTACGGAAAAATTTAGAAGTGAACTTAAATTTTTTATGCCTTGGTGAACTTAAAACTGAGGTGTAAACTTTTTATTCTCTTTGGTGAAATTAGAATTGAATTGTGTTCTTTGATAAAATTCAGAAAAGAATTTGAATCTTTCTATCTTCTATGAAAAATTTTACCTGCTAGTAGGATCATTATCTCCAAAATTCTTTTTTCTCACATCTCTCACCTTTTTAATAGATATTCTGAACGTTTGACGTTCTAGCATACCCTAAAAATAATGAACACTTAACAAAATAATGCATAAGGTATTTTTAATGAAATAACGACATGTAGAATATTAATATAAAAATATGTTAAATACATTATTATACATTACTAGTACACTTGCGCTTCACTTTCCATCAATTCATCTTTATATTCATTGATGATATTGTCTGCTAATGTCCTTTTTATTCTGCCTGCGATTTCACTGTCTATTGTCACATTATTTTTACACAGGTAACAGTTATGGCAGATAGACATGATATGATTTATTACACTAGTGCAGCAGTAGGCCTTTCTTTTCCTCTTTGCTTTCATTTGAATGCTAATACCAGAACGATGGGAATAGGATCTATCAATAGGTATCGTGCTACCAGAAGCATTAGCAAGGAGTTGTCCCCAATCATCCACAATTATTTTTAAGTTGGCATTCTCCTTTAGCTCTATCATCTCTGGTGCTCTCACTCTCGCATATCCACCTTGAGAAATGTTGAATGATTTCGATAGTCCAAAGAAATCTAACTTCTCGCTGTCATGACAACGCATGCATACATTTCCAATAGTGTTACCACTTGCGCTCGTTTCATATTTTAGGTATTTCTCCTTGTCAGCATTCAACACGACGATGATTTTTTCATGTGCACATACTTTCGTTGAATAATTCATCTTCACTTTTCTACAGATATGAATTGTGTGTTTATCCTTCCACTGCATAAAAAATACAGATTTAATGCATGCAATAAACTAGCTAGTGTCGATAACCTGCCATAGAGTACCAGTGGGAAAGCCGCGTCGTGTCTATGAACAAGCACAGAGTACGATTGGTAGAGCCGTAAGCATATTTCATGTCATTTTAAGATTTAAGAAAATTTAGAATTAAAGTAAAACTTTTTATTTTCATAGAAAATAGTCACAATCATTGTATAACTTTTCCTACCTTCTAAGGAAAAATTTTGAAGTAAACTTAAATTTCGTATGTCTTGGTGAACTTAAAACTGATGTGGAAGCTTTTTATTTTATCTGGTGATTCTAGAATAGAATTGTGTTCTCTGGTATAATTAATAGGAGAACTTGAAATTTTATATATTATATGAAAAATTTGGAATAGTATTTAAAATTTTTTAATATGTTTGAGAAAAATCTGAACTGAAGTGGAAAATTTTAATATTATTTTGGGAGAATAGAAATGATCAATAACTTATTTCATTTTCATTGAGGAAATTCAGAATCGAAGTTGAACTTTTCTTCTTTCGGGAAAATATTTGGAATAGAACTTTAAATTTGACTCTTTGAGAAAGGTCGGAATTGAATTTCAGAAAATTTAAAATTAAAGTGAAACTTTTTATCTTCATAGAAAATAATCACAACCATAGTATAACTTTTCCTATCTTCTATGGAAAAATTTAGAAGTGAACTTTAAATTTCTTATGTCTTGGTAAACATAAAACTGAAGTGGAAGCTTTTTATTTTCTCTGGTGAAATTAGAATTGAATTGTGTTCTTTGGTAAAATTCAGAAGAGATCTTGAACTTTTCTATCTTCTAAGAAAAATTGAGCCTCTAGCAGTATCTTTATCTCTAAATTTCTTTTTTTACATCTCTGACCTTTTTAATAGATATTCTGAACGTTTGACGTTCTAGCATGCCCTAAAAATAATGAACACTTAACAAAATAATGCATAAGATATTTTTAATGAAATAACGACATGTAGAATATTAATATAAAAATACATTAAATACATTATTATACATTATTAGTACACTTGCGCTTCACTTTCCGTCAATTCATCTTTATATTCATTGATGATATTTTCTGCTAATGTCCTTTTTATTCTGCCTGCGATTTCACTGTCTATTGTCACATTATTTTTACAAAGATAGCAGTTTTGACATATTGACAAGATATGATTAATGACATTATTGCAGGAGTATGCTTGTCTTCTTCTTGTTCTCTTTAAAATGCTAATACCGGAAAGATGATGATAGGATGTATCAACAGGTAATTTGTTACCAGCAAAAGTAGCAAGGAGTTGTCCCCAATCATCTACAATTATTTTTAAGTTTGCATTCTCTTTGAGCACTAATTCCTCTGGTAATGTTACTCTCGCATATCCACCGTTTACACGATTGAAATTCTTGGGTACTCCAAAGAAATCTAACTTCTCGCTGTCATGACAACGCATGCATACATTTCCAATAGTGTTACCACTTGCACTCATTTCATAGTTCAGGTATTTCTCCTTGTCAGAATTCAACACGACGATGATTTTTTCATGTGCACATACTTTCGTCGAATAATTCATCTTCACTTTTTTACAGATATGAATTGTGTGTTTATCCTACCACTGGGTAAAAAATACTGATTTAATGCACGCATTAAACTAGGTAGTGTCGATAACCTGCCATAGAGTACCAGTGAGACAGCCGCGTCGTGTCCATGAACAAGCACAGTGTACGATTGGTAGAGCTGTAAGCATATTTCATGTCATTTTAAGATACGTAAAAAAGTTAAAAAAATACCATGTTAAAACAATTCAAAAATTATTTTTAAAAATGGGGGGGCTGGGGTTCCGGTGGTCTTTGGGGGCTCGATGGGCATTAGGGGGACCGGGGGCCGTTGGGATTGGGGTAGGGGACCTCACGACACTGTTCAAATTATTGAACACTGTTCACTGTTCAAATTATAACGACCACAGAGTTTCACCCTCAAATCCTCTTCTAAAACATCTTCTAAAATCATCTTTTAAAATGTCTCTAACTGTTTCGCCGAAATAATTCCCTAAAATGCCTAAAACGGTTTCGCCCATTTCAACTTGTAAAATGGGTTTAGGATGGACATTAAGAAAATAACTTGTTCTGAAAAGATATAAAAAAGCCTTTAAAAAAGTATTAAAAAATATGGAGGGGACTCTTTGGGGGCCCGGGGAGGGCCTTTGGGGGTCTGAGGGGCCGGGGGGCCCTTTGGGCGCCCGGGGGCGTTTGGGGACGGGGGGCTTCCTGGGGGGTGGGGGTAGGGGGATCGGAGCCGTTTGGGTAGGGGTAGGGTATGAGGACTCTTTGGGGTTGGGGTAGAGGACCTCACAACACTGTTCAAATACAACTTGTGTATTATAACGACCACAGAGTTTCACCCTCAAATCCTCTTCTATAACCTTTTCTAAAATCATCTTTTAAAATGTCTCTAACTGTTTCGCCGAAATAATTCCCTAAAATGCCTAAAACGGTTTCGCCCTAATAATCCCTAATCGTAACTTCAGCGTGTTCCTTTTGTTTTGGCATCTCTGCGCTGTCACAGTTGAAATTACTAAGAAACCTGATTCCCGTGTTAATCTATTCATCGCTAAGATGTTTCTTGGAGAATTGTTTCCATGGCATTGTTTATTAATATCTTTTGGAGTTCGACCAGTAGAATTGTTTCCGAGGCAAAGACATTAATGACTTGGATCTATTCCTGGAGAATTGTTTTTATGCGAAAATTTTTAAGGTCTGACAGATGATGTCATTGGTTGATTGATCTGTCAAGAAAGGGGAATTAATTTGTTGTTTCTAAGGGGAATTATTGATTCACGAAAGGGGAATTAATTTGTTGTTTCTAAGGGGAATTATTGATTCACGAAAGGGGAATTGAGGTCGACAGCACAGGTGTTCCAAATTCCTGGACACCTTAACATTCACCCCTAGCATGCACTTGGCCAAAACAACAACAACATTTTGAAAGAAGTGTCATTGACTCCGGTCCCCGTTAGACTCAATAAACCCTCAAAGCGAGAAAATTACTGTTTTTCTATTCTTACTGACAAAAACCATAAGAAGGACATGAATTGCTGTTGACATCCATGAAAGTGAGAAAGTTCCTGTTTTTTCATTCTCACTGACAAAAACCATAAAACAGACATGAATTGCTGTTGACATCCATGAAAAACATCAAATAAATTGACCGACACACATAACCATCCAAGAGAACATCCATCAATAACTTGCAAAAGTTAGAGGCAATTAATTTCTATAGTTGATCAACGTTCGAGGTGAATGTTATGCCGTCATTGGGAATTTGGAACACCTGTGCTGTCGACCTCAATTCCCCTTTCGTGAATCAATAATTCCCCTTAGAAACAACAAATTTTTTCCCCTTTCTTGACAGATCAATCAACCAATGACATCATCTGTCAGACCTTAAAAATTTTCGCCTAGAAACGATTCTCCAGGAATAGATCCAAGTCATTAATGTCTTTGCCTCAGAAACAATTCTACTGGTCGAACTCCAAAAGTAAGATAAGTAAGAAAAATTCTGTTTTTTCATTCTCAGTGAGAAAACCATAAACCACGTGGTACGTACGGGAGTATAAGATAGCCTTCTACTGACGAGTGGAAAGTAATTAACCCCCCTCTCACGCCCACCATTTCCCCAAACACATTTAATCAAAGTTTAGAGATAGTTATTTTGTTCAACGTAGCTGAAAATTCTGGAAATTCTGTGTTTCAGGATGATGAACCCCCCAGATCCCCCAGGGTAAAGGTTGTAAGTTATGCCCTGGGGACATATAAGGTTTTTAATGATAAAGTTGTCGTAAAAACTTCAAACGGGTCTCATTCAATTGGAAATTGAGAGGGCTAGTGCCCTTTTCAATAGTTATAAAAGTGATTGGAAGGTAACTAACCCCCCTCTCACGCCAACCATTCCCCCAACACATTCAATCAAAATTTTCAGATAGCCATTTTGTTCAACGCAGCAGAATGTTCTGGAAATTAGGTCTTTGAGGATGACAACCCCCACCCCAGGCCTCATGGCGAGGTTTTTAAGTTTTCCCCTGGGGCATATAACGTTTTTATTGAAAGCGTTGTCTTAGAAACTTCAAAAGGGCTCATTTTATTGTAAATTGAAAGGGCTAGTGCCTTTTTTAATAGTTGAAAGTGATTGGAGAAAGATTAATGCCCCTCTCACACCCACCATTTTTCCAGACACATTCAATCAAAATTTTGAGATAGCCATTTTGTTTAATGTAGTTGAAAGTTCTGGAAATTAGGTCTTAGAGGATAACAACCACCCTCACAGCCCTTAGGGTAAGAGTTGTAATTTATGCATTGGGGGCATATAAGGTGTTAATAGGAAGTGTTGTCGTAGAAACTCAAAAAGGGTTCATTCGATTGGAAATCGAAAGGCTTAGTGCCCTTTTTAAATTGTCGAAAGTGATTGGAAGGCTTGACATTTTTATAGTAAAAACCGATGTTGGTATAATGTATTATTTATTTTGTTGTTGTTGTTGTTTAGACCAGGGCATTTTGTATCGAAGGAGATGTCGTAGAAACTTCAAAAAGGGATCATTCGATTGAAAATAGAAAGGGCTGATGCCCTTTTTAATAGTCGAAAGTGATTGGAGGGAAGCTAATCCCCCTCCCACACCCTTCCTCCCATTTGACTTTATGTTTAAAAATTTAATGTTGCCATAAGATTAAATCAAAATGCACTGTGTTAATGCTAATTCCCAATAAGGCATCTCAGCAGTATCCCAAGAACGACTGAGGGCATTATGTTCGAACTTTCGGGGCTGCTTCTGCTCTGAAAATTTAACCAAATCAAAATAGCATAAGTGTAGTCAAGCTACCAAAGAAAGTAAACAGATTTTTTTTCAAATGGTATCAAGTTTTCTATTTCAGGTCAACTAGAGGAGGTATGAAACTAAATTAAACACTACTATTTGTGTCCAGATTTTTAAAAGGGTGTATGTTGTTAAAAATTACTGAAATTTTTTCTCCAACATACAAATAGCAGGCCAAACTATAAATTCTTAAAAAACGAAAAGATTTAAAGTATTATTTTCTTTTTCTCTGAAAAGACTATGTCAATATAAAACGATCAGAAATTAATTTAAAAAACTTTTTTCCACAAAATAAGTTTTTTAAAGAAAAGTAAAGAACCCCAATAAACAAGAAATGAGTAAAAATAAAATCAAATAATTTACCAAGTTTGAAACTACCACAAACCAGCATTGATAAATAATTCAAACCCAAAACAAAAAGAAATTACAATAAATAACCGATTCAAACTCAAAGCGACCAGAAATTAACATAAGTTGGGCTCAAAACCCCTATGCCTTCACAAGGCCAGAACATAATTTGCACTTCACGGAAAAAAATACAAATGAATTTGCATTGTCAGTTTAATATACATATATTGATATTTAGTAATCAAAATGTTAATATTATTTGATTTATTAAAGCTATAAAAGTAAAAACATTTATATTTACATTTATACATTTATAAATTATATATTTATATATTTACATTTATATTTGCTCATTTTTGGTTTAATCGAGTACTTTACTTTTATTTGAAAAACTTATTTTGTGCAATAAGTTTTTTTTAATTAATTTCTGTTCTTTTTATATTGGCATAGTCTTTTCAGGGAAAAAGAAAATAACACTTTAAATCTTTTCGTTTTTTTTTAAGACTTTATAGTTTGGCTTGCTGTTTGTACGCTGGAGAAAAATTTTCAGTAATTTTTAACCACATACACCCTTTTAAAAATCTGGACACAAATAATACTGTTTAATTTAGTTTCATACCTCCTCTAGTTGACCTGAAATGGAAAAATCGATACTATTCGCAAAAAAATCTGTTTACTTTCTTTGATAGCTTGGATACACTTACGCTATTTTGATTTGATTAATATTTAAGAGCAGAAGTAGCCCATAAAGTTCGAATATAATATCCTCTGTCGTTCTTGGGATATTGCTGAGATGCCTTATTGGGAATTAGAATTAAAACAGTGCATTTTGATTTAATCTTAAGTCAACATTTAGTTTTTAAACATAATGGGCAAATGGGAGGGTGGGCGTGCGAGGGGGAGTAGTTACGCTCCGATCACTTTCGACTATTAAAAAAGGCATTAGTTCTTTCTATTTTCAATCGAATGAGCCCTTTCAAAGTTCCTGCGACAACTCCTTCGATACGAAGTGCCCTGGTCTAAACAAAACAAAAAAAATAATAATAATAATAATAATACATCGTACCCATGTCGATCTTTACTATCAAAATGTCAAGCCTTCCAATCATTTTCGACAATTAAAAAGGGCACTAGCCCTTTCAATTTCCAACCAAATGAGCCCTTTTTGAATTTCAACGACAACCTTTTCTATAAACACCTGATATGTCCCCAGGGCATAACTTAAAACCCTTGCCCTGACGGCCGTGAGGGGGTTGTCATCCTCAAAAACCTAGTTTCCAGAACTTCCAACTACGTTAAACAAAACGGCTATCTCAAAATTTTGATTGGATGTGTTTGGGGAAATGGTGGGCATGGATGGGGTGTTAGTTGCCCTCCAATCACTTTCGACTATTAAAAAGGGCACTAGCCGTTTCAATTTCCAATGGAATGATCCCTTTTTGAAGTTTTTGCAACAACGTTTTCTATAAAAAAAAACTTTTATGTGCCCAGGGCATAACTTTCAACCCTTGCCCTGAGAAATATAGGGGGGGGTTGTTATCCTCAAAGACATAATTTCCAGAACTTTCAACTACGTTGAACAAAATGACTATCTCAAAATTTTGATTGGATGTGTTTGGGGAAAAGGTGGGAGTGATAGGGGGGTTAGCTGCCCTCCAATCACTTTTGACTATTAAAAAGGGCACTAACCCTTTGAATTTTCAATCGAATTCAAACATATCCAATCAAAATTTTTTGATAGCTATTTTGTTCCACGCAGTTTAATGTTCAGGAAATTATAATTTAGAGCAGGACGCTCCCCCCACAGTCTTCAGGGCAAGGGTTATAAGTTATGCCCTGGGGGCATATAAGGTTGATATTGAAATAATTGTCGTAGAGACTTGAAAAAGGGCTCATTCGATGGGAAATTCAAAGGGCTAGTGCCCTTTTTAACAGTCAAAAGTGATTTGAGGGCACCTAACCCCTCTCTCACGCCACCCTTTTCCCCAAACCCATCCAATCAATTTTTTTAGATAGCCATTTTATTCAACGCAGTTGAAAGATTAGTAAATTAGGTCTTTAAGGATGACAGTCCCCCTCACAGCCCTCAGGGCAAGGGCTGTAAGTTATGCCCTGGTAGCACGTAAGGTTTTTATAGAAAGCAATGTTTTAAAAACTTCAAAAAGGGCTCATTCAATTGAAAATTGAAAGAGCTAGGGCCCTTTTAATAGTCGAAAGTGATTGAAGGGCAATTAACCCCCTCTCACGTCCACCATTTCACAAAACCATCCAATCAAAATTTTGAGATATCCATTTTGTTCAACGTAGTTGAAAGTTCTGGAAATTAGGTCTTTTAGGATGATAACCCCATCAGAGCCCTCAATGCAAGGGTTGTAAGTTATGTCCTGGGGGCATATAAGGTTAATATGGAAAATTGGTGTAGAAATTTCAAAAGGGCCTCATTTGATTGGAAATTGAAATTGCCCTTTTTGATAGTCGAAGACGAGTGGAAAGTAATTAACCCCCCTCTCACGCCCACCATTTCCCCAAACACATTCAATCAAAGTTTAGAGATAGCCATCTTGTTCAACGTAGTTGAAAGTTCTGGAAATTATGTATTTAAGGTGAGTCCCCAGGGCAAAAGTTGTAAGTTATGTCCTGGGGACATAAAAGATTTTAATAATTAAGTTGTCGTAAAAACTTCAAAAGTTGTCGTAAAAACCTCAATAAAAACCTAATATGTCCCCAGGGCATAACTTGTAACCCTTGCCACGAGGGCTCAAGGGGGCGGGGGGTTGTCATCCTCAAAGACATAATTTCCAAAACTTTCAACTATGTTGAACAAAATGGCTATCTCAAAATTTTGATTGGATGTGTTTAGATAAATGGTGGGTGTGAGAGGGGGACTAGTTTCCCTCCAATCACTTTTGACAATTAAAAATGCACTAGCCCTTTGAATTTCCAATCGAACGAGTCTTTTTTTAAGTTTCTACGACAACGCTTTCAATGAAAATCTTATATGCACCCAGGGCACAACTTATAACCCTTGCCCTTAAGACTGTGGGGGAATGTCCGGCTCAAATGTATAATTTCCAGAACTTGCAACTACGTTGAGCAAAATGTCTATATCAAAGTTTTGATTGAATGTGTTTGGGAAAATAGTGGGCGTGGAAGGGGTGTTAGTTGCCCTCCAATCACTTTTGACTATTAGAAATGGCACTAGCCCTTTGAGTTTCCAATCGAATAAGCCCTTTTTGAAGTTTCTACGACAATGCTTTCTACAAAAACCTTATATGCCCCCAGGGTATAACTTATAACCCTTACCCTGAGGAATATGGGGGGGTTGTCAACCGCAATGACCTGATTTCCAGAACCGTCAACTATGTTGAACAAAATGGCTATCTAAACATATTGATCGTATATGTCTGGGAACAATGTGGGCGTGAGAGGGGGGTTAGTTGCCCTCCAATCACTTTCTACTATTAAAAAGGGCCGGAGCCCATTGAATTTTCAATTAAAAGAACTCTTTTTGAAGTCTATGTGACAATGCTTTCTATAAAAACCTTATATGCCCCCAGGGCATAACTTACAACCCTTACCCTGAGGGCTGTGGGGGAGTGTCCTTTTCAAAAACATAATTTCTCCCTGGAAATCAATTACGCTGAACAAAATGGCTATCTCAAAATTTGGATTTGATGTGTTTCGGGAAATGGTGGGCGTGGAAGGGGTATTAGTTGCCTTCCGATCACTTTCGACTATTAAAAAGGGCACAAGCCATTCCTATTTCCAATTGAATGAGCCATTTTGAAGATTCTACGACAACTTCTTCAATACAAAGTGTGCTGGTCTAAAGGAAAAAAATAAGAAATAATACATTGTGCCAACATCGTTCTTATTTACCCCCAGGGCATAACTTAAAAACATTGCCCTGAGGGCTGTGGGGGAGTGTCCTCCTCAAGAACATAATTTCTATCTTGAAATAAATTACGCTGAACATAATGGCTATCTCAAAATTTCGATTGGATGAGTTTGGAGTAATGGTTGGCATGGAAGGGGTGTTAGTTGCCTTCCAATCACTTTCGACTATTAAAAAGGGCACTAGCTGTTCCAATTTACAATCGAATGAGCCATTTTCCAAGTTTCTACGACAACTCCTTCGATACGAAGTGCCTTGATATGAAAAACAAAATAATAATAATACAATGTGCCAACATCGTTCTTTACTTAGACAGCGCAATTGAGCTGCCTATGATTCCAAATATATAAGTTTAGTCTTACCCATCAAAAGCTACGAGCCTGAGAAAATTTGTTTGATCTTAAAAAAAGAGGAAAAGACCCCCTCAAGCACACTATCAGATTAAGCGTATCAACGAACCCTACTGTAGAGGTTTCAAGCTTATATCTGCAAAAATGTGTAATTTCGTAAATTTTGCCAGAAGAAAAATCACGGACGCGTGTTTATTTCTTCTTTCTTTTTTTCCCAAGGGTGACCGTATTGACCCAGTGGGCCTAGACTGTCGAGAGAGGGCTTATTCTAACGGAAAGAAAAAGTTCGAGTGCCCTATTTGAGTGACCGAAAATATTGGAGGGCAACTAGGCCCCCTCCCACGCCAATTTTTTCCTTAAATTGTCCGATCAAAATTTTGAGACAGCTGTTTTGTTCAGCATAGTTAAAAGGCCCAATAACTCAGTTTTTGGAGGCAAAATGACCCCGTACAGCCCCTGGTGAAAGGTTTTTAATTTATAAATTTTTCCATTGTTTTATTTGTTATTGAGAAGTATGCATACATTTTTCGGGTGGGGAGGGGAGGACGAATTTTCTGCTGGGAAAATTTTCTATGGAGAGGGTAGTTTCCGGGGAGTCCACTTTTCAGGGGAAATTTTACACTGGGTGAATTTGCCAGAATTCATATTTGAAATTTCTTTATATGTCTTGCTTTCTCTTTACCAATTCAATTTTACGCGTGGAGATGTTATGAGTAATTTTTTAGGGTAAATTTTCGCCAGGATTGAATTGTCCAGAGGATATTCCTTCTGGGGAGGGGGTTTTCCGCGGAAGTGGAACCAGGTATCCTGGTTTTATTTAAAAAATCATCAGAAATTTAAAAAATAACAAGGTGCTTTCAACTGAACGTGAGGAGCAACATTAAAACGTAAAACGAACAGAAATTATTACGTATGTGAGGGGATTTCCCCCTTCTCAAAACCTCGCTCCTTATGCTAAACTTTACATATTGTCTCAATTCTTTAAAAACGACTCCTGAAACACTATGGTCATTTGATTAGAACAATAAGTAACTTTTTTAAAGTGCCGAAAAACATAATGATTTCTGTTCGTTTTAATATTACTCCTTACTTTCAGTTGAAAAATCTTGCTTTTATTTCTTTATCTAATGAAGCTCAGAGACAAACATTTTTATAAAGGCAATGCAAAAAGAATTTCAATTAAAGTAAGTAATTTCAGTAATTTCAAGTAATTTTCAGTAATTAAAAGTAAGTAATTTAAAAAAATACTCAAAACAATAGCCAACTTAGAAAAACTAAGATATAAACTCCCAGCATTCACTTCTGTTGAGCAATGCCGAAGCGTAGGACGGATATTTTTTTTAACAATATCGATAATTTTGAACTTTGTTATCAAACACCAAAATATTTAATGCCTCTAAATTCAGTGTTTATAAAAAGTAACGCATTTTCAAAGTAGCTTGTTCAAAGTAAAACATTAAAACTAAGGTAAGATAAGATAAGTTTTATTCTTCATTAAATACACATATAATATTACATGTTATTAATCCCTCAAAGGCTCATTGGCCTGTACAAAGTTTAAATAAATCAAATAAAAAATTTCAATTCATTATTTTTTATTTAATTTTGAATACCAAAAGCCAGTATATTTGACACCTTTATACTTCATAACTGTAAAAAATTAAATATTTTCGAAGTGACAACTATATAAATACAATCACTCCCAGAAAAAAATGATAATATACCAACAAAACGTATTTATTCAGGGGGAAAATACAGAAATTCCCAGCATTCTGTTCAGGGGAAACATTTCTGATTATAGTGGCGTCATATATCACCACATGGGTATTCTTGCAATGTAAGCAAAAGTTGACGGAATATTCTTACCGAGGCTGCCCTTATTAAGATGTTTTCCTTGTGTTTTCTGTAATTATACGGACATTCATGTATTCTGATAACTGCTCCAATTACTAATAAACAAAAAAATATTTAGGATTACCATAAAAAGCTGACTCTTTGATTGAATTTTATCAATAGTTAGGCTCTTATACTTTCGTTATTGACAAGGGCCATTATTTACTTACAATTCATTACTATGAAGTATTTGATTTTTTTTTATTTTTGTTCCAACCAAATCATACAGAAGAAATGTCTGTGGAAAACTGGTTAGGGGTCACTCAATCATAAATTAGAACATATATTTTCCTTAGAACCACTAGAACATAACTTACAACCCTTGCCCTGAGGGCTGTGGTGGTTTCCATTAGAACATAATGGGGCAAAACATATTTTTTCCATGGTTTTTCTTTATTTTGCTCTCTTTCCTTTGGTTTCCTTATAATTACTTTATAGTCCCAAATTTTCAGAGGACCATGGCCCTCCTAACCCACCTGCCGTCTTCCATGCTGAGGTCGCCCCTGATTGGCCAACTGAAATTGACGGTTAGTTGCAGCCTTGACGAAGTTTCCCGCTGACTTGCCTGAGCGGCAACATGATCCAGTTGATCTTGAACGTTGAATGGTCCCATTGAACGCATTGGACGCACAGGTAAAAAGTGCGTAACCTTTCCTTTGACTGAGGCCGCCCCTGATTTGCCAAGGGAAATTGAGCAGCCTTGACAAGTTTCCCGCTGCCTTGCCTAAGTGGCAACATGATCCAGTTGATCTTGAACGTTTAATGGTCCTATTGCAGCCTTGACGAAGTTTCCCACTCACTTGCCTAAGCTGCAAAATGATCCAGTTGATCTTGAATGTTGAATGGTCCTATTGAACCCATTGGACGCACAGGTAACAAGTGCTTAACCTTTCCTTTGACTGAGGTCACCCCTGATTGGCCAATGGAAATTGACGGTTAGTTGCGGCCTTGACGAAGTTTCTTGCTGTCCTGCCTAAGCGGCAACATGATCCAGTTGATCTTGAACGTTGAATCGTCCTATTGAATGCATTGGACTCACAGGTACCAAGTGCGTAACCTTTCCTTTGACTGAGGTCGCCCCTGATTGGCCAACGGAAATATACGGTTAGTTGCAGCCTTGACGAGGTTTCCCGCTGCCTTGTCTAAGCGGCAACATGATCCAGTTGATCTTGAACGTTGCGTAACCTTTCCTTTGACTGAGGTCGCTCCTGATTGGCCAACCGAAATTGACGGTTAGTTGCAGCCTTGACGAGGTTTCCCACTGCCTTGTCTAAGCGGCAACATGATCCAGTTGATCCTGAACGTTGAATCGTCCTATTGAACGCATTTGATGCACAGGTAACGAGTGCGTACTCTTTTCGTTGACTGAGGTCGCCCCTTATTGGCCAGCGGAAATTGACGCTTAGTTGCAGCCTTGACGAGGTTTTCCGCTGCCTTGCCTAAGTGGCAACATGATCCAGTTGATCTTGAACGTTGAATGGTCCAATTGAACACATTTGACGCACAGGTGACAAGTGCGTAACCTTTCCTTTGACTGAGGTCGCCCCTGCTGGCCAACGGAAATTGACCGTTAGTTGCAGCCTTGATGAATATTCCCACTGCCTTGCTTAAGCGGCAACATAATCCAGTTGATCTTGAACGTTGAATGGTCCTATTGAACTCATTGGACACACAGTTAACAATTGCGTAACCTTTTCTTTGATTGAGGTCACCCCTGATTGGCCAACGGAAATTTACGGTTAGTTGCACCCTTGACGAAGTTTCCCGCTGTCTTGCCTAAGCGGCAACATGATCCAGTTGATCCTGAACGTTGAATGGTCCTATGGAACGCATTGGACGCACAGGTACCAAGTGCGTAACGTTTCCTTTGACTGAGGTCGCCCCTGATTGGCCAACGAAAATTGACGGTTAGTTGCAGCCTTGACAAAGTTTCCCGGTGCCTTGCCTAAGCGGCAACATGATCCAGTTAATCTTGAACGTTGAATTGTCATATTAAACGCATTGGACGCAAAATTAACAAGTGCGTAACCTTTCCTTTTACTGAGGTCACCCCTGATTGGCCAACGGAAATTGACGACTAGTTGCAGTCTTAACAAAGTTTCTCGTTGCCTTGCACAAGTGAGAACGTGATCACGTTGATCTTGAATGTTGAACGGTCCTATTGGACGCACAGGCAACAAGTGCGTAACCTTTTTTTACTGAGGTCGCCTCTGATTAGCTATTGGAAGTCAACTGTTAGTTGCAATCTCGACGAAGTTTTCAATTGACTTGCACAAGGGACAACTTGATCCAGTTGATCTTGGACATTGAACGGTTCTATTAAGACACTTAGTTTTAGCCTTCCGTTGCGATACGTTACGTCTATAGTAAACCCGACCTTAGTTCACTTATTTCAAGCAAAAATCTAAATGGAGGAGTGAAGTCCCACTTTTTCCTCCCGACTCTTCCGCCCATCCCAAATTAAGGCTCAGGATTCATGCCTGCCAAAACTATCAATTAGTCAATTGAAACACAGAAGAAAAAGAAATCATAATGAATAATCACATCACACCTACTGTAAGTACAATAAATATTGCTATAGATATATAAATCAATCCTAAAACAAAGATGAATTAAAATGAATAATCAAGCCAAGCTTATAATTAACAGAAAGAACAGCAAAAATGAGTCGGGTAACCGCCTCTAAGCCTTCTAAAGGCCAGAGCGTGACAAGAATTTTAAAGGTTGTTTCTCTTCTAGGACAAGGGGCTAGATACTAACGGGTCTACCTTTTTATTCGTTTTAACGCATTTTAGGGTAGGAAAATTACGTCTTTACGTAAGTGGTTACGCAACAGCTGGGAATAATAAGTTAATATTGTTTGGCAATTAGCACTAAGGTTTTCATATTGTAATTAGTCGATAATAGGCATTGAACTAAATTTTTTTCATGATCAACAACATATGAAAATTTCACAAGTTTTATATTTTGAGACAAAGAAACGCAGCATTAGCTCATATATGTAAAAAGAAATTCATATATAAAAAAAAAGCACATTTTGGATTCAAAAGCCAAAACAGACAGAGTGAATGAGACCGGATACAATCAAGTTAATTGAGATAATCGAGATAATTTACGTTGCCAGATGAAGCGCAAATTATCTTTCAGTTTGTGTTTCTTGGTATCTAAAGAAAGGAATTATCAAAAAAAGGTGGTAGTAATAATTTTTTTCTTTTAGTAGTTTGAGAGTGAGGCATCCCCGTAATAATTTCGACGGGAATATGATATTTGTATTGTAACAGATAACTCCTTAGTGTTATGCATTAGTCTTAGTCTAATTTATAAAATGTTATTAAAAGAGCAAGAAAAGTTTTTAGAAATCTAACGAGAGCTTTGCACTTTCGGTCTTCGAGCAACCAAGTAAGGAATAATCTGTAAAATCTGGAACGTATTCAGGATTTTCTTGGGGTGCGGGGGGGTACAAAAAAACTTTAAAAACACATGAGAAACTTATTTATATTCATTTTTGTTACGTTTTTACGAGTTTAACAAACACTTTTGGGGGCGGGATCAAACGCCCTACCGCCCTACAGTCTTGTGTAAAAGTATAATATTTAACTGAATATGAGGGATTCATTTGTGGATACTTAAATATCATTGGCACTGCACCCTCTCCCGTAGGAAAAGGAAAGACGCAAGAAAGCGTACCAAAGAGAAAATAAATTTGAGGTGATATTCTGAGATCTGCTATTACAGTCCTCATCATAAACAGACAGCTCTTTTTACGGTTTGTGGTTGCGTCGCTCATTCCCTCGGTGCAGAGTTTACATTGAGTCCCCTTGATGGATAGGTCAAATGTCTTCTATATTATAAAATGTTATTGTCTTATAGACTAATGAGTTACATAAGTAAGTAAAAAAAACTAGCTTAGTTTTCAAACGGAAGAAATCAGTGGTCAAACTTAGAGCTAGGTCGTATGATAGCCTATATACCATTACAGCCTAGGTGTAGATACAAATTGTTCTAAGAAGGTCTAAACTCTTCCTGTTTGAGTCCAAAAGAAGGGTCTAATGGCTTTCAATGTAATTTCATATTGTTGAAAAGCTAGAACTTGTCTTCTTTTTTTGAGGGTTTGGGTCTGACGTGATAGCCACAGTCACTTGTCTAGCTCCATAACTCAGACCTGGATGACACGATTGATACAAAACATCATCGGATATTGACATTAAAGGTCTGATTATTGTCTATTTTTCACTGATAGTAATTTTTGCTCATTTTAGATTTCACAACTTTTTTAAGTTTGTTTCTTTTCATTTTAAGTTCTAAATTAGCTTTTTTACTTTTCATTAACAAACTTCGCTTGTTTTCATCAGATCTGACGATCTAGTGGTACATACCGATGCTTCAATTAATGTTGGTTCAAAGCAAAAGTGGTTAACGAAATCCAAAAACTTCACTCCACTTTTATTTTGAATTTGTGGAAATGAAGCTCAGGTTCATTTGGCTCAAAACGAACAGAAATTATTCCGTATATGAATGGGCTGTCCCCTCCTTAACGCCTCGCTCTTTGCACTAAAGTTTTTCATTGTTTTAAAAAATAAAAGTTGTGAAATAGAGTCAAACTTTAGCGTAAAGAGCGAGGCGTTGAAGAGGGGACAGCCCCTTTCATATACGGAATAATTTCTGTTCGGTTTAAGTTTGAATTTTGCTCCGTACTTTCAGTTAAAAAAAACTTGTTTTTTTATTTAATTTGTGAACGTTATTAAATTAATGCAGCTTTGATTTTGGCTCACCGTACATGAATAATTTAAGCGAAATTTGCACATTAATTTTAGTCTTTTTTGGCTAAATGGCTTTCTCGAAATTTTGATCTGACGTAACTTACGAATTAACTTATGTAACGAACATCTATATTCGTATATTTTCATTACGTATATTAGGAGGTTCGCCCCCTAGTCAATACCCCGCTCTTTTTGCTAAAGTTCAAAGTTTGTTCTAGTTCTTTAAGAATGACCCCTTAATCACCAAGGCCGTTAATTAGAATAAATAGCTCTGATGAAAGTGCAAAAAAAAATTTAGCGTAAAGAGCGAGGTAATGAACTGGGGGCGAACCCAATCACATACGTAATGATTTCTGTTCGTTTTAAGTTTTGATGTTGCTCCTTACTTTCAGCTGAAAAAAATCGTTTTTTTTAATTTTATTTCTGATAGTTTTTTTCTAAATAATGCTGGGAAAACCGGCACCCCTTTCATAGCAATGTCCCTTCCCCCATGAAAACTTCCTCCATGGAAAGTTCCTCCCACGTAACTCCCGACCCCCCCCCACCCCCCCCTCCAACTGCTAGAAAAAAAAACCTGTAAACTTCTGTATACTTCCCAATAACCAATACTATATGTAAACATTGGGCAAAGTTCATAACTTGCAGACCTTCCCCCGGGGACTGCTGGTTATTAAGTCATCCGCAGAGACATAGTTATTGTATTTTTCGAACATGCTGAAAAAAATGGCTATCTCAAAATTTTGATTGGTTGACTCTGGGAAAAATTGAGCGTGGGAGGGGGCCTATTTACCCTCCATTTTTTTTGGTCACTTAAAAAGGGCACAGACAGCGTGATGCCAACACAGACTAGCTTGCCCCATCTTTGCCCCAATTCATTGAACGGTTCACTGTTTATCCCCTCCCATTCAGTTCCAATTTCCTTTATATCCTTCATGACTACTTGACCTTTCAATTTCCCTTTGAAAGACTCCTCCTGCAATATTCTAAGACCACTGGGTCGATACGATCACCCTTGGGGGAAAAACAACTAAACCCGCATCCGTGATCTTTCTTCTGGCAAAAAATATAAAATTCTACATTTTTGCAAATAGGAGCTTGAAATTTCTATAGTAGAGTTCTCTGATACGCTGAATTTGATGGTGTGATTTTCATTAGATTTCTGTGACTTTTAGGGTGTGTGTCCTCCTTTTTGCGAAAATAAGGCAAATTTTCTCAGGCGCGTAACTTTTGATGGGTAAGGCTAAACTTGATGAAACTTGTATATTTGAAATCAGCTTAAAAATATAATTCTTTCAATGTATCTATAGGTATCAAAATTCCGTTTTTTAGAGTTTCGGTTACTATTGAGCCGGGTCGCTCCTTACTTACAGTTACCACGAACTGTTTGATAAATCTGTGCAAAACACGCTGAAATAATCTGAAATGATGAAATGTTTAAATTGAGCCTCTAAACATCGCTCTACGATTTCACAATTGTCTGCTAGTTCCAGTCGCATCAATTGGGAGGGGACAAAGGGGTCCTTTTCCAACCCCTACAAAAAAAAACTGATTTTCCTTGTTGCTCTAGACGGGGTAGTTTATCTGTGTAGGGGGATTTTGATGGCACACTTTTAATTTCAATCCAATGGCCTTTTCAAGGGTTCCAGGCTCTTTTTCAAAATTCCTGTATATTTGTTTTTGAAATAACATTTTACTATTACGATATATCAATAAGTTAGCTTCTCTACAATAGTTAGCATCAGATTCAAATGGAAATTATTTCTACTAGGCAATTAAAAAAAATACTTTCCTTATTGTGGGTCGTGGTTTATTATCATTAGGAAAGCAAACCCTCAAAAATATATTTTTTAAGGCCAAACAAGAATACTGAATAAACAAATAAAGCAAATATTTCGAGAGGACAACCGCCTCTCTTCTTCAGCGCGAAACGAAATAATAAATTCAAGGAAAGTGCCGAAGAAAAAAAAACAAAAAAAAATGGCGGAAATTCAATGTGAAAACAACGAAAAACAATGGACAACCATAAAACAACCATAAAAGCGAGTCATTCGCCAATATCCGCGATTTGCACAAAATCCAAAGAACTATGAACTGCCATCGACAGATACTAGGGGCTTGAAGCCTCGCGTTCAGGGTCGTTGACCATGAGAAACCAATCGGTGATCTTAGAATTTGGTTCAACCGGCATTTTGACCCACGTTTGGCAAAAATTGATGTTTTGTGGCACAAAATGGTGGAATAGGCCACTTTCATGTGGCACGGTCCTTTTTGCTACTTAGAAACGGCACCTTGTTCGATATAATTATTCTGTAAAGAGAAGGCAAAAAAGTAGACACAGCAGTCCTACCCATACAAAAACACTGATTACCCTTGTTTTTCGAAGTGGGGTCTGGAATTCTCCTACTTGGGGTTTTCTACCTACTCCACCTACTTTTCAACGCTTAGAAGTGGTTTTAATGATAGGCTTTATATACCTACCCACAGCCATTTTCAAGGGGTTTTAAGCTTTTCTGCAAAATTCCTATAAATTTGTTTTAGCAATACAATTTTACTATTAAGGTTAACTCCAATATTATTCATCGTTCCTTAACCACTTTCAAATGGCAATTTTTCGTTAACAGACAGTTTTTTTTTCTCAAAATGCGTCTCAAATCTTTTTTTACCTGGGTCGTGGTTCAGGGGGGGATCCAGGATTTTTTTAAGGGGGGGGGAGCAAAATAGGTTGATCCAAAAAACAATTTTAGGGGGGGGGGAATAGTTTGATCCGATAAACTTGCGTTAGGAGCAAGTTTTATTAACGCAAACTTGGACTAATTAAGTAAATTACACTACTTTAGACTACGCTAGGGGGGTACGCCCCCCTTGCACCCCTGGATCTGCCACTGCCGGGGTTCACTTTTTGATAAGTTACTGCTGTTGTTGCAACACTGCAACAACTATGAATATGCACTAAAGTGACTCGGATCTTTCAGGAGTTTACAAAAAAGCTGATTTCACCATTTTTTGCCATATCTTTTCACTTACTCAGCCTTCAGCAATTGTGAATGGTATTAGTTTATTGGTCCTTCTCTATAAGATGCCCGGGTTTGCGGTGTTGTATATATATTAGGGGATTGTTTTGACTTGCCACCATCTATAAAGGGATAGGAGAGGAAAAAAAGTAAGTTTATTGGAACTGCATAGGGTTTGAAAGAATAAGTAAGAAAAATATCTAGATGAAAATTATTTTTTAAAAGAAAAAAGATTACAAAAACTTCAAACTACTCTTTAAAGGTCAAATCTACGGAAGTAGACTCTACTTCCTATGACGGCTACTATTTCATCAACCCTTCAATGCTCAAGACTAGACCTTTTCGTCATTTAACATTCTAAAATTGATGTATTCGATTTGACCCGTTTTAAACGTTTTAGAAGTGAATTGTCAAGGACTAGGTTTCTATCTTTCACTTCATTCCATACTTCGTCTGAAAAGTAGCACATAGTGTTACGCCGGCTAATCTACTGCATTTTTCAGTTTTTGCTACTTTTAAAAGACTTAAATGCCTTTCAACTGCAAATGAAGAAATATGTCAGCAAAAGAGAAGCTGGGGAAATTGCATTTTTTTTTCAATTTTTTTTTTGTATCTTGTTGGCGTTATAATGGTGAATTTCTTGCAAACAATTGTCATTCTTTTCCAATGTTTGCCTCATTCTGGGAAAGAAGTCCAAATGATGCCAAAAGGTATTGTTGAGCTTTGAAGACATGAGTTTGCGTAAGAAGGATTTTCTAGCTCAACAAACTTGTGAATTTTCTCTTGGAGAGGGATCTATCGTGGATTTGTATGACAGCCTGGATTGACAATTGGTATGACAGCTGCAGATTTGTATGAATTCTAATGATAACTTTTTAATAATATGATAGAGTTGTCAACATTTGTATGACAACTTTTTCCCTTGCCATATTTTCATTTGTTTTTAGTGAGCTCGGGATCCGATTCCAAGTCAGTCATGTTACCCTTAGCGTTCAAACCTAGATATACTTGTTCTAGGGAAAGATAATCACGTTCGATGATTACATCAACATCCGAAATGTTATTTAAACTACTAAAATAGGAACGAGTTAGGGAGCTCATCCAGAAAGCCTTTAATACTGATTTAAATTTAAGATACTTGAGCACAGGGATCCCAAAGAAAAGGAAGAGAGGAACTTTCTTAACCTGAGCTAAACTGCTTCTGAATATGAAAATCAAAGTAAAAAGAGTATAGCACATTTTTACTTTCGAAATTTGCGCTAGAAAGCGAGGAAATCATTTTTTATGCCAATGCTAGAAATCTTGTGCATCCCAAAAATCCAATGCTGTCGGTAACTGATAGCCAGAATTTCAATAACTTTTAACAATTAACACTATTTTTCCGTGACGTATCTTCTGATAAATCAATGGGTTCTTCACTTGCTTTTTTTGACATACTAGTTGGTAAGTCGTATTGATATTGGCTACAGATCCAACTGAACGAAACAAACGTTTTCATCTCTTTCCCAAAATTGTCGTAAAAATTATATTTTAATAGTGATAAACAACTGGAAATTTCAGACAGCACGTTCATCTTAGGCTGGACTTGGTTCTCAATAATAAGAGTTTCAAGTGTTTCAAAACAGTCATACTTGCCATTATCAATGCAACTTTTCCACAGCACAAGTTTTTTCCATGAAAGCTCGATTTTTATCGTGAGCTTCAAAAATGTCTGATCCATTTGGACCTTACAAATACAAATTAAGCTCATTTATATTGGAAAAAATATCCGCCAAAAGAGTGTGCTTGACAATGCTGTGCACCGTCCAGTAGATAATTAATATATTCATTTTTTCCTTCCATGTAAATTGTAACTTCATTCCACAATTCCATATATTGTGTCAGTACTTTCCCCCTGGATAACCAGCAGACTTATGTATGTAGCAGAAGAGATGCATCGTGGGATGCACCCTTTCTTCACACAGTTATGAAATAGGCAGGTTTTTAAGCGTTTTGTTTCAATATAATTTACAGTTTCACAGCTGCATCAAGTACTGTTTAGAATCATCGGGCAATGCCTTAGGAACCAGTGCTTCTCTATGAAGGCTACAGTATGTCCACAAATCACACGGACTTTAATCAAGAGCTCTTTTAATCATACCGCTATTTTTCCCACACATAGCACGCGTACCGGCAGTGCATATACCGACACGGTTCTTCCACTGTAAAGCTTTTTATTTTATATGGGAATCAATTGTATTGAAAATCACTTCACCAGAAAATTAACTCTCATAACCACACTGATATCTTCTCGCACATAGCCCGCGCACCGTCAGTGCATATACCTATAGAGTTCTTCCCCTCATAAGCTTTTTCTTTTACACAAGAATCAATTGTATTAAAAATTTCTTCAGCAGAAAATTCACTCTCATAACCACACTAATATTGTTTCCGCATATAGCCCGCGCACAGTCAGTGCGTTTACCGACACAGCTCTTCCTCTGTAAAGCTTTTTCTTTTATATGGGAATTAATTGTATTGAAAATTTGCTCAGCAGTTCCTCGACTTATTGACTTGCAGAACAAGGTATCTTCATGCACGTCGTTCTGCCATGTATACCACACAAAACAAGTAGTTGAGATAGGCATTGCACGTCGGTAGACTCATCTAGTTGTAGAATATAATATTTAATGCCTTTTTTCTCTAAGATAACAAAAAGGTGGGTCCCAATATTGGAAAATTTTGCTAGATGTGTCGTAGTCTAGTCATCACTGGGAATCACTGATCTAGCTTATTAAATACTCCCCAAAGGAGTTGTCTAGACGTACTCTTATGTGCTCGTGTGACTGACTGTAAGCTATACAAAAATGTGATTCGATCCATCTTTTAGAGCTATAGTGAAAGAAAGGTTGAGATGGCAGGGACACATTTCACGGATGAAGAATGACATACTGCCAAAGATTGTGCGTTTTGGCCATCCATCTAGGGCCAGATGCCCACGAATGAGATCGGAAAAAGTCATAAGAAAGAACTTAAAGAAAATTGGAACCACACGGGAGGGCTAAAGAGTAAAGATTTGAATGGATTGAGGGGGATTGAAGGGGGAGCGTGTGCAGCTCCGTTGGTCTCAGGTGGCCTGGTACTTCAGTGAATTGTTAGTAATAGTAGTAGTAGAGTTTCCATTCTTATGATTTACGAATTATTCAGTAAACTGTTAAGTTCAATGGATAACTTAAATTGTGGACCTTCGATAGTAACCCTATTAATTTCTTAGGTGAGAGAAGATGGTGTGAATTATCACCTAAATGGTAATTTTTCCCTAAATGGTGGCAAGAACCCTGGCCCTCAGATAATTTGTGCTTATGTTTAGTCTATGTTTATTTTTTATGTTTATGTTATTTTATGTTAATGTTAGTTACTTTTTAATCTATTTATGTTTAGTTATTTTTAGTCTATGTTATAGCAGTTCCAATTTTGGATTGGTCAGAAATTCATGAAACTTATGTGACTATCAGGTTTACGCGGAAATAACAATTGCAATCAATATTCAAGATTTCACGGTTTAGCATTGTAATTTCTAGGAAGCATAGCCAGAAGAGAAACTGACCAACAGCATGGCTTTATCACCCACAAACTACTCTGCCGCAACCAATAAGGCTGTACTAGAGAGGTATATGAGCTTACCTCAACCGGACAATAAAATCCTGGCGACCTATGTTTGGATTGATGGTACAGGAGAATTTGTGAGAACCAAGACAAGGACAGTCGATTTCTGTCCTAAGCATCCATCAGGTAATATTTTCTTATGAACATAGCGGGACTAATAAGAAAGAGGGATACCAATTGGTGAAAATGTGGAATAAAAAGAAATATACGTCTCCAGGGGCCCAACCCGAAAATACCAGGGCATTTGCTTATGCTCAAACACTTTTAGTAAAACCTACCACACATCAGCTTTTTTTAAGAAGGTAAACTCTCCTGCCTGAATTGTGCTCTCCATCACTTAAAACTAAGCATAGGCCCGCCCCATTTACAGAGTAAGATATACGCTTCGCCCTGAAACGATACCCATTTTTTCATTGAAATAGCTCGTTTCTCGGCTCTCCTATCACTGGGCTTTTGATGGGTAAGACTAATCAAACGTATATATTTGAAATCAGCATAATCCGATTTTTTAGAGTTTCGGTTACTATTGAGCCGGGTTGCTCCTAACTTACAGTTAGTTACCACGAACTGTTTGAAAAGAGAAACGCACGGAATTGAAATAGTAAGTGGTGAGATCAGCAAGGCTAAAGGAATTTTTGAAAAAAGCCTCTTAACACAAAAAAGCTTAAAAACAGAGCAATTGAGTTATCAGACAGTGAGATTTCTGTAACTGAAAGTAGCATAAGTAAGCTTACAAACAATTTGAGAAAATATCTAATAAGGTAAAAGGAAAAAGGGATGGAACTGTAAGAGAAAGCAATTTAGACCAGTAATATCAAAGAACAGTTCGAAAACAAGTCTGAAACGAAAAACATGAAAAACTGAACCCGTCCCAAAACTGGGGCGAAGTTGTATTCCCTTCTAATCATCTTTAAAATTGGAATCTGAGAAGATAAAAAAGGAAAAGACCCAGCAATAAACGAAAAAAAAAGAAAAAAGAAGAAGAAATACACATAAACTTAGCAGTGATAATAAACTTAGTGACGAGTGCCGGAGCTAAGATCTTTTTTTCCAAAGTGATTAAATTAAGATTTGGTCCATCGGGTATCAAAAGGACATATCTCCATAATCGTAAATTTCCAAAAGAGCAGAAAAAACCTCACAATTTTTGGGAAATAAAAAAAGTTGTGAGGTTTTTTTCTGCTCTTCTGAAAATTTACAATTATGGAGATACATCCTTTAGATACCTGACTGATGATTTACACATCGATTGGTTAGGGTACATATTCAAAAATGTCCTTCGCAGGCACAACGGATTTGATAATTTGAATGAGAAGTGCCCAGAGTCTTCTGTTTGGATGGGCCAAAAGGGAAGAATGCTTGATTTTCTACTGAGATTTCAGAATTTTTTTTCACTTTATATTTTTGGTCGCATACTTCATAGTTGAGTAAATTACCATAATGTTCATACTGTGTCGTAAACTTAGCAATTTAGCAACAGTGTGTTCCCCTTTTGTGTGTGCCTGTGTGTGTGTGAGATGTGTGTGTGTTCGTGTTTGTTTGTGTACGTATGCATATATGAGTGTGTGGCCTACGTGTAATATCTAAGGAAAAGTTTGGAGTATCAGGATGACATTTCCTGAAAATTTTACAAATGATGGGGGCTAGTGGGCCTCAATTTTGACTTAGAAGATAGAATGGACTTAAATCAAAATGTATAAGTTCATCCAGGTAGCCAAAATCGTGTATCTTCCATGTTTTGCAATAGGGAAGAGGGGAGGGATGAAGCAATATTTATCTGTCACTCACAAAAAATTGTTTACACTGTAAGCTCCTATGGGACTTAAAGTTTATGCGGAGTTTAATAGCGACATAAATCAAAAGGTCCAGCGTGTTGCCAGGCCATCAAAATGACATTTTTATAATATCTCAGGAACTGTTTAGGGATATAAAATTAATACTTTCGAGAATCGTTAGGAGGGATGGGAGAAGTAAACATTCAGCTATGATTTTGGGGAGAGGTTAGAGGTGAATAAAAAGAGACTATGTGTATCCATGTTATCAAAATACAATGTATGCAGCATCTTAAGAAAGGGTCGGGGAAGGAAGTCGAAACTGTCAGGCAGAGTAGGAGAAACAAGAGGAAGGAGAAGGAAGGGGAGGGACTTTGAATCTACTCCCAGTTAAGTAGCGAGGTCAATTCAAAGATATTATATTTCCAGGTTATCAAGATGGAGTGTCTTCACAATCTTGGGAACGGCTTGGGAGAGAAAGTTGAAACTCTTGGGACTATTCTTTGAGAGGAGGCTAAGAGACCTCAATTTTGTCTTGGAGGAGGTGCGGAAAAGATGTGACATATTTTGTAGATAGCCTAATTAACAGTTTTGGCACTGTAAGCCCCTACAGGACTAAATTTATTCATAGGGAAGTAGTAAAGGAATCGAAAGACCCTATGTTTACCCAGGTTAATAAAATAGGGCATCCGAAATATCTCAAGAACGGCTTGGTGCATTTATTTGAAACAGTAAGGGATTGTTACAATGTGAGATAAGCCTTGGGAAAGGGGGCAAAGGTAAAGCAAATGATACTACTTGAATGCAGGCAATCAAAATAGCATATCTGCAATTTCTTGGTAAAGCCTTGGACTATATAGTTCAAAGTTTCCGCTAGTGTAGGCAAAATCTGTGTTGAGAAGGAGGATGGGGGGCCAAAATAGTTGTCCCTGATTCATCTAAGTATTTTTGCGCTAGTAGTCCCCGCATAAATAAGAATCTTTCTGTGTCTAAGTAGTGAGGTAAATTAAAAGACACTATGTGGTACGAGGTCACCGAAATTGGCCTAAAGGCTTCCTTGTTTCTGTTCAGATTGAAGCAATGATTGTAGCAACGAATAACCTAATATCATTAGGTGATTCGTGAAACTGGGACAATATTTTTTTTTATCTGGCTAGCTAACATTTACAAAACTGTTAGATATAAAGATATGACGACCTCAAAAATAATAAATACATTGCCCAAAGATAATGAAGGAAAAAATCTTTAAAGAAGTTGTTTCATTGATTTGTGACACCCATTTGTGGCTATTTTTTCCCTAACTTGCTTGCACCTCACTGGCCATATATTCTAAGCTATAAACAACTAAGAAGAAAAAATAACTTGAAAAAGGTAGGTTATATTGATTTAGTAGGTTCCATTGATTTGTGACAGCCATTTGTGGCCCTTTTTTCCCTGACTTACTTGCAGGTCACTGGCCGCGTATTCTAGGCCATAAAAACCAAAGGGGAAAAACAACTTGAAAAATGTAGGTTATATTGACTTAGTAGGTTCCATTGATTTGTGATACCCATTTGTGGCCCTTTTTCCCCTAACTTGCTTGAAGCTCACTGGCCATGTATTCTAGGCCATAAAAACATAAGAGGATAAAAAAAATTGAAAAAAAGTAGGTTATATTAATTTGTTAAACATTAAAATGGGTGAAACATTATTTTCTCCAACCTGCAGGAAACATTCAGGGTAGGTTGAGTGGACCAACGACACTTTAACGAAAACAATAAACTTTTAAAAGTGATGTCCGGAAGTTCCTCCCACAGAAATTTAAACTTTGCTTACGCTGACCGACTTCAAAATTACAGTCTTTGTAGACTAGGCATTTAGAACTTCTTGGCCAAGTGAATATCAATTAAAACGACAGATTAAGAAAAAGAATCTGGCTGTATTGATTTGTGATGTCCTGTTCTTTTTTTAAATGGTAAAAGACAGAGCTATTTCCAATAAATTACTTTGAAATTGGCTAAAATTTAGACTTATTTGTTATAAATTATCATGCATTTATTACATTTATTGCATATAATTATCATGCAAATTACAATGCATTTATTTCATAACGAAATGCATTTGTTTAATTATCATAATGAAACATAATATAAAAGGATTATATTAATAAAATAGTAAATAAATGTATCTGAATGCTCCAGGATGTCTACAAGTAGGGATGAGGAACGTTTCAGCCTCCCTCTTCTCTCTCAAAGATCCACCGGCTCTCTTCCATACCATACTTTCCTTATCTTAAAGCTTTATCTAAGTCTCGTATAGTCTTAAAAGTAGCATTATTGTAAGTAATTTGCTTCCTACAGAAATCGAGCAAATGCGCATTTATTGAATTAACTTTTTCAACTTTTATAAAGGGGTTTTTTATAAAGGGGTTTGATTAAACTTTTTCTAAAATTACTAGATAGTTCTTCTTTTTCAAAAAACGTATTCTTTTTCTTCATTACTTATCGTACCGAAAAACTTTAATGCCTCTTTATCTCCCTTCAAATGTACATATACTTCTTTATATGTCTATATTTAGAGCTACCAATTTGGATATTCGACGGCAGTTCGTCTTACAAATCGGAAGAAAGCAACTCGGATGTACACTAATACCGATGTACAATCAATACATACTTATACCCTTGTGCTATCAATAAATGTTTATACCCCTGTGATATCAATATTTGGTGTAAGTGCCTCTTCAGTTATGTAATAGGGATACCATCCTTAGCTGCTTTTGCTCGTGAAAAAATACTAAAGGCACGTTATTGGCAGAGCAGGTTCAAAAACCCTATTCATAATCTTCAATGTCTATTGTACCCCTCTCTTTATCTTTTCTCAAATATACAGATTTATATGTCTAAATTTAGAGCTATTAATTTGGATATTTGACGGCAGTTCGACTCACCAAGCGGAAGGAAGCAACTCGGATGTATGCTTATACCCCTGTGCTATTAGTATATACTTATACCCTTGTGCTATCAATGAATACTTATACCCCTGTCAGGGCCGGATTGACTAGGTGTGGGGACTGATGGGAATTTTTTGTGGGCCCCCCTCTATATATTAAATTTCAAGCAAAATTCAAATCCAGTATATAAATAAATAAACATATATATATATATATATATATATATATATATATATATATATATATATATATATATATATATATATATATATATATATATTATATACTGGATTTGAATTTTGCATATATATATATATATATATATATATATATATATATATATATATATATATATATATATATATATATATATATATATATATATATATATATATATATATATATATATATATATATATACTGTTTGTCTCTCACAATATTTTATCCTAGAGATCTTTTGGGTTACGACTGATCTAATAATTTAAAAGATGTGAAAGGTGCTATTTAACATCTCCATTGGGGTCTAAAACGTACATTTGGCCATATAAATATGGTTCAAAATCACCTTTAGGGGTCTGTGATGGGTGTGCCACTAAATTGATTTTGTGATAAATTTGTCCAGCTATTTTGAAGCTTAAAACATTACGACTAATTTTGGTTTGATCATCGCTTACTTTGAATGAAGCTAAAGCAAAACATGAGTTGTAGTTTCGCATGTGCGCATGTGTGGAAATTTTTTAGAGAGCATGTGATGTCCTATAACAGGTCAGACAAATTCATTTGGAAATTGTTGATGCAAGAATGCAATTCGACCAAATAGGCAGCAGCCCCCAAGTAAATCATCTTCGTTGGCTAATTTTCCTGGGGGATAATGGAGGACTGCACAGTGAATACATACAGATTTGGGACTCTCTGGATACACACAAAGTCCCAATGACTTGCAAATAACAATTGCGCAGTTTATGGCATCTTTGTAAGTTTGTGCTGGGTTTCATGCCAAAATTTGCTGGCATCGCAGATTGTGATAGCATTGTTCTTCTAACATAATACTTTTTTCGGTACTTGCATACATAATGGTACACACTCGAGAAGTAAAGTTAGGTCAATTCTAAGGAAATATACCAAAATATGATGAAAATATAATACTTTAGAAACAAATTTGGTGTATGTGTTTGCACATTAGAAGGAGGGGGAGGGGTAAGGCATAGCGGGTCTGCATGCAAAATGTTATAGCTAAAATTATTCTGCATAGTATGAAGTAGGAATTGTTTTCTAACTTCACGATGTCCAAATACTTTATCCCCATCCCCCTAATGTGAAAATATAGCCCAAATTATATAAGTCCAATGTATTCTGTCACCCGTCACCTGTTTTCTACCTAGCGTAAGCTAATTGTCTCTTAGTACAGACAGATAAAACCGGTTTGTTCTCGAGTGAGTACCATTATGTACATAAGTACCTCTTTTTCTTCCGCACTTTCACTTATAACTCAGTCTGATTCTTAAACTCCTTTGACAGGACAGTTCGTTCTTCTTTGCTGTCATTTTTGAAACTCTTTATATTTGATTTAGTGCGTATGAGAACACTGTACGTCTTTGTACGTCATTTTAAACATGGGTAATTTATTATAACTGCTGGTGATCGTAATAATCACTGCTGATTATCTTCTAACTGTATATTTCTGTGTTCTCGTGGTCGTATATCTTCTAACCACACATTTCTCTGTTCTTCATTTTCATTTTGATTCGTTCTGATCCACACTGTCGCATGTCTTGTAGCCGCATATTTTTTTTCTTCACTTTCGTTTTTGAGTCGTTATGATTCTAGCTGCCACTTATTTTTTAACTGCATATTTCTATACTCTTCAGTTTCGTTTTTGACTTGTTCTAACTGTCGGTGTCGCTAATATTTTAATTACATATCTCTTTGATCTTTATTTTGTTTATCATTGCTTCAGACATTTTTTCAGTGCCTTTTGTCTTATTTGCTTGGAATGGTCATGTCAATTTTGATGGTCTGGGTTGTTGATTATCACCCGTACATTTACATTTCTCAGGTCGTCTCATTTAATGGTCCAGTTTGTTAATTTTGAGCTTAAGTTTTTGTCCTCTTTTGTTCTTTTTTACATTAATTTTGTGCTTACGTTAATTTAAGTTTGTGTCCCCTAAGTAATATAAGATCAGATTTATTGCAGGGGAAACGGCTATCACAAGCCCAAATGGGCCGAATTCGCACTTTAGCGTCAATAAAACAAAGAAAAGCCAAAAACAAACAACAACAAGAAAAATAATAAAAGGGTCAATGTCAAATAAATAAAAATGTCAAAAACAATGAAAACTCAAAGATTAAAAGGTCAATACCGAATCACCGAATTGTCAAAAAGAAGAAAAACTCGTAAAATTAAAAAGGGAACAAAGGTATTATGAAACTGCTAAAAATGCCTTTTCAAATTTACTTTACCGAATATGGGCACATGAATTTACATATTTCTAAATTTTTTTTCTGCAAATACTTTTGAAATAGTCTTTTCAAATCCATTTTCCGTGTGTCTTCACATTAAGTCAACATGATTGCTAAAATATTTATTCTATCTTAATTAATTGTTGATATCATATAGTTTTTTTTTTTTATTAGTTTCAGTCTAGAAAATGGTCTCTTCCCAGAACCGGCGCTTACTGGAACTGTTAAAAATACGTCACGATTTCGAGATTACCATTGTTGATTTTGATGGCAGCGTGAGGCCCTTTCAAACCCGGAGTTCGGGCGAGCCAAATCGTTCCAATCGCCCTTTTTCCGGCCTTGACCCCTGTAATATCAGTATTTGGCGTAAGTACCTGTTCAATTATGACTTAGGGGTACCATCCTTACCTGCTTTTGTTCGGGAAAAGATGTTACATGCACGTTATTGGTAGAGGATGTTCAAAAACCCTATTCATAACATTCAGTATCTATTGTATCTCCTCTCAAATATACAGATGCTTATTTTTATGTCTATATTTAGAGCTACCAATTTGGATATTTGATGGCAGTTCGACTTACCAAGCTGAAGGAAGCAACTCGGATGTATACTTATACCCCCGTGCAATGTATCAGGATCCTTTTAACAAAGGCGCAAACAAAATCGTCCTGTGTGAGACATACAAATATAACAAAAAACCTACAGGTAGGCAATATTTTGAAATAAATCGTCTTTTATTTTAGATTATTGATGTATTTCATTTTTTAGGTTGCGTTTGTTAGGTGACATTTTTTTAATGTTTCCACGAATAACCTATTATTATTTCTTGAATTCTAACTAACACAGCAGAATTATAAACTTCAATGAGTTTTTCCTCACCCAGCCACCACAATTAGTTTCAATCGGCATTTTTATCTGTTGGCACATATTAGAGGAGTAAAAATTCATAAAAATATTATCTTGTGCTTTACATGAAGAATAGCTCTTGAAGTCGGGATCAATAAAGGAAAAACATCATTAAATGACGAAGAATGTAAACAATCGCTCAGGTTGTTTGTGAATGTAAAACTAATAATCATATTAATTCTAGTGTTATTACCAACGTTTTCGAGATAAATACTTGTTTATAAGCTTTGAAGATTGTGCAATACTACTTATAAAACTTTGGGAGAATGAGGGTGCTCATTGTGCTCAATCGACAATGAGCACAAAATCGATATTCTCATGGAGTGTGCAGGTAAAAAATGTTGGACAGTGATTTCACACCGATTAGTCGGAAAAAACTGGAACCACGAAAAGAAAAACGAATTTCAGACAGCAACGTACTGTGAGAACTAAAACGATAGACTGTATACATCTGTTAAGCAATTTACCTGAATGAATTTAGGGAGAGGACGTTCAAAAAATAGGTGTTCAAAATTAAAATCATGTTATTTTGGAAAAGGTGTCTCGACCCGACTCCACTCCTATGCACTTGCGTGGGTATTGATTTTCTTGTCCTTCCTCAAATAAATTGCAAGTCCTTCCTCAATTAAGAAGTCTTTACTGTATCACAGAGGTAATTTTTATTTATTTCTTTAGGGTTTGTAGCCTTTAACTTCCAACTATGTTATTCATTATTTATTTGAATAGCGTCGTGTCAGAGGATAGTGAATTAGAAATTTACATTAATTATGTTTATTTATTAATTGATTCTCACTTTTAATGCCTCTCACTCAGACTGTGTCAGCTTTTTCTCCAATTAACCACGGCTCTTAAATTTTTACATCACAGTCCACCAATTTGATTTTAATTCAAAAATCAACGGACTCGGTTACTAAAAAGTTGTGGTGAACTTGATAAAAAGAAAACAAAATATATGGCTCTTAAGACAAGTCAACATTCAATATGCTTACAAGAAATGCTAAAACTTTTGTGTATACCACAGTTCATAGAATTATCCAGTATGATCATTCCCTATCTCACCCATTATAAAAAACCCGGACCGGGGTGCGAGTGCTCCAGAGAACGTAGAAACATAAGCGGCGTCAGATCTTTTCACGGGTAGACAAGTCAGGCGTGAAACAATCGGAAACAAGTGGAAACCCGCTATTACGAATAATGCACTTCACGCGAAACGATCGGAAACAGACTAACCCGCTAATGCAGAAAGAAGTGGGAGGAGCTTTTTGTTCGCACCGAGAACGAAGACCAGAAATGATCTGCGATAAGCTTACTGGATAATTATATGAACTGTGGTGTAAACACACCAAACGAGATCCAAAAGAAATCTGAGAAAAAGTGGTGAATTTGGTCTGTGTAATGTATCTGTAGAAACAGATGTCTCGACAAAAGACACACAATTCCAGCTTAGTCAGATTAAGTCAGATTAGTCAGATTAAGTCAGATTAGTCAGATTAAGCGGTTTATATTTATTTTGGTTTGTTTTAAACACAAATTAAACAAAATAATTTCAGAGACAAGCCATAGACAATCCTGTTTAGAAGCAATGCAGAAGGCCGCAGATCAACACCCATGGTTTGGCATCGAACAAGAGTATACTATTTTAGATCAAGACAATTATCCATTCGGCTGGCCCAAAAATGGCTTTCCTGGTCCACAAGTAAATTATATTTTTGACTGATTTATTAGTAATGTGGCTACTTAAACCCCATTTAAATTGTAAAATGTTACATTTTGATATTTATTCCCATTACACTCTCATAGTTTTAACATAATTTGTCCGTGTCTTGCATTTTCCACAAATTTCACAAAAACCCTACAACACCAGGTGATTGCTGCATTGCTGATCCGATTGCTGCTTTCGCACCTAAGCCTAATAGTTTTCAGGTATCGGTTTATGGCTATAACATTGCCACATATTAGAAAATAGAAAGCTTTCTTGGGCTTGATCCAACTTGAGCATGCATAAAACTGGTGTTCTTGTTTATGGTTAAAACGGCTTAAAACGGTGATGTCTCGCCAATTACAGCTTTAGGGTGTTAAAACAATTCTAAAAAATTCTAGATCTGTTCTAGTTATGTCACTCTCTTTTTGCTTTATCTTTTCAGATCTGCAGTATGAATCAAGCATGCCACTTGTGACCTTAATGAGTAAAGTGGCTTCACAAAATCAACAGAAAGAAATGTGAACAAAATGAAACGTGAACCAGTCAATTCACAGATCATCAAGTCATTGAACTTGTGATATCTTTAAACCCTTAGCACAGTGCATTCAAGTGCCATACATTTGATCCAATCGTTAGTGTCATTCTAGATGTATAACCTCTATACGTTTGAACTGCCATTCAATATCTTTATTGGAAACAGTTCCTGTGAAACTGAATCTTTGTTTTATTGAACCCCGTACAAATCAACACATTAATCTTAAACATTGAGTCCCTCCCCAACTCAATCCTCGTTAAACTCAAACCTATTTAAATCAGTCTTCATACAATTTAATCCCTGTTTAACTCGCCACCGTACAGATCAACCCTTAAGTTAGGCAGAATTGCCTAACCTAGGGCTGAGATAAACGGGTGGTAGAGTTGCATGGATGTTAATTTCAATATGATTGAATTTGATGGAGCCTGTACATGTTAGTCTAAGGCACCAAATCCAATACTATTATAAAACCTATTGCTTTGGTATTTTAAAGAAAAGAATAGAAGGTTTATTGATAAGCTAAATCAGTGGTTCTCAAACTGTGGTACGTGTACCGCTTGGGGGTACGCAAAAATTTTTGGGGGGTACGCGGCCGGCCAGCAAAAAAAAAAACCCACTAACTCTATGACTCATAATTTTGTTTATATTTTAGCTATAGTTTACTTGGTACTGGTAACTGAGAAGGGGTACCTAAAATATTTTGTGGGTAAAAAAGGGTAAAGTGTCTAAATAAGTTTGAGAACTTCTGAGCTAAATTTTAGGAGCTTTATTTAACCAATAATCAAAACAGTGGATTGTCAATCAAAGAAGCTAAAAATTTATGCTTCTTAAGATAAGATATGCTTCTGAAGATAAAATATCGAAAATTAATTTTGGTTAATTGTTAATAAGCTGCACTATGCTACAAGAATAACTAAGTGAAGTTGCATCTTGAGCAACCTCATAAAAATTATAGAATAGTTTGAATTAAAACATTATAGAATAAACTAACCTCCACTTACATTTTTCTGTTGCCCATTGTCACCCAAAAGCCAAGCAGAAATAATCTTCCGAAATTCCCCTCTTTCGCGCATTTAAAGACTTCGAAAGAACCAAGGTTACCACATGCTTTCTCACAAAAATAAACAAACCCATCTGGCCTCTGAAGTCAGGTAATATTTGTCTGAATAGAATTTCTGCAATATGTGTAGATATCGCTATATTGTTCTGCAAATATTTTAAAGCATATTTTTCTAAGTCATTAAACACTATTAAACATAATTTAGGCTAACAGGCCTTTGACATCCGATTATTACAATTGAATTAGATGGGATTAAGTTAAACGGGGGCTGAGTTGCAGGGGGGTTGAGTTAAATGGAGTGGAATTAAATGAACGTTTTGTTACAAGGGAGTTAAATTGACTTAAATGTGGGTTTCGCTAAACGTAGGTTGGGCTGCATTGGGGTAATGTTGAACAGGGGTTGTACAAAACATGGATTTCAGTCGAACGAGGGTTCAGCTGAACAAGGGTTGAGTTGAATGGGTTCAGTCGAGCCATGTTCAGTTAAATGGGAGTTCATTTACACGCACACCATTCAAAGTTTTTAAGTAAATTTCTTTTAAAATTGTAGAAAAAGAAGAATGACGTGTTCGATGTCCATGTAACTAAACCACTGTTTAATTGAGCCCCGTTCAACTGAACCTTTTTATAACTGAATCCTTGTTTACCTCAACCTCTGCTTAACTCAACTTTATTCAAGTCAACTTCCTTACAACTTAACCTCCATTGAACTCAACCCCAGTTCAGCCCAACCTTCTTCCAACTCCACCCCTGTGCACTTTACGGGGATTATTTCTATAAGGAGTTTGATCATTAACAAGTCAAAAAGAATTCATAAATATAATTCAGGGGCAGGAGGTCCCTAAATTCTTATCCTTAAGCATTAGTTTCAAGATTAAGCTCTTAACTATTTTCTAATATTTTCTAGTCATATTCTGACCCTGGTTAAAAAAAGAAGAAAAAAAAGAAGCCTTTCCTTGCATTTCAGCGCTACCCAAGCTTTTCAATTTTTCAATTTTGAATTTTTTTTTATTTTTAACGTGGAGAGGTGAAAACTTCCAGAGAATGGTTTTCTCAAATAGTAAAATCAATGGTAGGTTTGTTTTTTTCACAAATTTTTTTTGAGAGTTTTCGAGCTCCTTTTAAATCCCCAATCAGTTTTCTTTTGTAATTACTTCAATCTTAAATTAAACTACTTTTCTCCATTTGGTACATACAATGCATACAGTGCACATATATTCAGGGGCATCGTTGGGAGGGGGCGAAGGGGCAGTTCCCCCCAATAATGCGCAGAAAATTTATCCCATTCCCCTTGACTATCCAGATTTGGAAGCCTCTGCCCCCCTCCAAATTAAAATGCTAGAGATTTGCCCCTGTATATAGTGCAAATGATTTTACTTTTTAGGGTCCATACTATTGTGGTGTTGGTGCAAACAAGGTCTTTGGCAGAGACATTGTTGAAGCCCATTATCGAGCATGCCTGTATGCTGGTATCCAAATCTGCGGAACCAATGCTGAAGTTATGGCAAGTCAATGGGAATATCAGGTAAATCTTCGGAGTTTATGTTTTTCTCTGCTCTTTGTAGCAGATGTGTTTCGTTAACTGCTAAATTTATTGTTGGCGTTAACATAAATCCATTCATGTTATCTAATTTATTTAAAAATTGTATCAATTATGTACCATTGTATTAAGCTTCTTAATAATATAGTTTTATCAAATATGTTTTATGTTGCTCTTATGAAATATTATCTTCCTCTATGTGTCAAAAACCAAATCATCATTTAGACCACAGTTTATAGAATTATCTATACGATAATTATATAAACTGTGATTTAGACATAACTTGAATAAAATACATTTATTCTGTTAAGTAATATTAACATTAAGAGGTTATTACGCTTAATGTACATCGTTTTCTTCGGTTTAAAGCTGGGTACGGTGTTTCCACATCCCCAAAATATCTGATCAGTCTAACGATCTAATATAATTTTCGCAGACAAAAAAAAAAGATATACCGAATCATTCATATTTTGCACAAGCTATAGATTATTCAACTGAAAATTTCTTGGATGAGAGATTTTGTCAACAGGACTTTAGTCCTGTTGGACTAAAGTCCTACAGGACTTTAGTTCACAATTTTGTCAACAGGACTTAAGTCAACAGGAGCTAACTTAAGGCCTTTGAAAGTGCTAAGAATATAGTCAATTGGTATTTGCAGCTGCTTTAGTTACTCATTAATTCTCAAGAAAATGTGAACTAATAAACAAACTTTTCTCACGCCATTCTTCTATTAGAATATTTGTTCTTCATACGCTGGTAGAAAAACGTCAAACTTTTGCACAGAGAGTGGATGCCTGAGCGAGAGGTGGTCCCTTGCATATGCAAGATTATTTATGATTTTTTGGTTTCAATGTCACTGTTTACTTTCATTTAAGAAAAGAAATATTTAATTTCTGTTCTTTGTTAAAAAAAAAAACATTTCGTGGTAGAGAATGGTAAGTAAGTGGCGACAAGGCTCAATAGTAACCGAAACTAAAAAAACAGAATTTTGATATCAATCGATATATCAAAAATCGGCTTATTATGCTTATTCCAAATATATAAGGTTCGTTCAGTTTAGTGTTGCCAATCAAAGGCTATGAGCCAGAGAAAATTTGTCTGATTTTAAAAAAGAGGGGACACCCCTAAAATTCGATTAACCTTAACAAAAATCCGTCAGATTTACCGTAATAGAGGATCCTATTGTACAGATTTCAAGCTCCTATCTACAAAAATGTGGAAGTGTTTTTTGCCAGAAGAAAGATAACGGATGTATGTTTATTTATTTTTTGTTTGTTTGTTTTTCCCATGGGTGACTCGTGTCGAACCAATGGTCTTAGAACATCGGGAGAGGGCTCATTTAAACAGATATTAAAACTCCGTTTTAGTAACAAAAAGGCTGGAGGGCAACTAGCCAACTTGAGGGGCAACTACGGTACTGTTATAGATATTTCGCTGTTTATCCAATAAGCCCTTCCCCTCTTAAGGTCGGTCCATGCGAAGGAATCACCATGGCTGATGATCTGTGGGTCTCCAGGTATATTTTGCATCGTGTTGCTGAAGACTTTGGAGTTAATGTATCTCTTGACTGTAAGCCTATGACCGGTCAGTGGAATGGGTCAGCACTTCACACTAATTTTTCAACACAAGCTATGAGAGAAGATAATGGTATTATGTGAGTTTTTTTTACTATTTTGCTTAAAATTGCAAGGCATTGGAACTGATGTTTGTACTACTATGTTGACTAAAGTTGTTCTCAAGTAGTGGGTGTTTGGGAAATTTTCCATTAGGACAAGTGACTTCAGCTCAGCCATAGTACATGACTTAGCACTAGCCGGTCCAAAATGGAATTCAGATCTACAAAAACCAAAATAGAAAGTGATTATTTTTTAGAACGTAAGCTCTGGATTTATAACTTTATTAACTGCATTTTGTGCACTGTTTAAATGATAAATGAACCTGCTTCCATTTTTCTAAATCTTAGCATGATTTTTATTTGAAAGCTCCTTTTAAGATTTTAACATGTCTGTCAAAAAAGCGCCTGGACACAGTTTAATGTTTTTTTGTTTTTTTCTGGAGGTTTATTTGTTTTTTACTTTTTTGTCTTGTTTTTAATTGTCATTGCCTTCCTCCTTTTCTTCAACTTTAGTAGTTTTATTATTGGATCGTGACTAATGCAAAATAACCGACGTATTTTTCCTTAAATTTAATGCTTCTGTCGTATTGCGCCTGTCAGGAAAACACAGGATGCAGAGACGAAAGGCAAAACAGGTTATAAAGTTTTTTTGTCTTTAAAAAGTATTAAATAGAAAAAACAAGTTTTTTAAACTGAAAGTAAGGAGCGACATTAAAACTTAAAACGAACAGAAATTATTCTGTATATGAAAGGGGCTGTCCTCTCCTCAACGCCTCGCTCTTTACGCTAAAGTTGTTTATTGTTTCAAAAATAAATTATGAGACCGAGTCAAACTTTAGTGTAAAGAGCAAAGCGTTGAGGAGGGGACAGCCCCTTTTATATACGGAATAATTTCTGTTCGTTTTAAGTTTTAATGTCGCTCCCTACTTTCAGTTAAAAAACTTGTTTTTTTTATTTAATTTCTGATCGTTTTTTAGTTAATGCAGCTTTTATTTGCATAAAAATTTTACTTTTCTTTTGCTAAATGGATGTCTTTACAAATTAACTTTCGTAACTAACTTCTATATTCGTATATTTTTCTTCTGGCAAAAAATACAAAGTTGCAGATTTTTGCAGATATGAGCTTGAAACCTATGTAATAGGGTTTTCTGATACGCTGAATCTGACGGTGTGATTTTCATTAAAATTCTTTCACTTGTAGGGGATGTTTCCCCCTCTTTAAAAATCGAGTAAATTTTCTCAGGCTAGTAGCCTTTGATGAGTAATACTAAACTTAATAAAATTTATATATTTAGGATCAGCATTATAAACACATTCTTTTGATACATTTATTGACATCAAACTTCCGTTTTTAAAAATTTCGATTACTATTGAGCCGTATCGCTTGTTTTTTTATTGTTTTTTTTTACGTATATGTTATTACGTATATGAGGGGGTTCTCCCCTTAGTCAATACCACGCTCTTTACGTTAAAAGTTAAAAAAAACCTTTGATTCACAAACCCCTGAATCACAAAGGCCGTTTAATTAGAATAGATAGCTCTTTTGAAAGCACTAAAAAAACTGTAGCGTGAAGAGCGAGGTATTGACTTGAGGGAGAACCCCCTCACATACGTTATAATTTCTGTTCGTTTTAACTTCTAATATTCCTTCTTACATTTCAGTTGAAATGTAATTATTCCGTATATGAAAGGGGCTGTCCCCTCCTCAACGCCTCGCTCTTTACGCTAAAATTTTTTTTTGTTTTAAAAAATTAATTTGTGAGACAGAGTCAAACTTTAGCTTAAAGAGCAAGGCTTTGAGGCGGGTACAGCCCCAAACCCCCTTGAATCACAAAGGCCGTTTAATTAGAATAGATAGCTCTTTTGACAGCACTAAAAAAAACTGAAGCGTAAAGAGCGAGGTATTGACTTGGGGGAGAACCCCCTCACATACGTTATAATTTCTGTTCTTTTTAATTTCTAATATTCCTTCTTACATTTCAGTTGAAATGTAATTATTCCGTATATGAAAGGGGATGTTCCCTCCTCAACGCCTTACTCTTTATTCTAAAGTTTTTTATTTTTTTAAAAAGTAAAGTTGTGAGACAGAGTAAAACTTTATCGTAAAGAGCGAGGCGTTGAGGAGGGGCCAGGCCCTTTCATCTACGGCCTACTTTCTGTGCGGGTTATGTTTTATCGTCGCTCCTTACTTTCAGTTTAAAAAACTTGTTTTTTTTATTTAATTTCTGATCGTTTTTTACTTAATGCAGCTTTTATTTGCATAAAAATTTTACTTTTCTTTTGCTAAATAAATGTCTTTACAAATTAACTTACGTAACTAACTTCTATATTCGTATATTTTTCTTCTGGCAAAAAATACAAAGTTGCAGATTTTTGCAGATATGAGCTTGAAACCTATGTAATAGGGTTTTCTAATACGCTGAATCTGACGGTGTGATTTTCATTAAAATTCTTTCACTTGTAGGGGCCCCTTTTTAAAAAATCGAGTAAATTTTCTCAGGCTCGTAGCCTTTGATGAGTAATACTAAACTTAATAAAATTTATATATTTAGAATCAGCATTATAAACACATTCTTTTGATACATTTATTGACATCAAAATTCCGTTTTTAAAAGTTTCGATTACTATTGAGCCGTATCGCCTGTTTTTTTATAGTTTTTTTTTTATTACGTCTATGTTATTACGCATATGAGGGGGTTCTCCCCTTAGTCAATTCCACGCTCTTTAAGTTAAAAGTTAAAAAAAAATTTAATTCACATACCCCTGAATCACAAAGGCCGTTTAATTAGAATAGATAGCTCTTTTGAAAGCACTAAAAAAAACTGTAGCGTAAAGAGCGAGGTATTGACATGGGGGAGAACCCCCTCACATACGTTATAATTTCTGTTGGTTTTAAGTTCTAATATTACTTCTTACATTTCAGTTGAAAAAACTTGTTTTTTTATTTAATTTCTGCTCGTTTTTTAAATAATGCTTGGAAATTCGGCGCCCCCTTCATAGAAATTTCCCTTACCCCAACGAAACATCCTCCACGGCAAGATTCTCCTGAGTAATCCCCTCCTCTAGCCCCCCCTCCAGAAAAAATCCTTCCTGAAAATGGTTGTATACTTCCCAATAGCCAATAAATAATGCTGGCAAGTCTGGCGCCCCCTTCATGGCAATTTCCCTTTCCCCATGAAAACTTCCTTCATGAACAGATCCTCCAAAATAACCACTGACCCACCCTGACCACCCACAACCCGAAAACAAAACACCTGAAAAAATCTGTAAATTTACCAAAAAACAATACTAAATGTTAAAAGTTGGTAAATTTAAAAACATTTATCCCTCCCACTGGGCACTTAGGGGTATTAATTCATACTAAAAGACATATTTATCATATTTTCGACCATGCTGAACAAAATGGCTACCTCAAAATTTTGATCGGGTGACTTTGGGAAAAAAATGAGGGTGGGAGGGGGCCTAGTTGCCCTCCATTTTTTTGGTCACTTATAAAAGGCACTAGAACTTTTAATGTCCGTTCAAATGGGCCCTCCCGCGATATTCTAGGACCACTGCGTCCATACTATCACCCCTGGGAAAAAAAAAAAAAACAAACAAACAAGTAAACATGCATCTATGATCTTTCTTCTGGCAAAAAATGTAAAATTCCACATTTTTGTAGATAGGAGCTTGAAACCTCTACAGTAGGGTTCTCTAATACGCTGAATATTATGGTGTGATTTTCATTAAGGTTCTATAACTTTTAGGGGGTCTTTCTCCCTTTGTTTGAAAATCAGCCAAATTTTCTCAGGCGCGTAACTTTTGATGGGTAGCACTAAACTTGATGAAAGTTATATATTTGAAATCAGCATTGAAATCTGATTCTTTTGATATATCTATTGGTATCAAAAACCCGTTTTCTAGAGTTTCGGTTACCATTGAGCCGGGTCGCTCCTTACTTACAGTTCGTTACCACGAACTGTTTGATACAGAAACCAAGATTTATTTTTTCCTATTGATATGGGTTTTTTAAGTACCAAGATTTTTTGAAAGACAGGCTATGCTACAATCTGGAAAATTTAGGAAACAGTTGGTAAGAATGAAGAAGAAGAAGAAGAAAAAATATGATAGAAAAGACAAAATAATAAAAATAAACAATAAGAAGTAAAAAAGCTATAAATAAATAAACAAGGTAAAATAAACAATAAGAAGAACATTGTAAATAAATGATAAATATTATTCTTTCATTGTGATTTTAAAATCTTTTAGACCATAAAACGAAATCTGTTGCTTTCTGCTTTTTCTTTTTCTACTTCGAGGAACATCTTTGAAGGTACACAATTAAACAGTTCGTGGTAACTGCAAGTAAGGAGCGACCCGACTCAATAGTAACTGAAACTCTAAAAAAAAGAGTTTTTATACCAACAGATACATCAAAAGAATCATATTTTTATGCTAATTTCAAATGTAAAAGTTTCATCAAGTTTAGTCCTACCCATCAAAAGTTACGTGCCTGAGAAAATTTGCCTTATTTTCGAAAAAAAGGGAAAACAACCCGCAAAAGTCACAGAACTTTAATAAAAATCAAACCATCAGATTCAGCATTTAAGAGAATCCTACTACAAAAGTTTCTAGCTTCTATCCACAAAAGTGTGGAATTTTGTTTTTTTGGCAGAAGGAAGATAACGGATGTGTTTTTTTTTTTTTTTTCAGGGGTGATCGCATCGATTCAGTAGTCCAAGAATATCGTAAGAGGGCTCATTCGAAATTAAAAGCTGTAGTGCCCGTTTTTAGTAACCAAAAAATTGGAGGGCCACCTGGCCCCCTCCCACGCTCATTTTGTTCCCCAAGTCACCCAATTAAAATTTTGAGATAGCCATTTTCTTCATCCTATTCAAAAATCTAATAAATATGTCTTTGAAGATGACTTTATCCCCCACAGTTGCGAGGGGAAGAGCTGCAAGTTATAAACTTTGCCCATTGTTTACATAAAGTATTGGTTATTCGGAAGTATCCAGACGTTTTCAGGAGGGATTTCTTTCTGGTGGTGGGGGGGTCGGAGCATGGGCTTACGAGGGAGGATCCTTCCATGGAGGATGTTCCCTTGGGGAAAAGGACATTTCTATGAAGGGGATGCCGGATTTCCCAACTGAAAGTTTTTTTCAACTTAAAGTAAGGAGCAACATTAAAACTTAAGACAAACAGAAATTACTATGTATATGAGGGGGTTCGCCTCCTAGTCAATACTTCGCTCTTTACCTTAAAGTTTTTTTTAGTACTTTCAAAAGCGCTATCTAGTCTAATTAAACAGCCTTTGTGATTCAGGGATTTGTGATTCAAACAAAATTTGAATTTTAGCGTAAAGAGCGAAGTATTGACAAGAGGGTGAACTCCGTTATATACGTAATAAAGCATACGAATATAAAAGTTTGTTACGTAAGGTAATTCGTAAGTTACGTCAGAACAAAATTTTGAGAAAGTAATTTAGCCAAAAAAAAAAGAAAATTAATATTCAAATTTCGTTTTAATTATTCATGTACAGTGAGCCAAAATCAAAGCTTCATTAATTCAAAAATGTTCAGAATATAAAAAAATGAAAAAAACAAAATCTTAACTGAAAGTAAGGAGCGACATTAAAACTTAAACCAAACAGAAATTATTCTGTATATGAAAGGGTCTGTCCCCTCCTCAACGCCTTGCTCTTTACGCAAAAGTTTGACTCTGTCTCACAACTTTATTTTTTAAAACAATAAAAAACTTTAGCGTAAAGAGCAGGGCGCTGAGGAGGGGACATACCCTTTCATATACTGAATAATTTCTGTTCGAAATTTTAATGTCACTCCTTACTTTCAGTTAAAAAAAAACTTGTTTTTTATTTAATTGTATATAAGATTTCAAACTTCATAGAACAATAATCCCATGACTTTGGAATCATAGATAAGACAAACAAACATAGACAAAGTAAATCTTGTCATCATTCTGAATATTTCAAGTTAAATTCAATTTTTTGTCAGAAACATGATTTAACACAACTACATGTATTTGTAGCTTGCGTCACTGGGGATTAACTCATTTAAATGAGTAAATAAAAAAAAACAAGTTTTTCAACTGAAAGTAAGGAGTAATATTAAAAATTAAAACGAACAGAAATAATTACGTATATGAGGAGGTTCGCCCCCTCTTCAAGGCCTCGCTCTTTACGCTAAAGTTCGAATTTTGTTCCAATTCTATAAGAATGACCCTGAATCACAAAGGCCGTTCTATTAGAATAAATAGCTCTTTTGAAAGTAGTAGAAATACTTTAGCGTAAAGAGCGAGGTATTGAGGAGGGGCGAACCCTCTCACATACATAATAATTTCTGTTTGTTTTAAGTTTTAATCTTGCTCCTTACTTTTAGTCGAAAAACTTGTTTTTTTTATTTAATTTCTGATCGTTTTTTAAATAGAATGCTAGTTGCTCATTTTCAAACAGTTCGTGGTAACGAACTGTAAGTAAGGAGCGACCAGGCTCAATGGTAACCGAAACTCTAAAAAACGGAATTTTGATACCAATAGATACATCAAAAGAATCAGATTTTAATTTTGATTTCAAATATATAAGTTTCATCAAGTTTAATCTTACCTATCAAAAGTTACGCGCCTGAGAAAATTTGGCTGATTTTCGAAAAAGGGGGAAAGACCCCCTAAAAACTATAAAACCTTAATGAAAATCACACCATCATATTCAGCGTATCAGAGAACCCTACTGTAGAGGTTTCAAGCTCCTATCTACAAAAATGTGGAATGCTAGTTGCTCATTTTACGACTAAAAATTTAGAGGTCTCAGTCATAATATTATGGGAATTTCGCCACTCTCTCTATGTCCTTTAGGCGTGACAGCGACAATATATACATATATTCTCGGTCTTTGGCAATTACTGCAGAATTTTAAAAATGTCAGGTATACCCTTTAGGTGTGACAGCAGGGTTGCCACCCTGGCCTGGCAGAATTTACTAAATCTGAGAGGAAAAATTTACTAAGTCGCATCTGTTTTTACTAAATGCTCAAAAAAAAAATTTCCGCGTGCACACCATCAAGCACCGGTTTTTACTATAGGAGGATAATCAATAGGACTTACACAATCTTTTTTTCAATTTTTTTGTTTTTTGTCTTTTTTTCTTTTGTTTTCATAATATTATTGAAAATTCCGGCAACCTATAAGTTCAAAAATCCGTTTTTTGGATTATTTGAATATACGACTGGATAGGCGTCATGTTCCAGATGCGGTGTATCCAAGACGTCAAACAATAGTCTGGAATCTTGGATTCTGGAAAGCCTGCTGATGAAGCCTGGCTTTAAATTTATCAATGGTCTTCAGGTCATAAAATTGAAAAATTAAAAAGCAATCAACGAAGAAAAATAGCTACAACTCATATTCACGAAGCAATTCAGACGATGGAGTGCTTAGAATCTGAAGTGTGTTTAAAAGTGACGGCTTTTGAAATTTGCCCCCAGTTTCTGTTTTTAGGTTTGAAATCTAAACCCTTCAATTTTGCATTTTTAAGAGGAAATTTGCCAGTTTTAAAACACTAATTGGTCTGGTCTTTAAATAAGAGATAACCTGCTTACAAAGAATTCTGACAGATTTTAAAGCAATTAATTTAGGATTTTCTTGAACTGATTTTTTCGGGATTCTCTCTCGTTCGTACTCAAGGGAATCAAAAACCAATACGATCCGTGTCGCTTCAAAACGGAAATGACGTAATTGGCTACCGGTTTAGTTGCAAAATTATGTAAATTAAAAAGTACACCTCAAATTGGAATAGGGCTGCCAAGAAAAAGAAAACTTACAAAAGAAAACATACACTAATTAGTTTTAAAAAAATCACATTGTGTCAATATTCTTCAGATCAGGCAAATCATACAAATTGAAAAGAAAGAAGAAAAATTTGTAGTCACAATTAAAAAAAGTCGAACTTAAAAGGCTTTAATCGTCCTCGGCCTCATCCGAATTTAAAGTATCCACTAGTGTCGAATTCTGACGTAAGGGATCAACTTGTTTCCATTTCTTGAGAGCCCGAGTCAAATCGCTGGGGATCACCCAGTCATGTACTCCACTTGACGACTTGAGAACAAGCTGCTTCGTTTTCATCAGGGACGAAACACTCGAGACATTTAGACTATTTCGATTTTTAATTTTGATGACCGACAAATTCAAATACTGTCTCTCTGCTTCAGCACTTGAATGGTGTAAGCTGCAGAAAGCCAGAAAGAACTTGGGCAAGTATGGAAAAAGTTCGTTTCCAGCAGCGTCTTTAAAAAGGGACAAGGCTAACTAACAAACGTAGCAGCTGTTATGAGAGTCTAGGAAAATTTTTCTGAAAACAAATTAAGCCGGCATACCAGTCCTGATTTTAAATAATTGGCCTTTCAAAGCGAGCATCAAGAAGAAGCCTAGAGAAAAGTAAAGATTTTTAAGCCCTAGGGTTGACGCGAAATCGCAAAAATGAGAGCAATAGTAGCCATAATATCTAACATAATCGAAATCAGATGTTATAATGAATAGACCCTAGTTTTTTCCCTTTAATTCATGGAAAATAATCAAAGATTTGTTTAATACAGATCATAACTTTTTACTAGATTTCGGGAAATTTACTAGATCCTCTAAATTTACTAGATTTTTTTTTATTTTACTAGATACCCTGCGTGACAGTGACCATATATACAGAGATTCGATGAGGTTCATTGCTATATGGCTTTAATTTGTATTTCTTGGGGTATAGCTTAGAAGCTTAAGTCATCTTAGGGGGTTGTTTACGTCATAACTACCTTCTTTGTCCTTAAGCTTAATATGTACTAAAATCTTCTTTTATAGAGAAATTGAAAAAGCAATTGAAAAGCTATCAAAGCGTCACTTAAAACACATACAGGCATATGATCTCCGCGAAGGAAAGGACAATGAAAGGAGACTTATTGGCTCTCTTGAAACTTCAAACATCAATGATTTTTCAGCAGGTGAGTTCAAACAGATTTTACCCACTTCTACAGTTCACCAGAAATTAAAACTGTCAGCGCTTAGTATTGAACTGAACTAATTTCATAGGAGTGGCAGTTCCAGAGACCAATTCTATCAAATCCACTTTTTGGGATTTAGCACCGGAAAACTTTTTTGACTATCAACTGTTAAATTCACCAGAAAATGAGAATTAGCACACAAAATTGACAAAACTGTCTTTTTTCTCAACTAAAACTTTTTTTTCTAAAGTCAATTTGACTATATCCATGCTAAAGTTCACTTAAGTACTCTGTCTTTCGACCAAATGAGCATACGCCAAAAGAACGGGGTACTTGGCACTGATGATTGGTATGATAAATTTCAAACCAGTAATTTCAAATTACAGGTAATTTCAAATTTCAAATAATTTTAATGATTGAAATAAAATCTACTTTTTGAACTCTCTCCTGATTGTTTAAGAACTATATTTTTATTTTTCATATACAGTATTAAGATATATTTCTTGATTTGAACATTTTAAAATTCTAGAAGAAGAGACACGTGGTTATTCTTTATGTAGCCAACTTTCCTTGCCACCTTTCCTAAGCATACATTCATGTCTACCTATACATAAGTGGATAAACCATTAAGTAAATATATATATATACATATATATATATATATATATATATATATATATATATATATATATATATATATATATATATATATATATATATATATATATATATATATATATTTATATATATATATATATATATATATATATTATATATATATATTATATATATATATATATATATATATATATATATATATATATATATATATATATATATATATATATATATATATATATATATATATTTATATATATAGGCTATATACCCGGCTCAATAGTAACCGAAACTCTAAAAAACGGAATTTTGAAACCAATAGATACATCAAAAGAATCAGATATTTATTCCAATTTCAGATATATAATTTTCACCAAGTTTAGTCTTGCCCATCAATAGCTATGCGCCTGAGAAAATTTCTCTTATTTTCCGAAAAAGGGGGAAAAGTGCCACTAAACGTCGTAGAAATTTAATGAAAATGACACCATCAGATTTAGTGAATCAGAGAACCCTACTATAGTAGTTTCAAGCTCTTATCTGCAGAAATGTGGAATTTTGTATTTTTTGCCAGAAGAAAGATCGCGGTTGCGTCTTTATTTTTATTATTTTTATTTGCCATGGGTGATCGTATCTGCCCAGTGGTCCTAGAATATCTCAGTAGGGCTCATTTGAACGGAAATTAAAAGCTCTAGTGCCCCTTTTAAGTGACCAAAAAATGTAGGGCAACTAGGCTCCCTCCCACTCTCATTTTTTTCCAAAAGTCACCCAATCAACACTTTGAGATAGCCATTTTGTTCAGCATGGTCGAAAAGTACAATAAATATGTCTTAGGGGATGACTTAATCCCCCAGAGCCCCCGGGGAAAGGTCTGCAAGCTATGAACTTTGCCCAATGTTTACATATAGTATTGGTTATTGGGAAGTATATAGAAGTTTTCAGTGGGGATTTTTTCTTTCATTTGGGGGGAGGGTCGGAGGTTACGTCGGAGGATCTTTCCATGGAGGAATTTTTCATGGGGGAAGGTACATTGGTATGAAGGGGGCACCGGGTTTCCCAGCATTATTTAAAAAAAGATGAGAAATTAAATAAAGAAAAATCAATTGAAATTAAGGAACAATATCAAAACTTTAAATGAACAAAGATTATTAGGTATATAACTGGGTTTACCCCATAGTAATTACCTCGCTCTTTACACTAAATTTTTTTTTGTACTTTCGGCAGAGCTATTTATTCTAATCAATGGCCTTTGGGAATAAGGAGTTATTCTTAAAGAATTGGAACAAAATTTGAACTTTAGCGTAAAGAGTAAGGTATTGACTAGGGGTGAACCCCGTAATATACGTTATAAAAATATACGAGCATAGAAGATTGTTACGTAAGTTAATTCGTAATTTACACCAGATCAAAATTTTGAAAAAGCCATTTAGCCAAAAAAAAAGTAAAATTAATGTGTAAATTTCGTTTTAATTATTCACATACGGTGAGCCAAAGTCAAAGCTGCAGTAATTCAAAAACTTTCAAAAATTAAGTAAAAAAAGAAGTTTTAACTGAAACTAAGGAATGACATTAAAACTTAAAACGAACAGAAATTGTGCCGTATATGAAAGGGACTGCCCCCTCCTCAACGCCCCACTCTTTACGCTAAAGTTTGACTCTGTCTCACAACTTTATCTTTTGAAACAATAAAAAACTTTAGCGTAAAGAACGAGGCGTGCAGGTGTAAAGAGCGAGGCTTACGGCGAGTGACGGAGGCGACAGGATTAGTAGATATGTATTCCGTAGTTAATCTGGAATTTACGACCCGAGGTGGGAGGATGAGAAGGTACTTGCAAAGCTTTTAATAACAAGAACGGAGAGCTCTTATTACTCTTAATATATAACTCTTCTATATAGTCGTTCAAAAAGGACATTAAAGCATAGTTTCAAAGGACACTTAAATAGCTTTGTCAGGTTCAAATGCGCAATACTTACCTGAAAATTTCTTCAAAATTCAAAAACGTTCAGAAATTAAATTAAAAAAAGAAGTATTTTTAACTGAAAGTAAGGAACGACATTAAAACTTAAAACGAATAGAAATTCTTCCGTACATGAAAGGGACTGTCCCCTCCTCAACGCCCTCGTGAATTTTATACAGCTATTGGTACCACTTTTGGAACGCCAAAAATGAATATTATACGAATGACCACCTTATAGTATCTTATTCTGAGGCGAAACCTCTGCTATGACTGAACTCTCAGTGGATTTGGTCTCTGACCTGTTCTAGCAAACTTTGAGATAACATTTTTCAAGTTAAATATCCAAAACTGAAATACTGTCACTTGGGAACAAATAAAATAATTTCATAGAAAATAAAAATCTAGACACTAGATAATGGAAAAAACCGAAGAACCTTTAATTTATCTGAAACCGAATTTAAAATTTATAATTAAATTTAAAACTGAATTTATAGTTTAAAACCGAAAAACCTCTAATATATTAATCACTTAGAAAGGGGATTTTAACAACATGAACTGACTAGCAAGAAAATGACAAAAATCAATTTGGCACCCTTGACCTTCAAAACCTTACTACATAGACAGTGAATTTTATACAGCTTTTGGGACGACTTTTGGAACGCCAAATATAAGAATATCTACGAGTTTCCAGCTTATAGTATCTTATTCTGAGGTGAAACCTCTGCTATGACTGAACTCTCAGTGGATTTGATCTCTTACCTGTTCAAGCAAACTTTGAGATAACATTTTTCAAGTTAAATATCCAAAACTGAAATACTTTCACTTGGGAACAAACAAAATAATTACATAGAAAATAAAAATCTAGAAACTAGATAATGGAAAAACCGAAGAACCTCTAATTTATCCGAAACCCAATTTAAAATTTATAAATAAATTTAAAATCGAATTTATAATTTAAAACTAAAGAACCTCTAATATATTAATGACTTATAAAGGGATTTTAACAATATGAAGAGACTAACAGTCGTTTAAAGCTGTGAAATACGATCCAAATCATCGTCAGTATAAACCAGTGGTTCCTAATCAATTTTGGACCATGCCCCACTTAGGCATTTCTAAAATACTGAGGCCCCTTTTCTTCATTTAAATTTTGTTATTCAAAATTTAACATGCATTCATCTGAAGCAAATTTAAAAGACCATTAATTTGGTACGGTATCTTTTTTGGGTTGTCCTTAAGGCATATTTTGTAGTAATGAAGAATAATCTCTGAATATACAACTTTTTCAATGTATGACATCATTAAAATACTATCATATATTATTTTTGCTCTTTAAATGCATATGAATGTTACGTCATTCGCATGAAAAATGTTTTTTTTTGAAAATTTAGACTCTAAAGTACAGTCAATAGAAGGGTGCAGGTCCTGCCCATGATTCACCAAAATATTACCTCGCGCCGCCCAAGGGGCTCCACCACACGTTGAGAATCGCGGCTATAACCTAACAAGCGTATGTTCTCTTAGATCGAAGTCTTCAGAGTAGATGGGGTGTATCCAAATATTTACTCTGTGGGTTAATAATAAATAAGCGACACAGTTTCAGGACATAACATTTCAAACTTCCTTGGTGGTACTTTAGAACGTTATGGGAGGATATATCCCCACTATTATAGGAATTCAATAATTACTGAAAACAAATTTTACATGGCCTTGCTATGGGTAAGGTGTTTTGAAGGAACCCTTCTTTACCCAAAAATCAAAAGCCGCTAGATCTAAAGATTTTTTAACAAAGAAAGTCTGCACGGTTGGCCAAGGTAGATATGAAGTTGAGACAAAGATTTTTTGGAAAAGCCGTACTCTCTCGAGGAACAAAAATCGAAAAATAGTCACAAATCATCAATTTGTCAACTGATAAAGTCTCTAGATATGATATGATACAGGGCCAAAATAGCCCTCCTTTACCCAAAAATAAAAAGCCACCAGATATTAAGATTTTTCTTAACAAAGGAAATGTGGACGGTTGGCCAAGCCTAGAAATGAAGTTAAGACAAAGATTTTTTGAAAAACCGTACTCCTAACTCTAGAAACAAAAGTCTAAAATGGTCACAAATCATCAATATGTCAACTGATATATAAGTCTATAGATATGATATAGGGCCAAAATTGCCCTCCTTTACCCAAAAATCAAAAGCTATCAGATATAAAGTTTTTTTTAACAAAGGAAGTCTGCACGGTTGGCCAAGTTAGAAGTGAAGTTGAGACAAAGATTTTTCGTAAAAGCCGTACTCCTCACTCGAGGAACAAAAATCGAAAAATGGTCACAAATCATCAATTTGTCAACTGATAAAGTCTCTAGATATGATATGATACAGGGCCAAAATAGCCCTCCTTTACCCAAAAATAAAAAGCCACCAGATATTAAGATTTTTTCAACAAAGGAAGTCTGCAAGGTTGGCCAAGCTAGAAATTAAGTTGAGACAAAGATTTTTCGGAAAAGCCGTACTCCTCACTCGAGGAACAAAAATCGAAAAATGGTCACAAATCATCAATTTGTCAACTGATAAAGTGTCTATATATGATATAGGGCCAAAATAGCCCTCCTTTACTGAAAAATCAAAAGCCACCAGATCTAAAGATTTTTTTTTAACAAAGGAAGTCTGCACGGTTGGTCAAGCCTACAAATGAACTTGAGACAAAGATTTTTCGGAAAAGCCGTACTCCTCACTCGAGAAACAAAAATCGAAAATTAATCACAAATCATCAATCTGTCGACTGATAAAGTCTCTAGAAGTGATATAGGGACGAAATAGAGATAAAGATATTCTCAGGTGTTTGACACTTATTTGATCCAATCTAAGATGAGATTTGATCAGCCACAAGACGAAGTAGAGAAAATGATGGTATGTAAATAATCTTTGTTCGAAGGAGGGGGGAGGGAGGCTGAAAAATGTAAATAAAAAAGTCAGGATGAAAGACTTGGGAAGTGGTAATACCAAATTGACTAGATTCATTTCTGGCTTAGGGATATTCAAACCCATCCACTACCTGAGTATCTACTTGGAAATTGAGTTTTGTTTCTTTTTTTCTGTGGATTGTGTTAACTATGATCTGGCAGGTAAGCGTTCTTTTTTGTAATAAATGCAGAAAGTTTTTATAAAAATAAGATTATAGAGCAAAAATTATATTGTTTTTTTTTGTAAATAAAAAAATCTTTACGCCAGCTAAAACAGAAAGGTCACATTGGAAATTTCAAATAAGATTTCTTCTAGAAATATACGGGGAGATCTTTAAAATTTATTATTTGGCCCTTTGACTAACATATCAACAGGGTCGGTGTTACTTATGACCTTCACTTTATATTACCCCTACAGATAATTTTCTTTATTATTTTACAGGAGTTGCAAACAGGGGTTGCAGCATTAGAATTCCACGCAGCGTCGCCGAAGACCGAAAAGGCTACTTTGAAGATAGACGTCCTGCTGCCAATGCTGATCCATATCGAGTTACAGAGCTTTTAGTACGCACTGTGTGTTTGGACGAATGACTATTTTGAGGATTATCTTCTTCAGCTTCGGCTCTATAGTTTGTTGGCCACTGTTGAAGTTATCGAGGTTTCTGTTTAGCAAGAACAATTTCTGTTGCTTGTGCTGTCTGTACATTTTCTTTATTTTAATGAGTTGAAAAATGAATAAATAACAAACTCGTGCTTCTCTTTACGACTTCCACGCGTTCATTTCTTTCAAATTTATAAGGGTTATCAAACAGTTCGTGGTAACAAGCTGCAAGTAAGGAGCGACCCGGCTCAATAGTAACCGAAACTCTAAAAAACGGAATTTTGACACCAATATATATATCAAAAGAACTGGATTATTATTTTGATTATGCTGAAATATAAAAGTTTCACTAAGTTTAGTCTTACCCATTAAAAGCTACGAGCCTGAGTAGGAAAGCCCTTACGACTCCAAAACGACACCACTGCCGCCATCTATAATTGAGTGTAATGCTGACAGGCTATAATTTATTCAAGGATTATTGATCCACAAAGGGGGACAGATTTCTGAGAACTTGATTGCATAATCGACTAGGACAAGAGGGGAACTAGATTTCTGAGAAACTGATTTACATAATCGGCGGAGAATTATTGATCCGCGAAAGGGGAATATAGAAACATTATGGCTTCTTTGATCTTTAGGTCTGAGGGATAAATGGTCTTTAGTGACAGAGATAAATTAATATTCTATTTTTAAAATATGGCTTCTCTGTTCATTAGGCTTAGTGATAAAATTAATATTCTTTCAAAACCTTATTAGGGTAGCTAGGAACACCTTAGAGATGAAGAGATTAATGCAGGAAATAGTTTTCCTGGGAATTTCAAATGTGACAGCGCAGGGATGCCAAAACAAAAGGAACGCGCTGAAATTACGTTTAGGGATTATTTGGGCGAAACCGTTTGAGACATTTTAGAATATGATTTAGGCGAAACAGTTTGAGACATTTTTGAATATGATTTGGGTGAAACTCCATGGTCGTTAAAATACACAAGCTCCATTTGAACAGTGTTGTGAGGTCCCCTACCCCAAACCCCAAAGGGCCCCATCCCCCAAAAGGGCCCCTGGGCCCCCAAAGGGCCCCCTTGCCCCCAAATGGTCCCTCAGGCCCCCAAAGAGCCCCCGGGCCCCCAAAGGGCCCCAAAGAACCCCCCCCCCCCCAATTTTCAATACTTTTTTGTGCACTTGAGACACAGAAGGGCCTCCCACATTTCAAAAGGCTTTATTATATCTTTTTAGAACAAGTTCCTTTCTTAATACCCCTCTTAAACCCATTTTACAAGTTGAAGTACTCATCCTTTTCACCACAACTTTACTTTACAACTTTTTGAATACCCCAACATCAAGCAATACTTTTCAAAAGGCTTCTTTATATCTTTTCAGAACAAGTTCTTTACGTAATGTCCTTCTTAAACCAATTTTACAAGTTGAAGTACTCATCTTTTTCACCCATAACTTTACTTTACGACTTTTTGCACACTCCAACATCAAACAATACTTTTCAAAAGGCTTTATTATATCTTTTTAGAACAAGTTCCTTTCTTAATACCCCTCTTAAACCCATATTACAAGTTGAAGTACTCATCCTTTTCACCACAACTTTAATCTACAACTTTTTGAATACCCCAACATCAAGCAATACTTTTCAAAAGGCTTTTTTATATCTTTTCAGAACAAGTTCCTTTCTTAATATCCTTCCTAAACCAATTTTACAAGTTGAAGTTCTCATCCTTTTCACCGCAACTTTACTTTACAACTTTTTGAATACCCCAACATCAAGCAATACTTTTTAAAAGGCTTCTTTATATCTTTTCAGAGCAAGTTCTTTACGTAATGTCCTTCCTAAACCAATTTTACAAGTTGAAGTACTCATCTTTTTCACCCATAACTTTACTTCACGACTTTTTGCACACTCCAAAATCAAACAATACTTTTCACACTCCAAAATTCTCAATGAAAAAGAAATTCGTTATTGATCAATTCTATTTTTCCCGGGAAAATAAAAATTTGCCACTTCAGTTCAGATCTTTCTCAAAGATATGAAAAATTTGAAATACTGTTCTAAATTTTTCATAGAAGATAGAAAAGTTCAAGTTCTCTTCTGAATTTTTACCAAAGAACACATTTCCATTCTAATTTCTTCAGAGAAAATAAAAATCTTCCACTTCACTTCTTTATTTCACAAAGACATAAAGAAATTTAAAGTTCTATTCTAAATTTTTCTATGGAAGATAGAAAAAGTAATACCATAGTTGTGAATATTTTCCCAGAAGAAAGAAAGTTATACTTCCATTTTAAATTTTCACAACAAAGTGAAGAAAAGTTCAACTTCTATTCCTAATCTTCTCAATGAAAAAGAAATAAGTTATTGATCAATTCTATTTTTCGAGGGAAAATAAAAATTTTCCACTTCAATTCAGATCTTTCTCAAAGAGATGAAAAAATTTAAAATAATGTTCCAGATTTTTCATAGAAGATTAATACTGTTCTAAATTTTTCATAGAAGATAGAAAAGTTCAAGTTCTCTTCTGAATTTTACCAAATAACACACTTCAATTCTAATTTCTCCAGAGAATATAAAAATCTTCCACTTCACTTCTTTATTTCACGAAGACATAAAGAAATTTAAAGTTCTATTCTAAATTTTTCGATGGAACATAGAAAAAGTGATACCATAGTTGTGAATATTTTCCCAGAAGATAAAAAGTTCCTGTTCAATTTTAAATTTTCTCAACGAAGTGAAGAAAAGTTCAACTTGTATTCTGAATTTTTTCAATGAAAAAGAAATAAGTTATTGATCAATTTCTGTTTTTCCAAATAATAAAACATTTTCCACTTCAGTTAAGATTTTCCTCTAAGAGATGAAAAAATTTAAAATAATGTTCCAAACTTTTCATAGAAGATTAATACTGTTCTAAATTTTTCATAGAAGATAGAAAAGTTCAAGTTCTCTTCTGGATTCTACCAAAGAACAAAATTCAATTCTAATTTCTCCAGAGAAAATAAAAATCTTCCACTTCACTTCTTTATTTCACAAAGACATAAAGAAATTTAAAGTTCTATTCTAAATTTTTCTATGGAAGATAGAAAAAGTAATACCATAGTTGTGAATATTTTCCCAGAAGATAAAAAGTTCTACTTCAATTTTAAATTTTCTCAACAAAGTGAAGAAAAGTTCAACTTCTATTCCTAATCTTCTCAATGAAAAAGAAATAAGTTATTGATCAATTCTATTTTTCAAGGGAAAATAAAAATTTTCCACTTCAATTCAGATCTCTCTCAAAGAGATAAAAAAATTTTTTAATAATGTTCCAAATTTTTCATAGAAGATAAAAAGTTCCACTTCCATCCTATATTTTCTCAATGAAAAAGAAATAAGTTATTGATCAATTCTATTTTTCCAAATAATATAAAAATTTTCCACTTCAGTTCAGATTTTTCTCAAAGAGATGAAAAATTTTAAATAATGTTCCAAATTGTTCATAGAAGATAGAAAAGTTCATGTTCACTTCTGAATTTTGCCAAAGAACTCAATTCAATTCTAATTCTCCAGAGAAAATAAAAATCTTCAACTTTAGTTTTATGTTCACCAAGACATAAAGAAATTTAAAGTTCTATTCTAAATTTTTCGATGGTAGATAGAAAAAGCTATACCATAGTTGTGAATATTTTCCCGAAAGATAAAAAGTTCTACTTCAATTTTGAATTTTCTCAACGAAGTGAAGAAAAGTTCAAGTTTTATTCTGAATTTTCTCAATGAAAAATAAATAAGTTATTGATTAATTGTATTTTTCCAAAATAATATAAAAATTTTCCACTTCAATTCAGATCTTTCTCAAAGAGATGAAGAAAATTTAAAATAATGTTCCAATTTTATCATAGAAGATAGAAAAGTTCAAGTTCTCTTTTGAATTTTACCAAAGAACACACTTCAATTTTAATTTCACCAGATAAAATAAAAAGCTTCCACTTCAGTTCTTATTTCCCCAAAGACACAAAGAAATTCAAAGTTCCATTCTAAATTTTCTAAACGAAGTGAAGAAAAGTTCAACTTCTATTCTGGATTTTTTCAATGAAAAAGAAATAAGTTATTGATCAATTCTATTTTTCCAAATAATACAAAAATTTTCCACTTCAGTTCAGATTTTTCTCAAAGAGATGAAAAAATTTTAGATAATGTTCCATATATTTCATAGAAGATAGAAAAGTTCAAGCTCTCTTCTGAATTTTACCAAAGAACACAATTCAATTCGAATTTCTCCAGAGAAAATAAAAATGTTCCACTTCAGTTTTAAGTTCACCAAACATAAAGAAATTTAAAGTTCTATTCTAAATTTTTCCGTAGTAGATAGAAAAAGCTATACCATAGTTGCAAGTATTTGCAATGAAGATAAAAAGTTCTACTTCAATTTTGAATTTTCTAAACGAAATGAAGAAAAGTTCAAGTTCTCTTCTGAATTTTCTCAATTAAAAAGGAATAATTTATTGATCAATTCTATTTTTGAAAAATAATATAAAAGTTTTCCACTTCAGTTCACATTTTTCCCAAAATTATGACAACATCCTAAATAATATTCAAAACTTTTCACAAAAAATAGAAGTTCAAGTTCTCTTCTGAATTTTACCCAAGAACACAATTGAATTCTAATTTCTCCAGAGAAAATAAAAATCTTCCACTTCAGTTTTTAATTTCACAAAGACACAAAGAAATTTAAAGTTCTATTCGAAGAATTCTTCAAGGAAGAAATTTAAAGTTCTATTCAAAATGTTTCCGTAGAAGACAGAAAAAGCTATACCATAGTTGTGAATATTTGCTATGAAGATAAAAAGTTCTACTTCAATTCTAAATTTTCTTCAATTCTAAATTAAATTGTAAATTTTACTTCAATTCAAATCGCAATTCTTCTACTTCAATTCTAAATTCTAAAGTAATTGAAATTTTCTTCACTTCTTTGAGAAAATATAGAATTAAAGCAGAACCTTTTCTCTTCTTGGAGGAAAAATTCACAATCAAAGTATCTACAGAAAAATTTAGAACAGGACTTTAGATTTTTCATCTCTTTGAGAAAAACCAGAACTGAAGTGGAACCTTTTTATTTTCTTGGAAAATTTAGAAGAGAACTTGAAATTTTGTTCACTTTATTGAGAAAATTTAGAATTAAAGGGGAACTTTTTATCTTCATGGTAAGTATTCACATCTAAGGTATAACTTTTTCTATCTTCTACGGAAAATTTCGAATGGAAATTTGATTTTTTATGTCTTTGGGGAAATAAGAACTGAAGTGGAAGCTTTTTATTTTCTCTGGTGAAATTACAATTGAAGTGTGTTCTTTGGTAAAATTCAGAATCGAAGTGGAACTTTTCCATCTTCTATGAAAAAATTTCTTCTATGAAAGGATTTTCATCTCTTTGAGATAGATCGGAACTGAAGTGGAAAATTTTTATTTTCCCTGGAAAAATAGAATTGATAAATAACTTATTACTTTTCGTTGAGAAAATTCAGAAGAGAAGTTGAACTTTCCTTCACTTCGTAGAGGAAATTTAGAATTGAAGTAGAACTTTTTATCTTCATAGCAAATATTCACAACTATGGTATAGCTTTTTCTATCTTCTATGGAAAAATTTAGAATAGAACTTTAAATTTCTTTGTGTCTTTGTGAAATTAAAAACTGAAGTGGAAGATTTTTATTTTATCTGGAGAAATTAGAATTGAATTGTGTTCTTTCATAAAATTCAGAAGAAAACTTGAACTTTTCTATCTTCTATTAAAAATTTGGAACATAATTTTAAATTTTTTCATCTCTTTGAGAAAAATCTGAACTGAAGTGCAAAATTTTTATATTATTTTGGAAAAATAGAATTGATCAATAACTTATTTCTTTTTCATTGAGAAAATTCAGAAGAGAACTTGAAATTTTCTTCACTTCGTTTAGAAAATTTAAAATTGAAGTAGAACTTTTTATCTTCATAGCAAATATTCACAACTATGGTACAGCTTTTTCTATCTACTACGGAACAATTTAGAATAGAACTTTAAATTTCTTTATGTCTTTGTGAACTTAAAACTGAAATGGAAGATTTTTATTTTCTCTGGAGAAATTAGAATTGAATTGTGTTCTTTGGTAAAATTCAGAAGAGAACTTGAACTTTTCTATCTTCTATGAAAAATTTGGAACATTATTTTAAATTTTTTCATTTCTTTGAGAAAAATCTGAACTGAAGTGGAAAATTTTTATATTATTTGGAAAAATAGAATTGATCAATAACTTATTTCTTTTTCATTGAGAAAATTCAGAATAGAACTTGAACTTTTCTTCACTTCGTTTAGAAAGTTTAGAATGGAACTTTAAATTTCTTTGTGTCTTTGTGAAAATAAAAACTGAAGTGGAAGATTTTTATTTTCTCTGGAGAAATTAGAATTGAATAAAATTCAGAAGAGAACTTGAATTTTTCTATCTTCTATGAAAAATTTGGAACATTATTTTAAATTTTTTCATCTCTTTGAGAAAAATTTGAACTGAAGTGTAAAATTTTTATATTATTTTGGAAAAATAGAATTGATCAATAACTCATTTCTTTTTCATTGAGAAGATTCAAAATAGAAGTTGAACTTTTCTTCACTTCGTTGAGAAAATTTAAAATTGAAGTAAAACTTTTTATCTTCCTGGAAAATATTCACAACTATAATAATAATAATAATTTATTTATTAACCACTACAAAAAAGAAGCGGAGTACATCAAGAACAAAAAAAAAGCAAACTCGCATGCTTAACAATTATTTACATAAAACGACGTAAATTATGAACAACGTAAAATATTTTCCATAAAACGACGTAAAATATTTTCCAGGGAAAATATTTATTTTCCCTGGAAAAATAGAATTGATCAATAACTTATTTCTTTTTCATTGAGAATTTTTTTTTCAATTTTTTCTTGTCGGCGTTAGACTCAATTATAGATGGCAGCAGTGGTGTCGTTTTGGAATCGAAAGGGCATCCCTACTAGCCTGAGATAATTTGTCTGATTTTTGAAAATAGGGGGAAAGATCCCCAAGAAATCATAGAATTTTAACGAAAATCACACCATCAGATTCAGCATATCAAAGATCCCTACTTTAAAGGTTTCAAGCTCCTATCTGGAAAAATTTGGAATTTTGTAATTTTTGCCAGAAGAAAGATGACGGATGCGTATTTATTTGTTGTTTTTCCTAGGGGTGATCGTATCGAATCATTGGGCCTAGAACATCGGGAGAGGGCTCATTCTAACGGAAAGAAAAAACTCTAGTGCTTTTTTTAGTGACCAGAAAATTTAGGGGGAGGGGGGCAACTAGGCCCCCTTTCACGCCACCTTTTTTCCAAAATTGTCCGTTCAAAATTTTTATATAGCTATTTTGTTCAGCATAGTTGAAAGGACCAATAGCTATGACTTAGGAGATTATATTACCCCCCCCCCACAGCCCCTGGGGAAAGATCTTTGAGTTATAAAATTTGCGCATTGTTTTCGTATAGTATTTGTTATTGGGAAGCATCCATACATTTTTCGGGTAGGGAGGGGAGGACAAATTTTATGATGCGGGGATTTTACACGGGGATCATTTTCCATGGAGAGGGAAGTTTCCAGAGGGTGAATTTTACAGGGAAAATTTTACATTGGGGGAATTTTCCAGAAATCCCAAACGAAATATTCTTATGTCTTGCTTTCTCTTTACCGATTTAATTTTACGCATGGATATATTAAGGGTAACTGTCCCGGGTAAATTTTCACCAGGATTGAATTGTCCAAAGGATAGTTCCGTGGGGAGGGTTTTTTTTCGTGGAAGTGGAGCCAGATATCCTTGCGTTATTTAAAAACGATTAGAAATTAACAAAAATCAAGTTTTTTTTTAACTGAAAGTAAAGAGCAACGTTAAAACTTAAAACGAACAGAAATCATTATGTATATGAGCGGGGTTGCTCTCTCCTCAACACCTTGCTCTGTACGCTAAAGTTTAAATTTTGTCCCAATTCCTTATAAACGACTCCTGAAACACAAGGGCCGTTTAATTAGAACAATAAGTAACTTTCTATGAAGTGCTTAAAAAGTTTTTTTCAGAGTGCTTAATCTGTGTGGTTTTAATTTATCCTCTTTAATTTAATTTGAAGTGGTTGCAACGATAATTCATAGAATATTTAAGATTAATCGTTTTTAGATTTCAGCTAAAAATCCTATCAGCTTTAAAAGGTTTTAAAATCATATTTAGTCACGACGTCCAGTTTCCTGGTTGTAGCCAAATAAAGTATTAAGAACCATTTTTTCAATTTTTCCTCTAGGATATGTGTTTTGGGAAAGGGGAAAAGTTAAAATATACTTAAAATTTAAAATAGAGGAAAGAAGAAGTGAAGGGAGTTTGCAGTCTTGCAGCACAATCATAATAGAGACATTCCATATGCATATACTTCCCTTTTCATTTTGAGGAAAAACTTCGAAAAAATTCCTCCTTTCAAAACTAGTATGATTCAATGACTGTTTGCACGGGGTTGGTACACAAGATATGGGATACAGAAACACAGTGCAATGAGATTACCTCCAAGTTGTAACACCTGACACTGAGTACTTAAAAAACTGTCTTGTAATATGTTGTACCTCTTCCCCTGCTATTTTGACGGAGGCTTTCTCTGAAAACCCGTCTGTTGACTTTGAAAGGAAGTTCAATAGGCTTTATTCTATGGAAAGACTTTTTAAAAGATAAATTAGTGATTGTTCTGGAGTTAAGTTTTTAAAGATTTGGTGCCATGAAAGTTGACATAAAAAAGAAAAAAAAAATATGATATCCTCTTTTCAAAGAGTAGTCAAGATTTTTTTTTAACTTCCTTGATAATTTTCAGCATTCTAAGGCAAATTTTAAATACATAAATTAGTTTATTCAAACGAATGACAGTTAGTATTTTACAACTAATTACAAATATAAATATCACGCCTTACTATACATTTCTCACATTTGACTTTGCAGCACCATTCAAATCTACAATTACATTTTTCTTCTTCCATTCTCACTATTGTTCTGTAGCCCCTACCACAGCATAAAAGCAAACATCCGTCAGTACCAACACTGGTTCGATTGCACTCGCGCCCTCGGGTTCCAGGGAGCTCTAAGCTATAAAAAAAAGTATTTTTTTAATCTGAAAAAAAGAAAATATACACAGATATATGCATATGTACATATATATATATATATATATATATATATATATATATATATATATATATATATATATATATATATATATATATATATATATATATATATATATATATATATATATATATATATATATATATATATATATATATATATATATATATATATATATATATATATATATATATATATATATATATATATATATATATATATATATATATGTATATATATATATATATATATATATATATATATATATATATATATATATATATATATATATATATATATATATATATATATATATATATATATATATATATATATATATATATATATATATATATATATATATATATATATATATATATATATATATATATATATATATATATATATATATATATATATATATATGTATATATAAATACATTGAATTGTAATGAAATTTCAATAGTAGGGTTCTCTAATACGCTGAATCTGATGGTGTGATTTTCATTAAAGTTCTATGACTTTTAGGGGCTGTTTTCCCCTTTTTTCCGAAACAAGGCAAATTTTCTCAGACACATAACTTTTGATGGGTAAGACTAAACTTAATGAAGCTTATATATTTGAAATCAACATAAAAATACAATTCTGTTAATTTATCTATTGGTATCAAAACTACGGTTTTTATAGTTTTTGTTACTATTGAGCCAGGTTGCTCCTTACTTACAGTTCGTTACCACGAACTGTTTGAAAAATTGCAACTGTCTGTAACCTTTACTGTTATCTATTCCCCTACAAAATTTACCTTAGCAAGGATACCACTTATTGCTATTCCTACCAACCTGGGCATAGAATTTTCAAATAAAAATACCATGTTTCTACAAGGAATCCTGTCTATTTGTTCCTGTATCTGTAAAAGTCAAGTTTTTTTGTTGTTTCCTTTTTTTGCATAGGTCGTTTTTAAGTATAGTGTCATGTATGTTGCATGTGCACGGAAAGTTAATAATCACAATCTTGGCATTACCACTAACAACTCATTGCTGCAACAAACCACCTGACTTGTTATTTACTGACTGGTGATAAATGGTGACTTACCTCCTACTCTTGAAAAGAGTAGGAGGTAGGAACTCTGCTTTGATCCTCTTCGCACCTTTACAATGTTGCCTGTTGCATAATTTAGTTGAAGAAACATCAGTAATTCAAGAAAATCTATACCTGGAAATTTAGTCAATAAGCTACACTGGAAATATAGATCTTGAAAAGAGTAGGAGATAAGAACTCTGCTTTGATCATCTTCACACCTTTACAATGTTGCCTGTTGCATACTTTAGTTGAAGAAACATCAGCAATTCAAGAAAAACCTATACCTGGATATTTAGTCAATAAGCTACACTGGAAATACAGATCTTGAAAAGAGTAGGAGGTAAGAACTCTGCTTTGATCATCTTCACACCTTTACAATGTTGCCTGTTGCATACTTTAGTTGAAGGAACATCAGCAATTCAAGAAAACCTATACCTGGAAGTTTAGTCAATAAGCTACACTGGAAATACAGATCTTGAAAAGAGTAGGAGGTACGAACTCTGCTTTGATCATCTTCACACCTTTACAATGTTGCCTGTTGCATAATTTAGTTGAAGAAACATCAGCAATTCAAGAAAACCTATACCTGGAAGTTTAGTCAATAAGCTACACTGGAAATACAGATCTTGAAAAGAGTAGGAGGTAAGAACTCTGCTTTGGTCATCTTCACACCTTTACAATGTTGCCTGCTGCATACTTTAGTTGGAGAAACATCAGCAATTCAAAAAAACCTATACCTGGTAATTTAGTCAATAAGCTAAACTGGAAATATAGATCTTGAAAATAGTAGGAGGTAAGAACTCTGCTTTGATCATCTTCACACCTTTACAATGTTGCCTGTTGCATACTTTAGATGAATAAACATCAGCAATTCAAGAAAACCTATACCTGGAAGTTTAGTCAATAAGCTACACTGGAAATACAGATCTTGAAAAGAGTAGGAGGTAAGAACTCTGCTTTGATCATCTTCACACCTTTACAATGTTGCCTGTTGCATACTTTAGTTGAATAAAAATCAGCAATTCAAGAAAACCTATACCTGGAAGTTTAGTCAATAAGCTAAACTGGAAATACAGATCTTGAAAAGAGTAGGAGGTAAGAACTCGGCTTTGATCATCTTCACACCTTTGCAATGTTGCCTTTTGCATACTTTAGTTGAAGAAACATCAGCAATTCAAGAAAACCTATACCTGGAAGTTTAGTCAATAAGCTACACTAGAAATACAGATCTTGAAAAGAGTAGGAGGTAAGAACTCTGTGTTGATCCTCTTCACACCTTTACAATGTTGCCTGTTGCATAATTTAGTTGAATAAACATCAGCAATTCAAGAAAACCTATACCTGCAAGTTTAGTCAATAAGCTACACTGGAAATACAGATCTTGAAAAGAGTAGGAGGTACGAACTCTGCTTTGATCATCTTCACACCTTTACAATGTTGCCTGTTGCATAATTTAGTTGAAGAAACATCAGCAATTCAAGAAAACCTATACCTGGAAGTTTAGTCAATAAGCTACACTGAAAATACAGATCTTGAAAAGAGTAGGAGGTAAGAACTCTGCTTTGGTCATCTTCACACCTTTACAATGTTGCCTGCTGCATACTTTAGTTGGAGAAACATCAGCAATTCAAAAAAACCTATACCTGGTAATTTAGTCAATAAGCTAAACTGGAAATATAGATCTTGAAAATAGTAGGAGGTAAGAACTCTGCTTTGATCATCTTCACACCTTTACAATGTTGCCTGTTGCATACTTTAGATGAATAAACATCAGCAATTCAAGAAAACCTATACCTGGAAGTTTAGTCAATAAGCTACACTGGAAATACAGATCTTGAAAAGAGTAGGAGGTAAGAACTCTGCTTTGATCATCTTCACACCTTTACAATGTTGCCTGTTGCATACTTTAGTTGAAGAAAAATCAGCAATTCAAGAAAACCTATACCTGGAAGTTTAGTCAATAAGCTAAACTGGAAATACAGATCTTGAAAAGAGTAGGAGGTAAGAACTCTGCTTTGATCATCTTCACACCTTTGCAATGTTGCCTTTTGCATACTTTAGTTGAAGAAACATCAGCAATTCAAGAAAACCTATACCTGGAAGTTTAGTCAATAAGCTACACTAGAAATACAGATCTTGAAAAGAGTAGGAGGTAAGAACTCTGTGTTGATCCTCTTCACACCTTTACAATGTTGCCTGTTGCATACTTTAGATGAATAAACATCAGCAATTCAAGAAAACCTATACCTGCAAGTTTAGTCAATAAGCTACACTGGAAATACAGATCTTGAAAAGAGTAGGAGGTACGAACTCTGCTTTGATCATCTTCACACCTTTACAATGTTTCCTGTTGCATACTTTTGTTGAAGAAACATCAGCACTTCAAGAAAACCTATACCTGGAAGTTTAGTCAATAAGCTACACTGGAAATACAGATCTTGAAAAGAGTAGGAGGTAAGAACTCTGCTTTGATCATCTTCACACCTTTACAATGTTGCCTGTTGCATACTTTAGTTGAAGAAACATCAGCAATTCAAGAAAACCTATACCTGGAAATTTAGTCAATAAGCTTCACTGGAAATATAGATCTTGAAAAGAGTAGGTGGTAAGAACTCTGCTTTGATCCTCTTCGCCCTTTTACAATGTTACCTGTTGTATACTTTAGCTGAAAAAACATCAGTAATTCAAGAAAACCTATACCTGGAAATTTAGCCAATAAGTTACACTGGAAATACAGATCTTGAAAAGAGTAGGAGGTAAAAACTCTTTATTGATGCTTTTCACACCTTTACAATGTTGTTTGTTGCATACTTTAGTTGAAGAAAAGAATTTCAATTTCAGATCTAACAAGCATCATAATAGATAGATTAACCCCAGAATTAGAAACAGAAAAAGAATTTCACTTTGGATCGAACCATTTGAGCAGTTTGAAAGATAGTGGTTTGAAAGTGGTATAAAATATATAGAGAATTTAGCCTAGAATATAATAGGATACAGAGTTTATATACAGAGACCCTGTTCCTAGGAAGATGTATAGCGAAGTAAAGAAAATATAATATTATATGCATGCTGACAACTTACTCTGCGCCATGCGAACTCCCTCTGCTGAGTTTATATTTCTGGTACAAAAAATTGTAAGAAAATGTATTAGAAGTGCACACAAATATTGCAGAACAATAGTAATAGTTCTATATAACAAACTTTCGAATGGTGATTTACCTTTTATTGTTACATTGACGAAACTGTGCCACATAAAAAACTCCAGGTACGCTCAAATCACACAGACCCATTTAATAAAGAAACTGAAGTTCAGAAATAGAGGGCAGGGCGATATCTAGAATTTTCTGGGGGTTTGGGGGGGGGGTTACAAGTGAAAACTTCAAAAAACACATAACAAATTTGTTTATATTCATTTTTGTTACTTTTAACGAGTCGTAAAACATTTCAGGGGAGAGGGAGGGGGGTCAATCACCCTAACCCCGCTGGATACGGTCTTGATAGAGGGGGTTGCAATCAATCACAAATGAAAGCTAAAATTACTACTTTCCATTGGTTTGGAATTTTGATTACCATACTTAAAAGCATAAATGATACGTGAAGAGGGTATGAATATGTACTGGCGGAGCAAAAAGGTAGTACCAAAAAGTGATAAAAAAGGCAGAAAAGTTAATAAAGACCGCACTGAATAATAACCAGTCTTTGAAATAGTTCAAGAATAGTATATAAAAAAAGCAGATTGCGCGGATAAAGTTGTATTATTACTATTTAACTTATCAGAATTAATCGCCTTTCACTAATATTTACCAGTAACACGAAATTCGATCCCACTATAGCATGTTAACCTCAAACAACGCTTATTTTCATTTTACGTTTTATGTTTGAGGTTGGTCACAAAATTTGAAATTGGTAGACCCTATTGTAGGCCATAGCGGTTTTTCATTTGTCTATTTTTTTTATTTTTAGATTTTTGATAAGATATTTTAAAACCGAACAGGTTGTCTGAGCTTAGCACTGATATCGAGCTGAGAAATATTTGGTTAAGATGGAACATAGTTTTTTGGAAAAAAATAGCGACGAAGACCACACTGCCTTTCCCTGTTGTCTACTTATTGTTTTTAGTTTTTTGGGAAATGTACCTCAAAAACAAAAATAAATGTTGAAATGCCTAACAAAAAGATAGCATTACCTTTAAATTATTCAAGAATTTTAACGTTTTATATTTATTTTTTTTTTTTAGCTCAGCACAGGAGTTTATTTAATCTGCAGCTTTTACACAATTTGTAATTGGATCCAAAAACATTTGGATATAAAATTGTAATTTTACATAACAACAAAATTCGCTTAAAAACATTCGCCCGCTCCTGAATACCTCGCTCTTTACGTTAAAGTATTGTTAGTAATTTCAAAAGAGCTATTTCTTCTAATTAAACGGCCTTTGTGATTCAGAGGTTATTCTTAAGGAATTGGAACAAAATTTAAACTTTAGCGTAAAGAGTGAGGTATTGACAAGGGGGTGAACCCCATAATATTACCTATATGAGGAAGTTCGCTCCCTTGTTAATACCTCGCTCTTTATGCTAAAGTTCGAATTCTGTTAAACAATGTAAAATACATTGTAATTTTATATATTTTTGATTATAAAACTACAATATATTGTAGTTATATAATCAACTTATTAACTTAAAAAATATTGCTAAAGCTTAAGATCTATTGAAATGCAACAGGTCAAATACGTTTTATCGTCACGTACATCACAACGCGAATTGTCATGCACAATTTTGCGAAAATCCTGTCAACACACATTGTCAAATTGGAATGAAAATTTATGTTTCTAAGGGGAGTAAAGTCCTTTGGTATAATTTGCCAATATCCTTTTTGAAAATCTTGCCTCTCTTATGGTATGAGAAATATAAAATATTGCAATATCATGATTCCGATTAGCGCAAATATTTGCAAAACAACTCTTTTTCGATCACATTTGCATTAATATAACTTGATTTCAGAAAACGAAAAAAACTAAAAACGGGATAAAATATCCCTCTTTATTGTGTGATTATTTTTTGTTTTTAATGCTTATTTAATGGTTTTGTGTTAGGAATACACCCTTACCTTTCATCAGCTTCACAATAATCAGGTGAATCGTTAACGTATAATAAATCCTTCTTTGTCGGTTTTCTAACCCCTTCACCAGCAACTCTCCATTTCCGCTTTTTATTTATTTTTACTTTCGTAGCCCCTTCGTAGCGCTCCATCAAACTTTTAGCCGCGCGGTGTAGGGCTTGCAATTTCCTCCAGCATACTTTGACAGTACAGGAACCAGACACACCATGGCACTTGCAAACAAGTTGAACTTGACGTTTTAAAGCCTGAAAAAACATTCACTACTGTTAAATATTGATCCAGTAGCTTGTGTGTATTGATCATAATAGTATTTCGTGTCAAGAAGCTTAAAGCGTTTAATTTAATCAAAAAAAGTAGCCTTTCTTCAAATGAGTAATCTTTAAAGTTTGTTTTTAATGAAAAATATTTTTTTGGGTTCAATTCCAATCCATTCTTTTCAACCAATCAAAAGACCATATAATAATAGAAACACATAATGATATAATAATAAAGCCTGGAAAAACGTTCACTACTGTTATTTATTGATGCACTAAACTGTATGTATTGATCATATTAGTATCTGGTGTCAAAAATCTTAAAGTATTCCATTTCATCAAAAGAAGCGGACCCATTCCATCTTCTAATGAGTTATTTTTAAAGTTTGTCCTTGACGAGAATTATTTTTTTGAGTTCAATCCCACTCCATCTTTTTAAACCAATCGAAAGAGCATTTGTTAATAAAAACATACAGAAAAAAACATTAAGAGAGAAATAAACTATAATGCATAAATAGCCTAGCTCTATATATGAGGATCACATAATTGGTGGCAAATAACTCAGAAAAAAATATAAATGTGATCAATTAATGCCAATTATCTGTTCACCCAGTGCCAATGACAAGGTTATGCTCAATGATAATCTGAAAGATGTTCTTGGCTTTAAACTGAATATAATCAATGGTAAAAGTGCCGGAAACACTAATGTTATTTTTGCTGACTACCCACCTGCCTTCTCAACGGACACTTGTATATTTCTCTACGCTTCATTTGTTGAAACATCCAGAGTTGGCAATAGCAATGTCCCCCTCTTACGAGTTCTTGATCGAAAAACCAATCAAGAACATATTCACCATTACAATATAAAGCATCTTCAGTGTATCCCCGTAAACACTTCCTATTTGGAACTCTGTCAGTTAACACTAAGAACTGAATCGGGTGATCCTCTAGCAATATCAAAAGGTTTGGCTGTGATTACATGCTATTTTCGACCCATCTTTGTCGGTGTTCAAAAACAAGGGGTCTATTAAAATGTAGTATTCATTTATACTGATATTGACTGCTATGTTGCTACTCTCGGCCCAAAACAACTGGGCAATGGAATGGACTATTACAAAGGTCGTTCATCAATGTCTGGCTTATGGTCTTGGTAGTTGGTTTGCTAAGCTGTTTCGCTCTACACTACCCTTTACTAAAAAATATATTGTACCGGCTGCGACAGGTTTTGCATCCTCCCCTAAAGTATACGATTGGGGCTCTGGCAAGAATTTTAAAAAAAAGTGCTTCGGACAATCTTAGGTCCAGTGCGCGAAGCGTTGGGGAGCAATTGAAATCTCAACAAAATGGAAAAGGTTTAAAAAGGTTGAGAAACAGTGCATCACTCATCAGTCTCTACTCAGGTCTGAAACGAAAGACATCACTCCTGTAAAAGAAAAGAAGTAAAAAAATGACTAGTAAAATAAACAGTAGAAAAAGAAGAAGCCCCAGGAAGAGAATTGTTAGATCGAAACTGGATTTCTTTTCATAGACTGAAAAGAGGTACATCTACCACATAAGGACTCCCATCCTTCAATCATTTCATCTTTAGATCTATTCAATGCAGAAAATGTTGATGTGAGTTTAAAACATGGATACTATGAACAATTCTATCCACAACAACCGCTCTCCTTTAATATCCACTTTCAAATTTATTCCAATGAAGATTACTCCATGGACATGTCTTCGACATTTATCGATTTACAAGTGATAGTACAAAAATCCGACAACGGAATGCCAATTCTTGCTGACGGAACATCCTATGAAAATTGTATATTACATAATTTATTTCGACAAATCAGTCTCAACATAAATGGAACACTTGTGAGCACTAGCAGCAATCTCTCAAATTATACAAGCTATACGTAGTTCATGTTGATGACATCAAAGTCATACAGGGTATTGAGAGGTTCCTCCAATAAATATCAATATATCACAGACACTAATAGTACAGATGCGCTTAAAAATGCTACAACTAGTGAATTACATCTAGTCGAAAAAATATATCATGAGATATTTAATATACCCCAATGGCTACCACCAAATATTAAAGTGAATATAAAATTGACCCTTGCCCCATTCAATTTCATTTTACGAAAGGAACTTCCTGCCAATCCTGATGTAACTCTCTCTCTCACCTCGGCAATATTACATGTACGAAAGCAGCAGGTTATGAGTTCTGTTGCTTTGGCAGTGGAAAAACTGAAAGCCAGTGGAAATAATATTAAACTATTCGTTCCTTATACAATCACTAATCAACGTCATATTGCCACAGGCTCGTTCACGTTCACCGACTCATCCCTTATCAATAGCGAAATTCCATCAAAATTAGCATTGGCATTTTTATTAAGTACTAGTGTTATAGGTTCGTGGACTGGTTGACCACATAAATTTGAGATGTTTGGGGTTTCATCTCTTGTATGTAAAGTAAATGGAATCCCACTCTACAATCAATCTTTTGATAAACCCTATAGGACAATGTATGAGTTGACAATGCAAACCCTGGATCATGATTCACAACTATTTGAAAATGTTATAACCGAAGAAATGTTCGCTAAAACGCATGGTATCCTTGCACTAGACTTGTCTGGCACTCAAGATATGAGTATAGTACAAACGGGGAGTGTGTGCTTAGAGTGTACATTTGCCGACCCATTACCTGAGAGTATTGCACTAATCTCGTTAAATCGATTTGAAACCTATTGGGAAATCACTCTCGAAGGCAGTGTTCTATTAGACCTTGCACCATGAACACTAGTCAAATAATCAGTTAATTTAATATGGACCCCTATATGTCCAAATACAGATTCTATTGTCTACCATCGGACTTACTTGCAAAAATTCAAAGTGAAAGCAATACAATTATCATTCTTAATAGTAGCCCGTTAACTGTGACTACCGATCACTGGCTGTGCATCTTTCAAACGAAAAAGACAAGTAATTTTTTTAATCGTCTCAGTCTATCTTATACATTTTATTCTCCAAACATCAACAGCCGTGTTGAAAGCTCTGGGAAAACTTTTATTTACAATTAGAAGAAAATGTAGGATCTAACGACTAAAAGCTGCGGTTTTCATGTGCTACTATATTTCGTCTTCAGATGTCGCGGTTATACTTACAAGCTGTTTCTCAACATATACGTAGACAATTCACGTCTGAACGACTTTATGGTGGAAAATATGCTCTCAGACCTGTATAATATTGATTTTAGTGCCCTATGAGCAACTTGTTTTAAAAATGTATGTAAATTTGTTTATTAGTAAAGAAAATGTATATACACAACAACAATGTCTTTATTCTTCACTTTAGATTTCTTCTTCTTCTTCTTCCTGTATAGGCAACTGTCGAGAACAACTAATGCTAGTAGATCATTTGAATGCACTGTATATTGATCTTGATTGGCTGCAAAGATCTTGAAGGGTCACATATTCTACAGTACAATATAACTCCACTCTTATCATATCTCTTTGTATAGTCAATGATACTATTTGCATTCATATTGTCAAATTCACGTGTTTCAATGCGCCTATTTGAAGCAATATCACACAGTGTTTTCAAGTGGTGAATCACATTCTGTAACAGCCAAATACAAATCACTAGGTTTATAGTCATAATAGGCAGTGTCGTCACAACGATGACGTAGAAACCAAATTGTCTTGTTACCCCAACAGTTGAATTGTAGACCTGATTTTTCCTCCAAAATAATTTAAAACCACGACAATACCAATCTCGTAGAAATATAAAATATCCTTTAGGGTTCTTCCAATCATAACAGGATAAGTATTCTTCCACTGATCACACTTATCTTAGTGGCAATTGGAGCATAGTTGCCCTCTAGGTCGAGAGTTACAGATCTCTTCAAGACATGAATTACAGACTTTAATTTGTACTGCATATGCTGTATGTAATTTGCATTGATTGCATAATTTACAATTTTTATCATACTCATCAATAATTGTACAATTCTCACATGATGACCAACTGCAAAGAGTATGCATTCATAGTGGACATGTATAGAACATTTTTTGGTTTCCAGTATTAAGTCTCTCACTGTTAAAAATAAACTGACCTACGTTTGATAAATTCAGAGGGAGAGAGAGAGAGAGAGAGAGAGAGAGATGAGTAACTTTGTGACATTACATAACCTGTTTTGAAGGGAGAATCATATAGATAGAATATATGGCAATGTATTCAAAAGTATATCAACGATATCATTTTGCTTTGTTTCAATTAATATATCAATAAATTGAGTAAATGCGTTTGAATCACGTCGTAAAATCTGTATACAATAGTCCAACGGTGGAGAATCATTCCCCATTATATTGTCAAGTGTTCTTTGAGAAAATATTTGCTGTTGAATTGATAACTCGAGAAAATCGTCATCTAAAATCAAATGTTTTTCCGTAATCACAAGATTTGACATAATTCTCTCTTTCTCAAATTCATTCATTTTTAATCCTAATACTCTCACTGCTGACTCTAGACTAACCACGATTCGTTCTACTTCAAGAATATTCGCTAGCCTGCTTAAAAAAATTTAACAAAGAGAAAGAGAAAATTTTCGATTTCTAAACAATTTGATTGTGTGTGTGAGAATATTTACAACAAAAATATATTACACATACAATTTTTTATATAACTTATTGTCCTCAGTATGCTTTACTATTGCATTTAAAGCACTTTGAAGTCTATGTATATGTACTATATCGACTTTCGCAGCGAAGCATTATTGTTCCTCCAATTTAAAATTTACTCAAAGATAACACGTATCTTGCATACAATTCATCCCATTCAAGACAAAGTCGAGATCCTCTTGTAATTTCTACTGCAATATTTAGTACTCTTATATAATTGCTGCTGCTACCAGCTCCTCTGTCAACTTCTGATAGTGTAAACATACCACTCACTATTGCAAATATATATCTTGACAAATAAACGAGTATAGTCAAACTGTTCTCTCTCCTTGAATTCTATTCTCACGCTAATAACAACTATACGGAAAATCCTTCCTTACATTAGTTGTGGTTGCTATGAGCGGTCGCTAAGACCTCTTGGGCCTATTGCGCAAATCCATACTAAAATTCCTGGAAGTCAGGGCTGATTTCACTCCGGTTAGAATTGTAGCTCTCTGATTGGCCTAGAAAAAGCGTGTGTGGCTGTAACGTCACTCCCGGTAGTATGTTAAGAACGCCCTCTACTTGCTTTAGGGCCATTTTTGACTACTGTCATCACTGTGGCTTCCAATATTCCAATCTTGGTTTGCAAAATTATCTTCTATTTTTTAATGAGAGAGGCTTTTCACTAAATACAGAAACAAACTAGCCGGTGAGACAAGGGGTATCCAAGACTGCCACTAGAGAAGACATACATCCTCTGTCTTTGCGAAGTTCTATGGGATTTCATCATCAGAATTGAAACTCTGGCAAACCTTGAGTAGCTTCTTAAGAGCACTGGGGCAACTAACCAATTTTATTAAGAATATCACATTAAATAATAAAAGAAGGACAAACACTACAACACCATGTGCGAACACCGTTTAATACAGAAAAAGTGAACTCGTTTGGGAGCCACGGCGGCTGTCAAACACAATTTAGTAAACTAAAAATGAAAATAAGGCTTTGAAGTATACCAAAACTAAAATTGTTGACTAAGGAAAAATATGGCATTGACAATCCTTACACTTCAGTAAGTATCTCTAGTAAAGCCGTGCTCATTCACGCCTATGCTCTTCAATATCCCTCATATTAAGGAAAGGATCTAGTTTCAAAGGGTTAAAGGATAATTAGTGCTCAGGATAACATCCATTTATGCTACAAAAATAAATATAGCAAGAGCTTTTTACCAGCAGTCTCCGACAGTATAAATCATGTCAAACGACGCTGCCTCCTCCATCTTCTGAATATCTCACGGTTCGGACTCCCTTAATTTCAAATTTGTATGATTCTACGGTATTTGGTACTCATTGCATACATTTTATTTGCTGTCTTGTTAACTTTGAATCCACTTCTCTTTTATGGCGACAGTTATAATGTTTTGGTGAGCTATTTATTTTTACCTTATTTATTTATCAATTTTTCAACTGTAATGTCATAGTCATTTTGAAAATAAAATTTCATTGATTAATTGTATTATAAAAAGGAGAGAAAATAATTCGTTGATAATTTTCTTAGTACAAATTTTTAGGCAAAATATTTGCAAAAAAACTAGAGAGAATATAGAGGGCAGTTCGTGTTTAAGAAATTGTTTTACCAGAAAATTATCATTGTTTTCTCCAAATGATTTGCTTTTGGCGGTTCTTAAAGGGGAGAGTGAAGGGAGTAGGTGAAGGGTGGTGATTATCCAGTCTACTCCTTTAATTACACTCACACAATTCTTAATTCTATACATGGGATTTTTTGACTATTCAGTGAAGATTTTTCGGGTTATAATGTTACTATGGCTTACTAGGTAATAATTTTTTTAGTCTGTGAATTTCTATAAAATTGAAGTCAGTAATTGTCTTAACTATACATCAACTTTTTTCTAAGCTATAGCCAAAAATAATGTTGTAAATAAAGGCTCAAGAATCCAAAATCCTGCTTTTACCAGTGATAGCATTGGCTGCTACAAAATTGTTTAAGAGAATGTACAAACTGCAAAATATTTTTCGAAGAGAATATACTAAAGTTTTTTCTTTACAGAAAAGTGCCCTATCTTCCCAAATAAAATTTGTTGGTTTGCATTTCTCCTTGGGGGTTAATCTCCCTGGCATATTTTCTACGACTCGATTGTGATCCGAAAATCCAAAAGGAATCGTATTAAACAGAGAAAATTAAAATAACGACGAAGACCACACTGCCTTTCCATCACAAACAACAAAAACAAGAAGGACAATAGGGAATTCTTTTCGTAAGACATTAAAGATAATTCGACTGAATATTTTGGCCCTATGAATATTCAAGGAGCGTCCTCAGAAAGACAAAAATATATAAAAGAAGAAAGACTGACAACAATATGCGACCAATAAAACTAAAAAACAATATTTTTCAATACAGTCCCAGCATCCTTACTTCAGCAAAGTTCAACCAGGACCTATAAAAAGTGAGGTAAAACATTTAAACCAAAATTATTTTGGTAATAAAGAATTTACGCAAATCGTAAAACATTACAATAGCCACAATAGTCTAAAACAGTATTTCAATAAGACAATTTAATATGATAATGTCCTTTTTGCAGCACTACATTGGTACAGTGTCAAACTTATTAAAAGGTACTTTTGTCAAAATCCTGTGGGGTAGGGGGGGGGCAAAGTTGGAGCCAATTTTCCAAAATCAAGTGAAAATGACAGTAAAAACTGAAAAATGAGCCATTTCGTACCATGAAAGTACTATATAGGTAAAATAAAGATACTTTATTGTACTAAAACGTAAATATATACTAAAGAGAACTGATTCGTTTCTGTTGATGCTTAAATTATGCAGTCTCATCTTAGTTTTGACAAAATTTTTGTAGAAACTAAATTTCAGTTAGGGGGGAACTCGGTTCTCAAGGGGTTTGGGAGGGGCAGTTGCCCCCCCCTTGCCTCACAGGAAATTATACATAACTCCTTATACATGTATAAGGAGTTATGTATGACTCCTTATTTTATGTATGACTCCTCATACATAAAAATTAAAGTATACATTTTATGCATAAAAATATACATAATATACTTCTTATGCATAAAAAGGGTTCTTACGGGTCCTTATACATAAAATAAAAGTATACAAACAAAGCTTCTAGTATTATGCATAAAATAAAAGTATACATAATATACATTTTACAGATACAAATATACTTCTTCTATATAAAAAGCTTCTAGTACATAAAAAAGACTTACACAAAAAAGGCTTTAGTATGCATTTAGAGACAATTTGTCTTTGTTTATTGCCGAAGAAATCAAACCCATTTTGAACTCTTACTACAAGTTTATTTACTACAACTTACTACAAGAAACTATATGAAACAAGGCTGTGAACCGTAGTAACTTCACTTTAACTACAGAAGTTACTTCAAGTTACATCCACCAGGAACGGCTGTGAAGCAACCACTGACCTATAGGGTTTTTAAAGGTATAATTTTCGCGAATTTCAGTTATATTCATTACTCTTTCATTATAATTTAGTCTAATAATACTTTAAATATGTTTCAAGCTGATATTAATAACAATGATGATAATGATGCGAACATACTTCACTAAAGACGCTCGTTAACTATCTTTAGTAAAAGTTACTAAAAAAGTAAATTCTAAGTTATTTTCCTGTCATTCTAGCTACTATAACAATGTCAGCTGGAACAGAAAGGTTACTAAATCGTAACTTTTAGTTACTGTTTATTGAACCTGGAATGCAGGCAAAGTCTTTCAAGCTATCTAACCAAATCTTAGTGGTTGTATATGGAACATACCTTGCGGCCAGCTTCGTTGTTGTGCAAATCGACAATTATATCGAAGTCACGTTTATCACTACTTTTCCTGTCGATTAATGCTCGTCCGATTTTTTCCCCGGCTATCAAATCCTGAAATGAGCATTTAATAAAAATCAATCTTTATGTGCTTTCAAAACAGGGTTGCCATTCCTTGGGAATTTCCCAAAAATATTTAAACTTTAGTCCTAATATTTAAGTTTTGGGAGAAGTACCTATGCCATATATTAAATTTCAAAAGCATATTAAGCATATGTATTATAATTATCTAGCATCTTTTCAAACCTAGATGCCTCTGCAAGAGAATTTGGGACATTAATGAATTTTTAGTGGCAGCCCTTTTCCAGAACATTAATTTATAATCAGTACACTTAATAATAAGTACATTTTATAATAAGTACACTTAAATAATAATAAAAAATTTAATGAAAAGTATTAAAATTAATCAATTATTAGTACCATTTAAAATAAAATAAATGAAATAGAATTCATTGGAGATGAAGAGAATGGGTGGCATATTATTTATTCTTTCTGTTTCTTTTTTTCTTTAAACAAAAAGAAAAAAAAGGCTATGCAACAGAAAGGTTTAATGTTAAATTGCATCAATCCCATTTTTAGAATTTTCAAGCTATTGGTACCCCAAATTAGTTGGAACATATCATACAATTTTGTCCTATTTCCCCTTTTATTCCCCGTAAGTGGAAGTGCGAGTAGTACAAATAGAGGGCTAAAATTAAACACCATCTAATCTATTTTATCATTTAGAACATAGGCGTCAAACTTAGTGCGTAATTTGTGCCAAAATTAGAATTACGAAGGGTAGGAGGGCTGAATGCTCGTAAGGTTCGTAGAAGTCTAGTTCTTTTTATATACAATACACTTATAATAAAATAAATGAAAAAATAACAGTGTCCAACGTATTATGATTAAAAACACAAACCTGGGATTTTACGCTTAAAAACCCCAATCCTGTGGACACCTTTGAATAAATATATCTCTTTATGCACCATCTTATTTGAAGAGTCTCTTTATATTATATTTACTGTAATTATTTGTTTGTTTACATAGGTGCATGCAGGTCATCTGTTTTTTATTGTCTAAAAAAATAAAAAATAAATGGACATCCCGAATAAACACAACCTGACTGGATTCTTTAGTTTTCGTTGAAAATTGAGGATCCATTGGTCCTAATATTATATTTTTTCAAAATAAACTATCACATACACAATAACAGAGGAGCTTTTGTTTTCTCTTGACAAGGATCGCTCTTTACTTACAATATGTTACCACGGACTGATTGATCCGAGGCACCTTTAAGGGCGTAGCTAGGATTTTTGTTTGGGGAGTGGTCATTTTTTTCCAGAGGTTTTTTACAAAATAAGTTTAAAAACGTACCAGAAATTTGTTAATATGTAATTTTGTTAAGAATTACGAGTCGAAATTTTTTTTTGGAAGGGAGTGGGTTTCAAACCCGGTAATTTCTTCCCCCTGATTGCGGCCTTAGTTGTAGCGCACTCGCACTTTTTTTTTCGTGTATCATTCATTGTTTCCATATTTAGTCCTAGTTTAACAACTCACCATTTTTTGGCTGTATATCTCCTCTCTTCGGTACACTCTTTTTGAAGCAAAAACTGTAAAGCACAAACAAAACATTCAAAAAAACAAAAAAAGGCTGGTAACTCACGTCAGAACATCCTCCCCATTCCCAGCCTTTCGTAGGTTTGAGTCTGGCTTTTGCATCACAGCCACAATCTGCTACTTCTCCGCGGGCACATGCTCGGGTAACTGCAGTAGTTAAACCCGCAGAGGTAATGGCCTGAATGAATGCACGCTCTCTACTTTCTATGTAAAAAGAAAAGGTAATTTATTACCTCAGTTACAGTAACTTAAAGGCACTAACTCTTAAAACTCAAATCCACATAATCACTGACAGTTATTTGAATCAAAATGGTATAGAAAACTTTCTTTGCTTTTGTTTCTGCTTGTGTGAAACGGATACATGGTCCCTTTTAGAAAGAACTGAAGCCTCTTGAAAAGCAAAAAACATACCAGAATAATGAATGATTTCCTGGTTCTTATTTAATCAATCTAAGGTGCATAAGATTAAGTTTAAGAGAAGAAGTCAATCACTGCTGCTAATCCTTAAGTCTGAGCTACAAACAGCTCAAAAAAACTAGCTTGTGAATCTGTCACCAAAGAAAGGCATCAATAATTGATGAATATTCTAGCCAGTCCTCCTTCCCCTTACTCGACTGGGTACGATATCTTTTCCCTGACTTAATGTCCCTTAGGCTTTTTTAGCTTTGATTTTTAGTTTGATAGCTTCAACTTGATTTTCGATGAGTAGTTTTAAATTGTGAGCTATTCTTTTTAAAATATTGTGTGTCTTCTTTTTTAAATATTTTTTTTTTTGTTCACAATGGACTTGACAATACAAAACACGGTACTTCCATGATATACCCACTACATAATATTCTTCTAATATGTTTCTCGGACCTTCAGTCCCAATGAAATATACAAAAGAAAGATAAAAATATAATACTTTATAAACAAATTTGGGCTATATATTTGCACATTGGGGGGGGGGGCTAAAGTATAGCGGGTCTGCATGCCTAATGTGTTAGGTACAATTATTCTGCATGTTATGCAGTAAGAATTGCTTTCTAACTTCACACTGTCCAAATACTTTACCCGCACCCCCCCCCCCACACCCCTGATGTGTAAATATATAGCCCAAATTATATATTTTCCATCTATTCCGTCACTTCTCTTTGTCTTGTCTCACGATAAGCTGAAAGAAACTAACAAAAAAAAATCTCATGCAAGTACCCAAAATACTTTTGTTAGTATTTACAAAGTACCACAAAAGTAACCAAAATACTTATTTTTCAAATTCAAAAACTAATTTACCATAAGCTAGCCTATCTAAGGGTTTTATTATTTACTGATCCTTTTAGCATTTACCTTAGAGAGGATTTTTAAAATTATTGTTACAGTCTTGGGTGACTATTATTTCAAAATGTCACATTGCCATCTATTTAGTGTTAGAAATTACATCCATCTATCGAGGATGATAATAGACTTACCAATGCTCGGCTGAACTCTTTGAATCTAAATAAATTGTTCATTTACATTTAAGAAAATACTACGATTATTATCAATAATTAGTTCTCAGTGCTATTATTGTTTATTTGAAAACATACGTACAAAACAAAAGGACATCAGCCTATACAGAGAGAGGAAATAAATACCAAAGAGAAACGTTTTACAAATCTCAGAATAAGAAAACACTAATAAAGACAAATAGGCTAATAAAGACAATGCGATTGCATGAGAGATAAAAAATAAATAGCTCACAATGATAGGCATTAATTAATATAATATGATTTTATAAGAGCCAAAAGAACAAAAAAAAAAGAATAAAAGAAAATAAAACACGAAAAACTCTGTATAGCAAATACCAATAAAGAACAAGTCATTTATAAAGACGATCATTATATGAAATAGAAATTTGAAACTGAGGGTTAGCACAAACAATCCAACAACATTAATTTGGTACCAGGAGGCTAAGATAAATTACAGTTGGAGTTAGACTTTATGTTGTATCCCCTTTAAGTCTTGTTTGGATTTGGAACCAACTTAAAATAAACTGCTCGTCTTTTCAGGATAACTTCTATTGGTTGAGAATTCACCATACTGATAGGTTACCAGATTTACCGGTATTTAATATCCTACTTTACCGAATTGATGACGATGATCTCTTTTAAGATTTATTTGGATTTGGATCCAACTTAAAGTATTTGCTCGTCAATTCAGGTTAAATTTCATTGCTTGAGAATTTACCATACTGATGAGTTACCAGATTTACAGATATTTACCGGCCACTTTACCGAATTGAGGACAATAGTTTGCTTTTTACTCAGGTGTATTGCCTGCTATAGATTTTGTGCTTAAATGAAGAGGATGGAAGACAAACTATTGCTTTGCTTTTGTTATGTTATTTTTTTTTTTTTGGCCATGGCCCTGTGGTTTTTTTGTGTCAAATATATTATACAATACTATACTAGTTATTGTTTATTAAAAATGTTTTTTTTCTTTGTACTCCGTAGTGTCTGTACTCATTTTGGGTCATAAACAATAATAATAAACAACAATTAACTTTTATGTAATTAGAAACCATTTATGCAGTCATTTGACATCACATGTAAGCATTTTCTCAGCTTCTTCCTGCCTAGTTATTTGGTTTTTTGTAAAACCAAACTTTGTCGAGAGCTACGAAACTCCGAAACTGTTTTTTGCTGTTTGTTAAAAATGCTTGTAATAGACTCCTTCAGTTTATACAACGATCTTTAGATTCTAATCTTATTCCCGCAGCCATTTTTCTTGATGTAAAGAAAGCTTTTGACAGCCTTGAACACAAGATCCTCATTGGTAAATTTTCTCATCATGGTGTGTGTGGGGAAGCATTGTCATGGTTCTCTTCATACCTTACTGACAGATCTATCGCCATGGAAGATACAGACAAACAAGTTCCAATTGAATGTGGAGTACCCCAAGGTTCTATCCTTGGGCCAACACTCTTCCTCATCTATGTAAACATACTCTACCGACTTTTTAACACCCCAATTACCAGTGTTTGCTGTGGATTGTGTCATAAATTTTATTCTCAGACTATGTCGGCGTTCACATCTGATAGTCGAAAAGAATTGGTAGCATTTGCAGATCACATTACTCTAGGTGCTGTGGCTCTGGATGAATCATCCCTTACTCTAAAGCTTCAAGCAATGACTGAGAAGATACCTAATTGGTTTGACATAAATTAACTAGCTTTAAAAGTAAAAAAAAGTCATAACTTCTTTTTTTCTCGTACATGTATGAGCTGCCCCACAATTATTGAGCTTCCTACACCAAGAGGCTCCATAGGTCACCCTCACATTGATATGTGCGATTCCTGGGAGTTCTTTTGGATAAAACTTTATTGTTTAAGTGGCATGTTCAAGTAATAAGAGTGAAAATTTCCCATGGACTTGGAATCATCCAAAAATTAGAGCGTTTATTTTCTTTTCCTATCCTCCGTCTTTTATAATTCTCTCTCATTTACCCTTAAGTATGTTACTGTTCGTCTGTGTGGATGTATACATTTCTTTTTGTATTTGCTCCTGCACCATCTTCAGGAAAAAGCTGTAAGAGTTCTCCAGTTGACTGCGCACACTCCTGTTGATCTCCTTAAGATTAAATATATTAATGTTATATCTCTATCTTCTTTGGTATGTCAATACTTCCACGGAGATCTCCCATGTTGTTTCTGTCGACAACTTAAACTAGTAGGGAAGTAAATTTTTACACAGTTCGAACTTGTGAGGATGTGATAATTCCAGCTACTCCCTCAGTTGGTTCAGACTTCGGTCTGGTCGTGACTGTGGGGCGTGCTTGGAACCTGGTTCCTGCTGATATCCGGCAGTCACGAACGCTTGGCTCCTTTAAGAGACAGGTGAAAAGTTTCTTATTAAGACTAAATATTAAATGATTTTGGGCTATTTTATGGTTTTAATTTTTTTTGGGAGGGGGAGGGGTTGCTGTTGGCGTTGGATCCTCGATGAAGTAGATAACTTTAAACTGTTTTTTATTGTCGGGTGATAGGAGGGTCGCTGTTTCGTGTAGTTTTATAGATTTATATTTAGACGTTGTTAGTATGTTTATGCCAAGTTTTAACATTAGTTATTTATTCTATGTCGGTTCCCAAATGACGGGCCATTGAGCCCTTTGGGATTTTGTTTCTGTTATTGTTATTTTATGGAAATAAATGGAACTTGAACTTAAACCTTGAATATTGTGTGTAAACGGTGTATCAGATATATTCCATAAGGACCCATGCATTTTTAAGGGATGTTTTGAAAGTGTTTGATTCTTATACATTTTAAATTACTATAATCTATAGACCAGGGGCTTTCCAACTTATTTAGACACTGTTCCCCTTTTTTACCCACAAAACATTTTAGGTACCCCTTCTCAGTTACCGGTACTAAGTAAACTATAGCTAAAATATAAATGAAATTAAAGAGTTAAAAGGTCGTTTTATTTTTTGTTGGTCGGCCGCGAACCCCAAAATATTTTAGCTGGGGTACTCGTACCACAGTTTGAGAACCACTGCTATAGACAATGTACTAAAATTCTTCAAATGTATAAATTGTGAGAAACAAATAGAATAGTGAATAATTAACTTATATTATAAGTAATCTCACTTTTATTTTCATTTTGACGCGATTAAAAAAAAAATTAATAGAAAAATCTGCCCTTTAGACAGGAGAATACAACTAAAAAATTTAACAGCTAACAAAGTTTTTGAAAATTTTTAAAGACGTGTCATTTATACAGAAGAACACAACTAAAAACTCTAACAGCTAACAACTAAAAAGTTTTTGAAATTTTTTTCAAAACGTGTCATTTATACAGGTGAACACAATTAAATACTATAACAAGTAATAACTAAAACAATTTTGAAAAATTTTCAAAACTTGTCATTTATACACGAAGACCCAACTGAAACTTTAACAACTAACAACAACAAAAAGTTTTAAACATTTTTCAAAAGTTGCCATTTAGACAAGAGAACACAACTAAAAACTCTAGCAACTAACAACTAAAAAATATTTGTAATATTTTCAAAACGTGTCGTTTATACAGGAGAATACAACTAAAAAACTCTAACAGCTAACAACTAAAAGTTTTTGAAAATTTCTCAAAACGTGTCATTTATACAGGAGAACACAACTAAAAACTCTAACAACTAACAAATAAAAAAATTTCAAAAATTTTCAAAACGTGTCATTCATAGAGGACAACCGAACTGAAACTCTAACAACTAACAACCAAAAAAGTTTTAAACATTTTTCAAAAGGTGTCATTTAGACAGGAGAACACAACTAAAAACTCTAGCAACTAACAACTAAAAAATATTTGTAATTTTTTCAAAACGTGTCGTTTATACAGGAGAATACAACTAAAAACTCTAACAGCTAACAACTAAAAGTTTTTGAAAATTTCTCAAAACGTGTCATTTATACAGGAGAACACAACTAAAAACTCTAACAACTAACAAATAAAAAAATTTGAAAAATTTTCAAAACGTGTCATTCATAGAGGACAACCGAACTGAAACTCTAACAACTAATAACCAAAAAAGTTTTAAACATTTTTCAAAAGGTGTCATTTAGACAGGAGAACACAACTAAAAACTCTAGCAACTAACAACTAAAAAATATTTGTAATTTTTTCAAAACGTGTCGTTTATAAAGGAGAATACAACTAAAAAATTCTAACAGCTAACAACTAAAAGTTTTTGAAAATTTCTCAAAACGTGTCATTTATACAGGAGAACACAACTAAAAACTCTAACAACTAACAAATAAAAAAATTTGAAAAATTTTCAAAACGTGTCATTCATAGAGGACAACCGAACTGAAACTCTAACAACTAACAAACAAAAAAGTTTTAAACATTTTTCAAAAGGTGTCATTTAGACAGGAGAACACAACTAAAAACTCTAGCAACTAACAACTAAAAAATATTTGTAATTTTTTCAAAACGTGTCGTTTATACAGGAGAATACAACTAAAAAACTAACAACTAACAAATAAAAAAATTTTAAAAATTTTCAAAACGTGTCATTCATAGAGGACAACCGAACTGAAACTCTAACAACTAACAACCAAAAAAGTTTTAAACATTTTTCAAAAGGTGTCATTTAGACAGGAGAACACAACTAAAAACTCTAGCAACTAACAACTAAAAAATATTTGTAATTTATTCAAAACGTGTCGTTTATACAGGAGAATACAACTAAAAAATTATAACAGCTAACAACTAAAAGTTTTTGAAAATTTCTCAAAACGTGTCATTTATACAGAAGAACACAACTAAAAACTCTAACAACTAACAAATAAAAAAATTTCAAAAATTTTCAAAACGTGTCATTCATAGAGGACAACCGAACTGAAACTCTAACAACTAACAACCAAAAAAGTTTTAAACATTTTTCAAAAGGTGTCATTTAGACAGGAGAACACAACTAAAAACTCTAGCAACTAACAACTAAAAAATATTTGTAATTTTTTCAAAACGTGTCGTTTATACAGGAGAATACAACTAAAAAACTCTAACAACTAACAAATAAAAAAATTTGAAAAATTTTCAAAACGTGTCATTCATAGAGGACAACCGAACTGAAACTCTAACAACTAACAACCAAAAAAGTTTTAAACATTTTTCAAAAGGTGTCATTTAGACAGGAGAACACAACTAAAAACTCTAGCAACTAACAACTAAAAAATATTTGTAATTTATTCAAAACGTGTCGTTTATACAGGAGAATACAACTAAAAAATTCTAACAGCTAACAACTAAAAGTTTTTGAAAATTTCTCAAAACGTGTCATTTATACAGAAGAACACAACTAAAAACTCTAACAACTAACAAATAAAAAAATTTGAAAAATTTTCAAAACGTGTCATTCATAGAGGACAACCGAACTGAAACTCTAACAACTAACAACCAAAAAAGTTTTAAACATTTTTCAAAAGGTGTCATTTAGACAGGAGAACACAACTAAAAACTGTAGCAACTAACAACTAAAAAATACTTGTGAATTTTTCAAAACGTGTCATTTATACTGGAGAACACAGCTAAAATTCTAACAACTAACAACTAAAAACTCTACTACCAAGTAAAAAAAAAGTTTAAAAAGTTTTTTCAAAGCATGCCATTGAGAAGGAGGAATTAAAAACTCACGGCTTCATTAAGCTTTTTTTCGAATAAATGTAAGACCTGAATATTAAATAATATGTTAAAAAAAAACTACTCTGCAATTGAGTTTAGTATTTGGCTTTGTAAAATTCGGTTTCGGTAATAATTCAGCTTTGAGTTTTGTATGTCTATAACATCTGCAACTGAAACAAGCAAGAAAAGAAAAAAAGATGAAATACTCTAACTTATTCTTATTGCTTTTGGATATCTACCGCTTCCATGTCTGGTTGTACAAAGCATTATATGTTATTAATCGTGCTGGGTAGTGTGTTGGTATAGGAAGCAAAATTATAAAATTAACAAGTATATTACAAATAATGTCAAAACCGGAATATTAAATAATAGGTTTAAAAAAACTACTCTGCAATTGAGATTAGTATTTGGCTTCGGTAAATTTGGCTTCAGCAATAATTCAGCTTTGAATTTCGTATGTCTATAATCTCTACAACTGAAACAAAAAAAAGGAAAAAAAAGATGAATTACTCTTACTTATTTTTATTGCTTTTGAATATCTACCACTTCCAGGTATGGTTGTACAATTCCATCGTCTGGTTTTAAACTGAGATTGACATTCAGTAATAGCTTCCCGTGCTCCAACAATCATTGCCTGGAATATTTATAGATTAATATCCATGGGCAAAGGGAGGGGGAGGCAGGGGGCAGCTGCCCCCCTAGACCTTCAAATTTACATTAGATATGGCTTAAAAGCAGATGATTGGAAAAGCAGTTGATAAAAGGTAGATGGTTGAAAAAACTGGAAATAAACAGATATGTCCAAATAACGGTTCCGATATTTGGACATTCATCAATATGCTGTAGCATATTGATGATTTACAATATTTGGTGATTACTTATTAATAAGGATTTCATAAGTATGATAGAACTTGCTGGCAATGTAAGGTTTTGTGAACTGCCAATATAACTTCGGTTCCCCCCCCCGTCCTTCATCACAGAAGTGGCTGCCCCATCCCCTAGGGAAGAAGCTACGTACACCCATGCCGACATATCTTCATCTCCCCCTCCATCACACAATCGACTGCCTCCCTTCCCTAGACAATACGCTGCCTACGCCCATGTTAATATCTACAAGATCAATGATCAACCAATTCCAAAAATTTGAAATAGTAACTTAAGCAGTTCTATGCAATATTGAGGGAATTATGTCAACATTGACATTATTTAGCATATAATCAATTTTTAAATTGTTAACAATTAATAATTAAAGATATTAATATATTAATTAATATAAATAATTAACATATAATAATTAATAAACATTTAGCATAAAATATAAAATCATTATTTGGAGCTGCTATAGCTAAAAACAAATAGTCTTAACAAATTACAAGCATAAAATTTTGCTGTTGATTAGAAACTAATTTTATATTCAGACCTGATTTATATGTTGTTGCTTTAGTTACAATATAATTAGTCTCAGATCTTCTAATATATCTGTAGCACAAAACCCCTCAAACGTAGATAATATAATTTGACCTGAGACGGCTGAGAAAAGTACGAGTGAAATAAATTACTATTCATTGCCAGCATGTAGGGTTTGTGTCCCTAAGAATTAGGTAGCTGGTCCTATATTATTGGTTTGCGGGAGCAAGGACGTACCCAGTCCGACTTGCAAAAACGTAGCAAAAATGAATATAAACAAATTTTTGATGCAGTTTCTTAGTTTTTGTACCCCTCCCCCCCAAAAAATTCTTTTACCCCCCCCCCCCCCAAATAAATCCTGGATAAGGTCCTGTGTGGGAGAAAAATTTTGTTTTGTTATGTACTTTGCTTTTTTTCTATACACCAATTTTGGTCTATTACAAGAAAGGTGACTTAACCACTGTGATTTTAAGGAGAGTTCGGACCTCTGGCTGGATTGATTAATGCAACGTAACATTTTAGACCCGGCTCGTAATTCTTACGTAGGATCAAACACGATGTCTTTGGTTTTTTGATCCAGAGCGTACAGTGTGTAGGCTGAAGTAGAATTTCATAGTTTGTTGTGGAGTCCCTATAGTTTATTATAGATTATCGGGAGTTTTTCCGCTACGCTTTCGTTTCTTTGAGCCAAGTTTCTGCTTTCGAATGAAAAGCTAGCTCCGACTGAAATCAGTTTTGAATTTTAAAGAGCTAGATCTGAAAGGATTTTAAATATCCGTTGGGAAACGAATTTTTTAGAATAATAAATAGAAAATTAAAGAGTCCAAGAAAAACTATTTTAGAATATTTACAGTGCTGCCATCTACTTTACAAGAGTTTATTTTGTGAGTTCGCAAAAGTTTGCTACTTTATTTTCCGTATTTAGGACTGAAGCAATGAATGATATTGTATATATCGCTCAAAGGTTTATCATTCTCTATATGCTAAGGAAATTGGAGGTTGCCCTTTCCTTCCTTCGCAGTTGAGATATTAGAAGAGTGGCCCATAATAAGAAAATCAACTTTAAATTAAAAGGTACAATTTAATACTTGACGCTAATCAATACTCCTTGAAACCTGATGAACTTACATTGGACTAGTTTTTTTTTATTCTATTTTTTTTTTTTTTGTTCATTTATGAGATAAACCATTTTGAAGATTTAGGGACTTAAAACTTCTTTGTTGTTATAAACACCGAACAAAATTGGACAATGATCGTGCTCAACAACTAGCTAATACCTGATCCACTAAAATGCCAATCAGACGATAAAGGGGGGACCTTTTCCCTCTCTGTGAATAATCCTCCTTATACAGAAAAGGGGAGGGGGGTTTACTGTTCCTTATTTGAAATGAGATTGTGCATCATTTCTGAAACTATATTATTGAAGGTGTAAAATAGGTCTTTCTGCACCATCTCCCCATCACTCTAACCACCAGCTTCTCATCGGAAGATTATGTATGTCACACTTGGTGTTAACGGGAATTATACAAGGATATTAAATTGGTAAGATCAGAAAACCAAAGTGCGCGAGAGGCCTTCCAGTGCCATCCCATCTTTCGCTATGATTGGCTAAAAGATGGTGATCTTTTGGCCAATCATAGGAAATGAGTCCCTTGTTAGAATCTAGACTATGAAGGGACTTTCAATCTGCTTGACGGAAAGAGTAATGTTGGGCTATACCTCTCTAACAATAATCCCTTGCTAGCTGTTTAGTAGAAAGGTAGAAATTGTGCATCTTGTTTTCAATTCATATGACTTGAGGCAAACAGTGGACCCCTAATCCCTCCAACCTCCCTCCCTTCTCACCATTTACTTTTGAGCAGAACGATAGACGTATTATACCTAGTTTGAAGCAGAACGTTGGATGAGGTTCAAATCTGTATTAATGGAGACACAGATTGGGCTTTTACCCACTTCAACACCACCATCCTAAACCCTAAACTTGCAAGCACAAAGACAGAGATGGTGAGAGATGCAACTTTTTTTTTTTAATTCATAGATACACATATTTTCAATATGTATGATTTAAGGCAAAAATAAAACCACTTCCCTTCTTACTGCCAATTTTTTAGCAAAAATGCAATTGACGCACCGTGTCTGTATTCCGCTCCCCCACCTTTCCTAAACCATTTATACTTGACACAAAAGGAAAACGTTGTACCTAATTTGAAGCCGAATCATTCAAGATCTATGTTATTTGAGGTGTAAAGTGTGCCTGTTCTTCAACTTCCCCCTGCCCCTCCCTTAGCCTGCTTCTCAGCAGAAAACTAGATATATTGCACTTGTTTTAAACAAAATTACACAAGGATATTTCATTGATGTGATTAGAGAGCCAAAGCGGGCAAGTATTCTCCTAACACTATCCCACCCTCCTAGCACCACCATTTACCCCAGATATAACATTTTTCTCTTTCTTGATCCTAAATCATGTCAGGGCTTTCAATCTACCTGACGCGAAAACCAAAATGGGCCTATTTTCATCCAACAGCACTTCCAGACACTTTCAAAATCAATTTTGCTGAAAGATAGACATGATGCACCTTGTTTTAAAAAAGAATAACTCAAGGATTTTTAATTAGGCATGATTGAAGGCAAAATGTTGGCCACTGACCCTCCAACACCCACTCTTCCTATTTCTTTCCTGCCATTTTCGATCAGAAGGGTCCTTAATTTCTACTTTCTTTTCATAAAAGGAAACTGCATAGGGTTTTTGAATCTGTGTCAGTGAGAGCATAAATGGGCTCATTTATGAGCCCATATTCCCCCACCCTTCCACAAGCCAAGTTTTCAGCAGAAGGGAAAGTATTTTGCACCTTGTTTGAAACTGGGATAACACAAGGATTTGCAATCAGTATTATTAGAAAGCCAGAGTTGGAGGCTTGCCCTTTCAACACCCCCATCCCAACCCCTTGTAAATTGTAGATACAAAAATGGACCATCAAAACAGCAATTCTCTCAGCTGTTTTCAATACATAATCATGGCCATCAATAAAATAATTTAATCATCGAAACGTGTTTTCTTCGTATATTATATAATTTTGTTATACAAAAAAATAGTGAAAAGTCATATAAAGGGTTATTGTTGCGAGCTTTTAATGGAACCAGCCTATTTCTTTAAAAATGCTGTCTACAGGAAGATTGAAAAATGCTTAGAAAATCTGTGAAAACGCGAAACTCCTTTCTATTTTTTAAAGCAAGCTGGAGACAATCTCAAAGCACTATTTAAATTCATGGAATAGTTTTTTTTTATTTTACGTTGAAATATGTTGTCTCCCTCTTGCCACCAGCATTTTGGCAGAAAAATAGACATGTTGCATCCTGTTTGGATCAAATTCACACAAGAACTTTTGATCTGTATTGATTAGAGCTACAAATTGGGATCTTGGCCCCTCTAAAACCCCCTTTAATCACTAAGCGTTCACCAGATATGTAAGAAAGTATTTCTTCTCACTGATCAGCTTGAAATTCTTTTGGCAAGTGTCCTTGGCCAAGTTGAGATGAGTATGATGAATTGAATTGGTGTAAATTCCTTCTCTGGCCTATAATTTCTCTTGCAATTAAGGGTAAATTGAGTTTTGACGAAGGAAGTAGCTAGAGGATGAGAGCACCTCAGGTGGCACATCTGGGGGGGCAAAACAAGCTTAAATTTTAGCATTTTTAGGGGGGAAACTTCATTGTCCTTCATTGTGTCATTGCAGTCATTGTAGAGGTAGCTTGATCCTCCAGGTGGTTAATTTTATTCGATGTTGTGAGGGGGGAGGCTGTGCTCAGAATGTCTGAGAACTTCGAGGATAGGATGGTTGTGTAAGAGTTTTTTTTTTATCAGATCATGAAGAAGGCAGTATGGATTTCAGAAATTTTTGTGACCTTTGGGTGTCATTTTAGTCTTATTTTGAGTTTGGACATCAATAAAGTATGATTCCAGTCAAAATATCTGCTAGGTAGTTCGAAAGTGTTATCTACGGCTGACTTCCATCTCATAGACATTAGCCTTTACTCAATCATATTTTCTGTCACTCCAGTGGGCGATCTTTATGTCATCTCTTCACGGGCGATCTTCGTGACGTCAGTTCTTAAAGCTGGTGTTATTTATACATAGATTGACCTCCCTGCAAAAGTTAACCAACCGTTCTCCTTTTGCGTTGAGGCGAGCATTGCCGTATGGTTCCATTACGTCTGTCAGTCCGTCATTGCTACTGTCCACAATACCGTTAAAATCACCTAATATATCGGGTATATTATTTTGGGGGTATGGTCAGGGAAATTTTCTAACTTGAAGTAGAAAGGGTTTTACTTATCTTCGCTTCAGACAGAATCCGGTGCGCATATCTGGATGATAGTAAAAATTTGGCAGACCTTTCAGGTAAATGTCGGCTATTCTTTTCAATATCGGAGCAAAGGTAATCAATGCCATCTTCACAGCGGAAGAGAGGAAGAAACCAACACCCTGTCAATGGACACGGTCTATGTATCCTGAAAGTAGAAGGGTGGTTCCAAGAATAGCTTCATTTTTGGTTCGGGGGATATACATCTTGGACAGACCATATATGTCCCATTTGTATATATTTACTTCTGTTAAAGCAAGATAGATTTCACCAGGATTGGCTAATGTCCGGATGTTGAGTGTTCAATATTGAGGACATTTTATTTGTCGAGATTAACTTTAAATTTGGGGAGCTCTCGTCAAGTCCATAAGTCTTCCTACAACTAGATTCGCAAGGTCGTCAGATTCGCAAGTACAAGATAGAAATTCGGGATCATTCCTGTTTGTCATCAACATCAAAGCACAAGAGCCGCTAGTTTTGCCGGACACGGTAGCACTTTCACTTTGATTTCCCGGGCTTATATTCATACTTTTTAAGAGAAGGTTTCTTGGCGGATTAGTTGACGACGGTATGCCACTCCTCTATGAAAGCATTGATTGGGTGTAAAAAAATAAAGAATGAAGTTGGTTTATCTACATAGCGTATTTTGAGACCATCTTAAAGGCTGTGTCATCATTCTCTTATCTTTTGTTTTTTAAGGAACAAGTTTTTCTGAGATATGCCATTTTAATTTCTTTTATAGAGTTGAAAATTAAGGCATTTAATCAGTTGCAAAGAACCAAAATCAAAACGTTGCTCCCGCAACACTTTTATCAACGAAGTCGACCGAAGATTTTCAACACTTAAATCTAGTAAATCTAGTTTTTGGGTAAGATGTTTTAAAGTTTCAACGCTAGTACTATTGTTCTTGAATATCAACTTCAAACTTGTAAAGAAAAGTTAAGAACATCAAAAAAGGCAAATTTGGTCAAAAGATCGTAAATCTCCTGTAATCAGTAAAGCGAAAGTACATAAAAGTGACTTGTAAAGTTCCGACACCAACTTATTCCAAATCATGTATGCCCATATAAATTTTTACGGGGGATGGATTAATTTTTAGATTTATCTTTCAAAAAGGAGAGTAAAGATCTAAACAATGTCAGGCGTGATAATATTTACAAGAAGAGCTTTGAATTTTGAAATATTACAAAACTTTGCACACACTTATGGTCTTCTGGGCGAGGAGATGCGGCAATATACACCCTCCAATTGAAGGCGTTCCCTCTGCAAAATAAATCGATAAGTACTTCTGAGTTCAAGTAACTTCCAGCAGTCAGAAATGTATTTGCTTGAGGGCAACTTGTACGCAGGAAGATACAAAGCCATTGCAGAGTAGTGGAAGAGTTTGCTTTGACATTGAGTATCTAAAATTACATTCAAAGGCTTACTAATTGGGTATATAATGTCTATTCAAAAACATTTTCTATAGCTGGACTCCTAAAACTGTGTTGGCCTCTACCTATTTAAGAAAAAAAAACTAAATGAAAATAGCAGAAGGAAATTCGTTTACTTTGAGTATTCCTTTGGGCTGTGAACAGATATTGAGTCTCTTCTGGGTATAATTATTTACAACACTAGGACAAACTTCGTAGAGATTCGATGGAGTTACAATTGGTGAAGAAATTTCCCTGAAATAAATAAAAATCAACTATATAATTAACTATATAAAATGAACTTATAATTATAAAATCAAAAATAACTGAACAGAAATGCAAAATTAATAATATTAAAATTAAAAAAATAAATTAAAATATAAATATAAATATATATATATATATATATATATATATATATATATATATATATATATATATATATATATATATATATATATATATATATATATATATATATATATATATATATATATATATATATATATATATATATATATATATATATATATATATATATATATATATATATATATATATATATATATATATATATATATATATATATATATATATATATATATATATATATATATATATATATATATATATATATATATATATATATATCGCTCCTCTTCAATACACTAGAATAGAATTAAATAAAAAAATAATTTTCAAATGAAAATTAAGAGTGGGACAGAAATTCGAAACGAATAGCAACTATCCTATGAAGGCCTTTACTGACTATTACCCCTACTCTCTTAATCCTAAACCAAAGTTACAATGAAAGGGTTGTTGAGTTTTACTGTCGTTCTTTACTTTCATATAAAAATATTTCTTTAAATATTTAAAAATTATTTATATTTGTTTTAAAAATTATTTTAAGCATAAGGGGGGTCACCAACTTCTCAACCCACATTCCTTGTATTAAAGCTCAACTTTTAGATTGCAATACTTTTTTTCTCAACCCACATTCTTTGTATTGAAGCTCAACTTTTAGATTGGAACACTTTTAGAAAAAGGGCGCATTTAGCTGAATTTGCTTTTCAAAATGTACTATAATTGTCCTAAACTAGAGGGAATCAAACCCCCACTCTTTACGCTTAAGTTCAACTTGTCATCACAAGGCTTTGATAGTAAAAAAACCTCCCCTAAAGAATGTCGTTAAAATTTCCATTAAAGATTACCGTCTCAGCAATTAAAGAGAAGCCTTACAGTAAGGAGCGAAGCACTAGGAAGGAGCAACGCGGCTCAATAGTAGCCAAAACTCTAAAACAGAATTTGTTATCAATAGATATATCAAAAGAATCGGCTTATTATGCTGATTTTAAATATTTAAGTTTGAATAAGTTTGTTCTTACCCATTAAAGGCTACGAGCCTGAAAAAATTTGTCCTATTTTCGAAAGAAGGGGGAAATACCCCTTAAAAGTCATAAATTCTTAATGAAAATCACACCATCAGATTCAGCGAATCAGAAAACTACTGTAGAGGTTTCAAGCTTCTATCTGCAAAAATGTGGAATTTCGTATTTTTTTGCCAGAAGAAAGATCACGAATGCGTGTCTATTTATTTTTTTTTTCAGGCGTGACCATATCGACCCCGTGTTCCAAGAATTTCGTGAAAGGACTCATTCGAACCGAAATTAAAGTTTCAGTGCCCTTTTTAAGTGACTAAACAGATTGGAGGGCAACTAGGCCCCTCCCCCGTCTCTTTTTTCCCAAAATCGTCTGATCAAACATTTGAGTTAGCCATTTTGAACATCATAATTGAAAGGCACAATAATTATGTCTTTGGATGCAACATGACCCCCCACAGCTCCAGGGGAAAGGTCTTTAAGTTATAAAATTCCCTTATTGTTGGGGGGAGGAATTTTCTGCTTTTTTTCCCCAGGAATTTTCCAAGGGAGTTTTTCATAGGGGAGGGGAGGTTTTCAAGGAGTGAACTTGTCAGGGGAAATCATACACTGGGGGAGTTTGCCAGAATTCATATATAAAATTATTTTTATGTGTCTTGCTTTCCCTTTTCTGTCTCAATTTGACGCGTGTAGTTGTTCAGGGTATTTGCCCGGGGTAAATTTTCACTAGGATTGGATTATCCAGAGGATATTTCTATGGGGAGGGGGACTTCTCCATGAAGGTGGGGCCATATTTCCTGGCATTATTTAAAAAACGATCAGAAATTAAATATAAAAAAACAAGTTTTTCAACCAAAAGTAAGGAGCAACATTAAAACTTAAAAAAAAAAGAAATTATTACTTATATAAAGGGGATTACCCCCTTCCTCAATACCTCGCCCATCACGCTAAAGTTTGACTTCTTCCCCAATTCATTAAGAACGACTCCTGAAACACAAGGTCGTTTAATTAGAACAATAAGAAGCCTTTTAAATAATACTTAAAACTTTAGCTTAAAGAGCGAAGTGTTGAGGAGGGGGCAATTCCCTTCGAATATGTAATAATTTGTGTTCGTTTTAAGTTTTAATATTGCTCCTTACTTTCAGTTAAAAGTACTTTTTTTTATTTAATACATTTAGAAGCAGCGCAGAATGGCAGTTCTTTTGATGCATATATTATTTCAAATCGTGCTATTCCTAGCATTTTGATTACTATTGCAAGACTTGCTCTTTACTTATAGTTTGTTAAGACAAAATGTTTGAAACAAAAACTGTTGAAACCCATGTAACTGAACACCCAATCAACTCAATCCCCAATCGATTCAACCCATACAACCCAATCCCAGCCAACTCATAACCATTTGGCAAATTTACTGCGGTTAAATAAAATAAAAGCAGTACCATTAGATTCCTTATTTTATGATCTTTCCAAATATCATGGTTGCTTCTCTGAAAATGCCCCACCTTCCCAAGGGTCCCAGATATAGCTATATAGAAATATTTTTTCATTGTTTTACATCTCGTAATAAGTTATATCCTCTTCGTCAGCCAATTTTTTCACATTTTTTACCCAGTGGAAAGGTTTCTTCCAAGAGATTTCAATGCAACTGTTGGATAAAAATATTGTTGGATATGATTTTAAAATATAGATAGTAATGGAAGGAAACCTGATAATCTGGTCAATAAAATATAGTCAATTAAATTATAGTCAATTAAATATAGTCAATTAAATAATCTGGTCAATAAAATCTGGTCAATTAAAATATTGATAATAATGGATCTGGTCAATAAAAACTTGCTGCAATTAGACAGTAAGAATTTCATTGTTTTAATGTGCTATTTTTTGGTTTTTATTTATCCTGGGGATATATCTGAAACCTTCAGGGGGGGGGCGTTCTACATTATTAAGAAAGCAACTATAGTATTGGAAGGAGCATAAAATAGGAATGTAATAATCCTACTTTGTTAAAAATATGTTAAAAAAATCAGATGAGGAGGAATCGCCATTGGAAACTGACTCAGGGATAGTATCAGTTGTTTTAGTCTCAATGATAAAAGCTCATTGCGAAAATAAATTTATCGTTTTTTCCAAAAATTCCAAATCAAGAATACAGATTATCAATGAAAAAGCCTTCATCTTGGATCTAGTAGGGGAGTTACAAGGTATCTAGCCTAATGAAGAGTTTCGTCCCCCAGGGGAGCCTTCTCTATTCTAGAGGTAGGCGGAATTCGAATAAACCTAAGCATCAAAAGAAATAAAAATTAAGGCTGGAATAAAAATCATGCCTGGTCAATTTTATATTCACAAGGCAAAACATTTACGCGTTCCGTGGGTAGTTCTATGCAAATTCAAAATCTGGAATATGACCCTAAGGCTAACAGAATAAAAATTTTTCGTATTCGATGCCCCAGAACTTTTTGTCCATCTCCTTGCTTAGCCCAATTTATCAGAGGAAACGCTATAGCGTTGCCTATAGTAAAGGCCATACGGCTCCAATGTTTTATTATAATTTTTTTTCCCAGAGGCATTTCATATGAAAGGGGTCATCGTACAGACTTCAAAGGGGGCTCATTCGATTGGGAATCGAAAATTCTAGTGCCATTTTTATGAGTCAAAAGTGATCGAAGCGCAACTATTCCCCCACGCCTTTTTTCCCCAAATACATCCGATAAAATTTTTTAGGTAGCCATTTGATTGAAAATAGTTTAAAGGTCAGGTAACAAAAACTCCAGGGTCAACACAAGCCCCTAAGGCCCAGAGGGAGGTGTTGTAAGTTATGCCCTGGGGGCAAATATGGTTCTTATACAAGGGATCCTCGTAAGAACTTCAGAGATGGCTTATTTGATTATATATTAAAAGTTCTAGTTCACTTTTTAGAGTCAAAATAGATAGGAGGGCAACTAGCCCCCCCCCATTACGCCCCCTTTTCGCAATTGCATCAGATAAAAATTTTGAGATAGTCATTTTTTTAAATAGTTCAAAGGTCAGGTAACAAAACTCCGATGTCGACACGCCCCCAGGGCCCCAGGGCCCAGGGGCAGGCGTTGTAAGTTATATCCTGGGGGCATAAATGGTTCTTATGGAAGGGATGCTTGTATAAACTTCAGAGAGGGCTCATTTGATTGAAAATTGAAAGTTCTAGTTCACTTTTTTTAAGTCAAAAGCGATCAGAGGGCAGCTAGCTCTCCCCCCCCCCCTAACGCCTTTTCCCCCAAATAAATCCGATAAAAATTTTGAAGTAGCGATTTTGTTAAAAATAGTTCAAATTTCATATAAAAAAAAACTCCAGGGTCAACATAAGTCCCCAGGGCCCAAGGGCAGGTGTTGTAAGTTATTTCCTGGGGGTATATATGGTTCTTATGGAAGGGATGCTCGTATAAACTTCAAAGAGGGCTCATTTGATTGGAATTGAAAGTTATAGTTCACTTTTTATAAGTCAAAAGTAATCGGAGGGCTTCTAGCCCTCCTCCCACGCCTTTTTTTCCCTAAATGCATCAGATAAAAAATTTGAGACAGAAGTTTTGTTAAAAATAGGTCGAAGTTCAAATAAAAAAAAAAACTCCGGTGTCGACGCAGCCAGCCAGGGTCCAGGGGCAGGCGTTGTAAGTTATTTCCTTGGGGCATATATGGTTCTTATGGAAAGGATGCTCGTATAAACTTCATAGAGAGCTCATTTGATTGGAAATTGAAAGTTGTAGTTCACTTTTAAGAGTCGGAAGTAATCGGGGGGCAGATAGCCCCCCCGCGCCCCTTTTCCCCCAAATGTATCAGATAAAAATTTTGTTTTAGCCATTTTGTAAAAAATAGTGCAAGGGTCAGATAACAACAATTTCTTGTTTCAACACAACCCCCCAGAGCCCAGGGGCAGGCGTTGTAAGTTATGCCCTGAAGGCATATATGGTTCCTATGGAAGGGATGCTCGTATATACTTCAGAGGGGGCTCATTTGTTTGGAGAGTTAGAGTTCTTGTTCACTTTTTAAGAATCTAAAGAGATCGGAGGGAAACTATCCCCCCTCCTCATATCTTTTTTTCCCAAATGAATTGGGTAAAAATTTTGAGATAGCTATTTTGTTAAAAATATTTAAAAGTTCGGATAATAAAAACTTCGGTGTCGACAGAGCCCCCCAGGTCACGGGTGCAGGCGTTGTAAGTTATGCCCTGAGGGTATATATGCTTCTTATGGAAGGGATGCCCGTATATACTTCAGAGAGGGCTATTTTTTTGGAAAGTGAAAGTTCTTGTTCACTTTTTAAGAATCAAAAGAGATCGGAGGGAAACTATCCCCCCTCTCCATATCCTTTTTTCCCAAATGCATCAGGTAAAAATTTTGAGATAGCTATTTTGTTAAAACAGTTGAAAGGTCAGACAACAAAAACTTCGGTGTAAGTAATGTCCAGGGGCAAATATGGCTCTTATGGATGGGATGCTCGTATGAACTTCAGAGAGGGCTAATTTATTTGGAAAGTGAAAGTTCTTGTTCACTTTTTAAGAATCAAGAGACCGGAGGGCAAATAGCCCCCTCCCCAAATCCTTTCATAGAAGAAAAACATACAACAAGTAATAATATCAATGAATAAATAGATCGTAAAGCAAGTAATATAAACGAGTTATATTACAAATAGTGTCTTTTCCAGTTCTTAAGCATTGAAAAAGGGAAAAAAATTACGTTGAAAAAAAATCTTGAACTGATGGATTTTTCAACAATTAATATCATTATATATCAAATATTCAATTTGATTTTGTTCATACTTTCCAAAACTGTTCAAGACGCATATAGTTTTCGGTTAAGCGCCAATGACGCAGTAGGTTTCAGACTTTTACAGTGAGAGAGGGAGGTGATACACAAATTCTTGTTTGTAGTTATTTTTGTTCGTTTCAAGCTTAATTTGCATGTTCAATTTAAGTTTCACTTGCTTTAAGATTTGTTTATTCATTTATATTAGTATCTATTGTATATTTGTTTGCATTGATTGTTTATTTAATTTAGGTTCGTTTTGGGTTTCATTTATTCTTCAATAGCAAAATATTTTTTTTCGTTTTAAGCTTGGTTTGCATATTCACTTTAAGCATTACTCGCTTTAAGGTTTATTTATTTATCTATATTATTACCTGTTGCATGTTTTTTGCTAGGATTGTTTATTTAATTTCTGTTCGTTTTGGGTTTCATTCATTCTTTAATAGTAATTTCTGGTCATTTTGGGTTTGAATTTTAACAGATATTTGTATATGCTGATCTTAAGTTTAAAATGATCTTTACTTTTCTTTGAAAAACTTCTTTTACGGACAGATTAAAAACTTCGATTTAAAAAAAAAACGGTAATGCAAATATTAAAAAAATATTCGAGCAAATATTAGATTATTTCGAACGAAACACGATAGAATATGAATGATACGATAAAATATTAATTCAAACATATTAGGTTTGTATAATTACACATTAACTTTTGCAAAAATAACGTTAATTTAAACACCTTCTTCAAACAGATTTGTTTCCATGACCACGGCATCAGATTTTCTAATAGTTTTTATCAGAGATTTCTAAGCCCTCCTCATTAGAAAAAATTAAAGACGTGCTTTCCTTGGACGAATTTGTGCTTTGGACGAATTTGGACGAATTTTTCCTTGGACGAATTTGGGCAACATTTTGTTCAAATGCATAAGGGTTTAGTCAGCAAATATTGCTGTCAGATTATTTGGCTACTCTACAGATATTAATTTATTTCTGGGATTATTCTCGTGTGCAAACCATTTTATGTAGATTATGGCCTACTGAAGGCCATATATAAGTTGCTCCCTATACCTTATCTTGTCATCTGGAAAATAATTCGTCACTACTACAACAGTTTAATTCAATATATTCAAAGATTTGCGAGTCTGTTTTGCTTAAAAAAAATATTAATAGGCGGTACAATGGGACATCTGTTAGTACCCCGAACATTAGAAGTCGATGTCACTTAACCCAATTGACTTTTTGATAAAAGACTTAGAATCATTCAGGGAGTCAGGAAGTTTGTTAATCATGTCCTTTTCCCTCCAGCAATGTATTTGGTCATTTCTAATACTAACCTATAAATAGTTCGGTTTAGCCGATGGCTGATTCGGTCGAAAACTTTTTTCTCAGTAAAGCTTCAAGTCTATAACAACACATTAATTTGCTTTCGGTTAGGAACATTTAAATTTCATAATTTGGCATTCCCAAATACCTTTTGAATCAAATACATTTTCGGCAAAATCTTTGACAAATAAACTTCCGATTCGGATATTCTAGGAACAGACTACCAGATGTCCAAAACTTCCTCAATTTCGCTAACGGACAAAATCAATCAAACAGTTGTTAAGTCTACCAGAGGTCCAATGTTTTTTAACACTTCTGGTGCTTTTACACTAATTGGTCTTGCTTCGTAGTTGCAAGTAATGTAAGCAGAAGATACGTGTGAAGTGATAAGTATTTTCGTGAAAATCTGCCTTTTCGTAAAAGACTGACAGGGTCAATTTTTGAACCAGCTTTTAAGGGCACTGGTTCTGAACAGCGTGTTGATAGGTCACCTCAGAACATCCAGATTGACACAATTTATCATGATTACAGACCAAGGACTTTACAACGCAGCTGTTGGGGAAATGCTGTAGCAAAAATATTTACAAATATGATGACAGAGTGACGGATAAGTGAATGTAAATTAATTGTATTAACTCTTGGGGGAGGGGCCTCCAGTAGATTTAGATATTATAGCTTGAATATGCTTATTTTTGGTTCAAATTAAAGTTATTTGACTGAAACAGCATTCGGTGTAATAATAATAATTCAATATTCTAAATTAATGCCAACATCTATAAGGCTGTTATATGGTAATCAGTTAACCCCGGCGCCGCGTCGATAAGGGAAGGCTGGCAGAGGTGGGGTCAAAAATAGCAGCAGCGGTGCGCCGCCGATGATTTTTGTCGCGCCACTGCCGTTGAGATGCCGGCGTCGCGCTGCCGGCACGATCAATATTGACCGCAATCATTAATATTTTTATCAGTCTTTCTCAAATCTTAGCTTGAATTTACAACGGATTCTGGCCTATTCATGAGTTAAAAACTTTGCAAGTCGCTGCCTGGATACTAGTCTCTTTCGTTATTCATCAACAGAAGTAGAAATCAGGTAGAAACGAAATGGCTGTGGCGTTTCAGAACCCTTGTATAAGAGTTGAAATGGTAGATAATAGATTCGCCGTGGCATTCAATCAGATCCTAGGAATCTAATTAAAACGGAGCACCCACAAAAGCCAAATTAGGCCAGTAGCCTATGAAAAATCCAAAAATACCCAAAATAATAAACAGGTCCCGATTGGGGGCCCTGGGTCTACCAAAAGATTTCTATGGTTTCCCAAGGAATTTGATATAATTTTCTTCCGTCTCCGCTTTAAATGAAAAAAAAAAATAATTAGCTTTTTGGCATGCCTGCTTTCAATTAAAAAAATAATTGAGGTATTATCATTTAAAAATTACAGCCCTCTATCTCACCCTATAGGCAATAACATACAATTTTTTTTTATAAATCATATTTTTGGGGTCACTTCCGTTTCAATCTTCAATTCTCCAACCTTGTACATAGTCTATAGCTAAATTTTGTCTCAATAGGAGGTTTGTTTTTGTTTGTTTTTTTTGGGGGGGGGTAAAAAACTTTCAGAAAGAAGATTTTATTTTAAACATTAAGAAAATGTATCTAAAAATAGCAAAATAAAACAAAATTCTACAAACTTACGATTCAGTTGTCGCAACAATCTGTTGACTGTCAATTTCAAATGTCCAACTGAACCTATATAGTGTATGCGCTCCGTTCAACTTGAAAATAAAATTCTTGACAACGGATAATTTAAGAATCTTATAGCAATTGGGAAACTACATTTGAAATGGTTTAATCTCATCAAACAGTTTGTTGCAACGAACTGTAAGTAAGGAGCGACCCGGCTCAGTAAAAACCGAAACTCTAAAAAACGGATACCAATTTTGATATCAATAGATACGTATAAGAATCGAATTTTTATGTTGATTTCAAATATATATATTTCATCAAGTTTAGTTTTACCCATCAAAAGTTACGAGCCTGAGAATATTTGCCTTATTTTCGAAAAAAGGGGGTAAATACCCCCAAAAAGCCATAGAATCTTAATGAAAATCACACCATCAGATTAAGCGTATCAGATTATCACTAATGTAGAGATTTAAAGCTCCTATGTGCAAAAATGTGGAATCTTGTATTTTTTTTTCTGCCAGAAGAAAGATCACGGATGTGTGTTTATTTGTTTGTGTTTTTGCTTCTCAGGGGTAATCGTACCGACCTAGTGATCATAAAATATCGTGAAAGGGATCATTCAAACGGAAATTCAAAAGCTCTAGTGCCCTTTTTTAGTGACCAAAAAAATTGGAGGGCACCTAGGCCCCCTCCCACGCTCATATTTTTCCCAAAGTCTCCGGATCAAAATTTTGAGATAGCCCATTTTGTTCAGCATAGTTGAAAAATTTAATAAATATGTCTTCAGGTATAAAATGACCCGCCACAGTCCACAGGGGGAGGGCTGTAAGTTGTGAACTTTGCCCATTGTTTACATAGACCTATAGTATTTGCTATTGGAAAGCATACAGCCATTTTTTTGGGGGGGGGTGCTTGGGGTAGATGTCTGAGGGAAGAATAGTCCTTTAGGAGGGAATTTTCTGATGATTGAATATTGTAGGGGAAATGTTACACTGGGGGGTTTTAGCAGAATTACTATACGCAATTATTTTAAATTTTGTATTCCAAATTTTTTATATGTGATTCTATGGGGGAATTATCCGGGGGCTTTTTTCTGCGCGTTTTGCTTTCTGAGAAATAATTTCCACGGAAGTGGGGCATTTCTGGAGTGGATCAAGAAATCGACCAGAGATTAAAATCTTATTCCAATAAAAAATGCTAAGGAAAATTTTTCAGGGCGAATCGTTCACAAGCAATTTTACAGAGGGGAGGGAGGGGTCTCAGTGAGGAAGGAACTGTCTGGAGGGAATTTGACGGGGGGGGGGTACAATTTACGTTGGATGAAATTTCCAAGAAGGAGTTTTCAGTAAGGAAGAGGGGTATATTTCATAGAGGGTGAGTCAGATTTACCCGCATTATTTGAAAAACGAACAGAAATTATGCCATATATGAAGGGTTGCCCCCTCCTCAATACCTTTTTCTTTACGCTAAAGTTTGACTATTTAATAGAATTGAAACACAGGGGCTGTTTAATGAGAATAGGAAGCTTGTTTAAAAGTGCTAACAGCTTTAGCGTAAAGAGGATGATAATGAGAAGGGGGAACCCCTTCATATCTGAAATAAATCTGCAAAAACTAATATGAAAATTGTGCTTTAATTCTCCATGCACGGTGAGCCAAAATCGAACCTGTATTAGTTGAAAAACGTTCAGAAATTAAATAAAAAAAAGTTTTTTAAGTGAAAGTAAGAAGCAACACTAAAACTTAAAACGAACAGCAATTATTCCGTATATGAAAGGGGCTGTCCCCTCCTCAACGCCTCACTCTTTACGCTAAGGTTCAACTCTTTTTCACCATTCTACTTTAAAATGAAAAAAATAAAAAAAAAACTTTAGCTTTAAGAGCGAGGCGTTGAGGAGGGGACAGCCCCTTTAATATAAGGAATAATTGCTGTTCGTTTTAAGTCTTAATATCGCTCCTTACTTTCAGTTAAAAAACTTGTTTTTTTATTTTTAATTTAATAAAGACGATACTTTCGTCAACATATGAAGAACCGTGTATATTGCAATAGTATCTGTTTGGTTTATATGCAAAGTAACACAAGAGACGGAAATGAACGCATAAGAGAGTAGTGAAGAATTATGGTATGCAAAGTAATATTTGGCAGGGATAGTCACTAGTGATAAATCACTAAGAGAGGCACCGTGATTGGGTGATTTTCGGGCATTTGGGAACCACAATTTTTTTCGGAGTGACACATAGATTTTCGGGGATATCCCCGAAAATTCGGGGATAGTGCAAGCCCTGCTTGATTCCTAATAAGGAAAATCGAAATACTTAACCACTCGAGAAAAGAAAAGCTCCGACTTTGCGGTTGCCGCAATAAAGAATTGCCGCAAAATTAATTCAAAGCCAGCCGAAAATTGTCACCTCTGCCGGCGGTGGCGCGCGTTTGGTGCGTCGGCGGCATTGCGATACTTCGGCGGCGGTCAACCGGGCCTCTCGTTGGTGGCTTTCGGTCGATGCGCCGGCGTGACGCCGGGGTCTAATAATTAGTCCAATTAGGAAATGAAATATAAAATTTCATTATTTTTATTTAATGAAATATAAAAAGAACTATTTGTTGGAGCCCGTGTCCCTTGTTATCAGATAAATGTTTCTTTTCTAAAGGCAATAATTTCGCAAAAGAGAATAAATGGGTTGTATTAAAGTTCTATTGTAGTCTTCTCAAGGGCTAGCTAAATCTTGCCATTAATTCATAGTTTATGGATAAATTTACTTCAAATGTTGGGTTCCAATGCCTTCATTGGCCTACGTCGTCACGTTATGGTGAAAGAGGTAACTTACCTCTTTTCTGTATATACGTTTTCTAGTTAGTTCTTGTTTAGAGTTCATCTAGATAATATTGAGTTGGACAGTAGTAAATAAAAGTGAGATATATTTCTATGATTATACTGATCATTTTCCTCGAACCCTGGCAGGGCTTAGAAAGACAGCATTAGGAATTTTCCATCGATGAATTATCCACTGGTAGTTTACCAATGTAATAAAATATTAGTTACTTGTGTGTTATAGCGACCACACTTTGTTCTTGATCTGTAATGATCTTGATCTGCCGTCCTAGCTGAGTGGTTAGTGCTCCGGACTTGAAATCCTGAGGTCAGAGGTTCGAATCCTGGTGTCGCTGGTTATTTGGTTTGGAACGTGGGTCGCTGGTGTGATTGTGTAACTTCAACCAGAGTCCACCCAGCTATAAATGGGTACCTGGAGAAATCTAGGGGGATAAACACGGGTGATTCTTCGGATGATTTGCCTCCAACCACGCATTGCACTCTCGGCTGGAGGCATTGAATCAGGAAATCGGCACCTGCGCAACGCATACCATTGCTCAGCATGCGATTTTTTTTTTTTTTGTAATGACAAGCTTTCTCTGTCCAATCGGAGATAATCAGTTTAGCCTGAGTGAGACAAACTAATTTGCAGGTATATTTTAATTGCTACTACTACTACTAACAACTCACCGCAGCACCAAGCCGCCAGAGGCCAACACAGCTACGCACGCTCCTCCGTCACACCAATCTATTCAAAGCCTCCCTTTTTACACCCGCCCAAGAAGTTCCCAGTTCCTTTAGTTATTTCTTTATGATATCCTCCCATTCCAGACATGAGCAGCGTGCTTTCTATATGTCTCTAAATGTTCGGCCATAAAGAAAAACCTTCGGCATTATGTCACCTTTCGTCCGCACAACGGGCCCTAGCCACCTCAGCCTTTCTTTCATTGCAGCTATAGAAAGCGGTATTGAGCCACATTTTTCGTATAGCCTATTGTTTGGGTATCCAGAACAATCCTTAAGTAATTTCTCTGGAAAACATCTAGCAAATCTTCATCCGCTTTTCGGAGCGTCCATGCTTCAGAGCCGTATTTGACCACTGTCATCACTGTAGCTTCTAATATTCTAATCTTGGTTTGCAGACTTATCTTCCTATTCTTCCAGACTTTTTTAACTGTGAAAAAACACCCTGAGCCTTCACTTCTCCCACCATCTTTACTAATACTACTACCAAGGTAAGTGAAGCTGTCCACCTGATCAATCTTTTCATTACCCATCATCACCTTTTCCTCTTCACTTATTCCTAGCCTTAATGACTTAGTCTTCCAAACATTAATTTTCAAACCAATTCTAGCGCCCTGAACTCGCAAAACCTCTAAAACTTCATTCATTTTGCTCACACTTTCATCTAGGATGCTTAAATCATCAACATAATCCAAGTCCAGGAGACTTTTTCCTCCCCATTTGATTCCGTGGTCTCCCATTGCCTTTCCTGTGCTGCTTAAAACAAATTCAATCAAAATAATCCATATAAAGGGGGATAGAAGACACCACTGCTTAACTCCTGATTTAATACAAAACCAGCTGCTAACCTCATTTCCTACCTTAATCGCAGCAGTGTTATTCTCGTACATAGCACTAATCACTTTAATGTATTTGTCTGGTATACCATGCAAGGATAAAACCTTCACTAAAGCTCTTTTATCAACAGAATCGAACGCTTGCTCATAATCTATAAAACTGAGGACCAAAGGTGTTTGAAAACTCAGGCACTTCTCACGCCTAAGAGTGAAAATTTGGTCGACACATCCTCTACCTTTTCTAAAACCGCACTGCTCTTCTCTTAAAACTTTGTCTACGGCATCTCTCAGTCTAAAAAGTATCATATTACTAAGTAATTTGCTACCTACAGAGACCAGACTAATGCCTCAATAATTACCACACTCACTTTTATCACCTGTCTTATAAAGTGGCTTAATTAAGGTTTTCCTAAAATCATTAAAGACTTCCCGTTTTTCAAAAATCATATTCATAATTTTCAGTAACATATTTCTAACCCCAGAGCCACCATATTTAAGAAACTCATTTACTAGCCTATCAGCACCTGGAGCCGTATTATTTTTTAATCCTTTTAGTACTGTTGCTAATTCCTCCTCACAAAACAAATCTTCCTTCACATCCAAGGTATCACAAACTTTTTCATTTTCCTCTATATTTTTTCCTGCAACTCTATCTCGGTTAAGCAAGTTCTCAAAATGTTCGGCCCATCTCTCTTTAGTATATTCCTTATCGCTAATTGTGACCCCATTCCTATCTTTAACTGGGACAAGTCCGGATTGACTACTCCCTCTCAATTTGTTAACGTGCCAGTACAAAATTTTACTATTATGCCGTCTAGCTGCATCTTCCAGATCCTCGGGAATTTTATCCATGACCTCTACTTCAGACCTCCTTAGTTCATATTTCCATGCTTTCTCCACTTTCTTTACGTTTCTTTTGTTTTCATACAATTTATCACTCAGATAATTCTTGTACAAGTCCTTTATCCTTTTTATTAAACATAAAGCTTTTTCACTAAAATTGTTAGATGCAGTTCTAGCCTTCTTCCCTAATACACCTTCAGCAAATTCACAAATTATTTTTCTAAAATTATTCAAACCATCTTCCACAGTATCAAATTTTAAACTCTCAAGTTTTGTATTTAACCGTTCCTGGAAAGTTTCTATCAAATTCTCATCCTGGAGTCTACCAACATCATAACTTCCCGGGAGGTAGTTATCCTTCCGATATTTCAGTTTTAAATTAACCTTTGACACTACTAAATGGTGATCTTTACTTTTAACATCAATAGCAGCACTCCTATATACCCTAGTATCTTGTATTGATCCTTCTAGTCTTCGGTTTATTATAACATAATCAATAAGGTTTGCTGTCTTACCATCACGTGAATACCGTGTTAACTTACTAGCCATTTTATGACCAAACACTGTATTGGTTATAACTAGATTGTTATATCTACAAAATTGCAAAAGTCTGTATCCATCACTGCTTTCTTTTCCTACACCAAATTTACCTAGGATAGGATATCATCTATCTCTATTTCTACCAAACTGGGCGTTAAAATCTTCGAGTAATAACATCATATTTCTACCTGGAACCTTGTCTATTTGGTCTTGTAACTAAGTAAAATTCATCTGAGTCCCCAGTGTCTCCGTCAGTTGGCTCTACAGGGGCATATACTACTATAACTGATACCCTGAACTTTTTAATCATAAAATGAGCAATTAGTATTCTATTATTAATACCTTCCCCGCCTAAAAAAGACTTAGCAGCTTCCTTACTCATCATGAGCCATACTCCCTATCTATGTACCCCATCCTTCCTGCCTGAGTGAACAAATTCTATATCACCTAATTTCATGCTTCCTACCTGGGCGGCCTGCTTTCCATAATTCTCTGTTTGTATTTTCCATAATTTTGTTAGTAGAGTATTTTATTTTCATCATGTTTTGGTATATTTCATTATGATTAACCTAACTTCACTTCTTTGATGTGGTTGATATAACACGCGAGTACCCAATATTAATAAAATTTTACTTATAAAACATGAAAATAAATATGAAAAATATTTTTTAATTAATATTTTTGAATAAAAACATGAAAAATAAATTTTTTCTTACGTAAAAAAAAGCCTAGGTGATGGCCAATGATGATGCATACATTTCTCAGGGCTCTTCATAAAATGGGCTAGCTTTAGCCCAAAATGTTAATAAGCCATTCTAGCTAAGTATGTTGTAGTGTAATTTAGATCGAATGGTGTGAGTTGTTTTGACTTGTATGCTGTTATTCCTAAGATATTCCAGATGTTAACCTAATTAGAGTGGGTGCACGCGTTGGCTTGTGACAGTTAATGCGTTTGTACTGGAGAAATAATTGTCCTCTGTCAAAGGACTTGTTTAAGAAAAATCTTTTAAGAACCCTCTCATTCGAAATGTAATTACACAAATGATTTATTTGAAGTATCTTGCTTAAGTGTTAACAACTAACAGACACTTTTGGTAGATTCAAAGCAGTGGGCGGTTAAGAATCTACAATGCAACAGATCAGTTATAGGTTTATTGTCTCAAAATTTACTTTTTTTATTCCCCTTGGCCCCTTTTTACCATATAGACACTTTTTAGAGGCTGTTTTATTGTCTCCACTGTCTCTGAATTTTCATATATGTTCCCAAAGTTAAGCAATTTTCTGCAAGTGAGTTCCCGGAATCCTCAAATTTTTTCTAAAAATTATTGTTTATTTCAAAAATCTCCCTTTTTGAAACTTCTTCCCTCCACAAAATCTTCGAAGTTGTCTAATCCTATTTTCAAAACAACTTTTACATATATTTTTTTTAATAAGGCTAATGCCTTCTGAGACTGAGTTAGTCAAATTTATGTTTGTCTTTTTGCATTCAGCAGCAATGCTTGATTAGGTGCCTTGTTATGCGTCAAATTAATCAAATAAAATTAATGATAATGCAACAATCACTATTGCTTGATTGTATTGCATATATTATAAAACCTGGAACTAATCGTAATTTGAAATATTGGAAGAATACACCGGGGGAGTTCTAATAGTATATATCCCTGAAAGTTCCTTAGAATTCCATATCATTCCTTCAAAAATCCCTTGAATTTCCCAGAGAACCCCCGAATTTTTTAAAGATCAAATCACAATACTGGGCTTTTCAATCAGGTAATCAGAGCTAGACATGTTACGGTATTACTACTGCTAGTACTACTACTACTACTACTACTACTACTACTAAAAAAAGAAAATCACCACAGCACCAAGCCGCCTGTTCCCAACACAGCTACGCACGCTCCTCCTCTATCCCAATCTATTCAAAGCCTCCCTTTTTACACCCGCCCACGAAGTTCCCAGTTCCTTTAAATCTTTCTTTATGACGTCCTCCCACCCCAGACGAGGACGACCTGCTTTCCACTTAGCCCTAGACGGTTGGCCAAAAAGAACAATCTTCGGCAATCTGTCATCCTTCATCCGCACAACGTGCCCTAGCCAACATATCTTTCATTATAGCCCTAGAAAGCGGTATTGAACTACATTTTTCGTTTAGCCTATTGTTTAAAATATAGTCAGTCAGCCGGGCACCCAGAACAATCCTTAAGCAATTTCTCTGGAAAACATCTAGCAAATCTTCATCCGCTTTTCTGACGGTCCATGATTCAGAGCAATATTTAGCTACTGCTATCACAGTGGCTTCTAATTTTCTTGTCTTGGCTTACTTATCGATCGCTTCACTCTTCAAAACTTTTTTTTAATCGTGAAAAAACACCCTAAGCTATAACTGACCTACTCATGATAATTTTACTACTCTAAATATCTTTTTGACTACTCCCTCTCAATTTGTTAACACGCCAGTACAATATTTTACTATTATACCGTCCAGATCCTCGGCAATTTTATCCATGGCCTCCACTTCACGCCTCCTTAGTTTATATTTTAATGCTTTCTCCACTTTCTTTACATTCCTTTTGTTTTCATATCATCTATCATTCAGATAATTCTTGTACAAGTCCTTTCTCCTTTCTATTAAACATAAAGCTTTCTCATAAATATTCTTAGCTGCAGTTCTAGCTTTCTTCCCTAAGACACTTTCAGCAACTTCACAAATTATTTTTATAAAATTATTCCAACCATCTTCCACATTATCAAATTTTAAACTCTAAAGCTTAGCATTCAACTGTTCCTGGAAAGTTTCTCTCAAATTCTCATCCTAGAGTCTACCAACATGATAACTTCCCGGGAGGTAGTTATCCTTCCGATATTTCAGCCTTAAATTAACCCTTGACACTACTAGATGGTGTTGTTTACTTTTAACATCAATAATGGCACTCCTATAGACCCGAGTATAATGTATCCTGCCAGTCTTCGGTTTACGATAACATAATCAATAAGGTTTGCTGTCTTACCATGACGTGAATACAATGTTAACTTATGAGTCATTTTATGACCAAACACGGTATTGGTTATAAGTAGATTGTTATACATACAAAATTGCAAAAGTCTGTATCCATTACTGTTTTCTTTTCCTACACCAAATTTACTTAGGCTAGGATATTATCTATCCCTATTTCTACCGACCTGGGAAAAATCTCCCAGTAAAAACACCATATTTTTACCTGGGACCCTGTCTATTTACTCCAGTAACTGTAAGTAAAATTCATCTGAGTCACTGGTATCTCCGTCAGTCGGTTCTACAGGGGCATATACTACTATAACTGATACCTTGAACTTGAACTTCTTATTCATAAAATGAGCAATTAGTATTATATTATTAATACCTTTCCAGCCCAAACAAGATTTAGCAGCTTCCTTATTCATCCTGATCCTTAATCCCTTCCTATGTACCCCATCTTCCTGTCTGAACAAACAAATTCTACATCAACTAAATTCGTGTTTCATACCCCTGGGATATGAGTTTCTGAAACTCCTAATAAATTCAGTTCGAATCGCTTGAATTCGTCAGTCAAAATGTCGATATGTCGAAATGTTGCAACATTCCAAGTTCCAACTTTCATGTTCTTTAAATCATTGAAATTATTTTCGCCTCAGGAAAAGTAATGATCCCGGATACCAGTGCAGTACGGGGATCACATATCTTCTCAAGTTTACACGGAAGTGCTTAAGCCGGCTTAGAACCGGACAGCAATAAGACCCTGAGACCTCCATGAATGGAGCCTTTGTGCTATTCTGGGCCCATCTTGGTCACAACATGGTTTTCAGCACTTGGCGATGCTCTTCTATCAACAAGAGTCGAAATCCTGCACAGACAGTCTCAAGCCTATTACCTCTGACTCATTATATATTCATGCCTACAAATATTATACTACTACGGGGAGGTAGCCCATAATAGATAAATTAGCTAGGAAGAGGTTTTTCAGCCCGAAGACACTCGGCAAAACATACCAAGCCCAGAAGAATTGTCCATTAGTCGGAACCCCGTGCGAATGCTGAATGCTGTGTCGTTTACTACGCTATAATTTCCTCGAGGGGCACCACTCATCAAGTGGGAATAAAGTTGACCGTAAGATCCCCAGTCTTGCAGGTACCCCGAAAGGGTCGAGGCAGCCCCATTGCAGAGGGCACTGTCCATAGATCTGGATCTTACGCCCTGCCTCAGTTGTCCTCCTATAGAGGATCCTCCTGCAATGGTGTTCTGCATCACCATGCAGTTTAACCCAGTACTGGGAGAAGGTTTGCAACTCGTGGGTCTTGTGGACAAACCAGTGGGTCCTTTTGAGTGTACATTTGAGGAGCCTTCTTCCTCCTCCGCCTGTATTTATGATTGTGTTTCTTTTAAACATGGAGAATGATTTTAGTTGTAATAAACCAAATTACAACAGAATGTTTTATCCCAACTCAAATCGAGGATGTATTTTCAATAATTATTTAATTATGAAATTCAGCCTGATCATCTTAGGTGAATGTAGCTTAAATCATGATTCCATTTTCATGATAATTGGGTTATGAAATCAAGCACGTTCTAGCGTCATCAGGTGTAATTAACTCTGATTATGTAATTGAGCTTAAATAAAAAACTTTCCGAAAAAGAGGCTTTCAATGAAAAAAAAGAGCCATATTAAACTTAGGACCAACTGAAACAAGTCATGCAATCTTTCAATCTAAAAAGAGTCAGAAGCTACTATCAAAGAATAAACAAAACCCAAAACGAACAGAAAATAAAATAAATGATCAACTCAAGCACAAAGATATCAGATACTAATATTGATGAATAAATAAATCTTAAAACGAGCTTAAATCTTAAATTGAATATTCAAGTCAAATTTAAAACGAACAAAACTTACTGCAAACAGGAGTTTGGCTACTGTCCGAGCTAGGGAGTTTTAGCATTAAATTGCACTCTTTGAGACATCTGCCCCCCCTCTATAAAATGACCCATGACCCCTCCTTTATAATAGCTGATGCGTACGAGCATAATTGCGTATGATTTTATTTGTTTTAATTCCCCTTTGTATGCTCAATTTTACATTTGAGGATAATTCTCCAAGGGGGAAACTGTCAAGGGAAGATTATCCGCTAGGGGATTATTGCGGGGGAGGGTATTTTCCAGAGGAACTTTTTAGGCGGTGACAAACTAGAGCTGATAAATAAAATATATCATACACATATTTTTTATTTATAACATTGAAAAAAAATATTACAGCGTAATAAAATCGCTCATTCACCGTAAACTTGACTGAGTGGCGTATAATACACAAGTACCAAAACTCCTTCCCCCTACGGGAAAAAAAACTCAAATAAAATTCTCAAATTTGGAAAGCCTTGTTTTTCACGGGGGTATTTTCCAGGGAGGTATTCTCTGGGGGGTATTTTCCAGGAGGGTAATCGCCGGGGGGGGGGGGGATTGGTAAAATCCGGCCCTCATTCTGCCTGTATTTTGGAATATTGGTAGAATATTCCAAAATTCCTTCTTTTCTTCATTTTTTTTAGTTTGACCTACTTTCTCTGTGATGGCTCAATTTTACATGGAGGGAGATCTTCCAAGGGGTGAGTTTTTCGGGATACAAGTTCCCGTTGTGAAAATCTCTGCTGGGGTTAATTTTACCCGGGTGAGGGGAAATTTTCCATAGAGGGAATTTTCTCCTCTGAATGGCTTTCTAATGAACACTCAGCCGTTCTTTAGATATTCCTGCCACATCCTTTGACAATCCTCCTGAATATTTTATGGTTTGATTTTATTCAACATCCCCTTCAACATTTTCTGAGCCTTTTTGGAGACCCAGGATCAAAATGCTCCTTGTCCCAACAACAAACTTTATTTATAAACAATAGTCAACTTCCATGAATTACATCTTAGGCCCCTCCTGATTTTCTACGTGGCTTAAGCCATCGCAACCTCTACAATAGGATTCTCTGAACGATAAATGCATTATATACCTGTGTTTAAATATGCATTGAAATATTTCATATCATAGGCAGCACAATAGCGCTGCCTATGATATGAAATATAGGCAGCACAATATATATAGGCAGCACAATAGCGCTGCCTATATAAAGAGCGATATGGGCAAAATATATTATGTTTTCTGACCAAAGAACTTCGCATATAAGAATTTGTCGTAGAAACTTCGAAAGGGTCTCATTCGGTTGGGAATTAAAATTCCTAATGCCCTTTTCAAGAGTCTCAGGATTCAACATCTTTATTAAAAGTCAAAAGTGATTGGAGGGCAACCAGCTCCCCTCCTATACCCATCCATTTCCCCAGATATATTCAATCAAAATTTTAATATAACCATTTTATTCAGCATATTTGAAAGGCCCAAAAATCATGTCTTCGGGGATGACAGCCCCCACAGCCCTTAGGGCAAGGGCTATAAGTTATGCTTGTTGTCCATTATATAATGTAAGGTTTTTATGGAAAGGGGTGGTCGTATAAACTTTGGAGGGGACTCATTCAATTGGAAATCACAAGCCCGTAGCAAGAGTCAAAAGTAATCGGAGGGTAACTGGCCCCCCCCCCACATTCTATTTTCCCCAAATGCATTCGATACAAATTTTGAGATAGCCATTTTGTTCAAAATAGTCTAAAGATCATAAAAAAGGCCTTAGGGGTTGAAACAACCCCTCAAAGCCAGAAGACAAGGGTTGAAATTATGCCCCAGGGGGTCACATAAGGTTTTTAGAGAAGGGGTAGTCGCATAGACTTTTAAGGAGACTCATTTGATTGGAAATTGAAAGTCATAGTTCCCTTTTATGAGTCAAACGTGATGGAGGTCAATAACCACCATCCCCACCCCCCGACACCTTCTTTTTCCAAGCACATCTGATCAAAATTTTGAGACAGCTATTTTGTTTAAAATAGTCCAAAGAACACATAGCAATGTCTCTAGGGTTGACACGATCCCCAGGGGCAAGGGTTGCAAGTTACGGCCCGGGCGCATACAATTTTTTTATAGAATTAGTAGTCGTATAAACTTCGGATAGGCCTCATTTAATTTGAAGTTCTAGTGTCCTTTTGAAGAGTCAAGAGCGATTGGAGGGCAACAAGCTCCCTTCCCCCACGCCCATAATTTCCCAAAATAAATCCCATCGAAATTATGAGATAGCAGTTTTGTTCGCTTCATTGAAAGGTCCAGTAATTATTCTTTTGGGGAACTCAACCCCCCCCCCCTCAGCCCTCAAGGAAGGGGCTATAAGTCAGGCAATTCGTTCCTTATTTACATATAGTATGTTTTATTGAGAGAGATGGACATGCTTGGCCTTTAATTTCCAGAAAGATGAAGGGAATTCAGGTGAGCCTTTAAAGGAATGTTGAGGGGAATGTTGAACTAAATCAATACACGTTATGTGAATATGGATTGTCGATAGGGCATAGCTCATGAATGACTAAGTATATTAATTTGGAACTTTTAGGAAACGACAAGGGAGATGATCAATTGATCAAAAGGCAATATTTGCACGCTGCTACTACTGCTACTACTACTAATACCACTACTACCACTAAAACTACTGCTGCTGTAGCGAGTATTACCAAGGCTGAGGATACTGAAAGGAACATCTGAGGAAACGTTGAGGGGAAAGTTTGACTAAATCCAAACATACCATGTGCATACAGAGTGCTGATTCAGGGGTATCAGCAATATTTTTGAAACTGCTTATCGTATCAAGATGAAACTTCTGGGGCATCATGAATGGGATATTCAACTGACTACTAGCCAACATTTGGATATTAATTTGGAGCTTTCAGAAAATGCTTACAGCGGAAGATCAATTGACCAAAAGGTAATATGTGCATGTTACTACTAACACTACTACCAACGCTACTTTTACTGCTACTACTACAACTGCTACTAAACCAGTCCAACTACTACTTCGATTGCAACTACTTGTAAGGCTAAGAGTGATGAGATAAAAAGGGCGTCATAAGGGGGTCAAAAGTTGCACCAGAAATGATTTTGGAACTAATTACCGTATCAAGGTGAAACTTCTGGGGTATCATGAGGGGGGTGTTCAGCTGACCAAAAGGTATAGCAGCATGTACATGCTACCCCTGTTAATAATATTGCTACTACTACTGTTACTACTACTACTAATGAAACTCTGCAACTGCGACCACTTCTCCTACCCCACTACTAGTATACTATTATACTAGTACTATTAAGGCTAAGTCAATGGAGGTGAAAATTTGGGAGAATATTGAGGACTACATTTACTACTACTACTGCTACTATTTCAACTACTGCTACTACTTATAAGTCTAAGAGCCTTAAGATGAAAGTTTTAAGAAGTATATGAATATACAGGCTATTAGAAGGACATATCGGAAATGTCAAAGCAACGGCTAATTGTATAAAGTTGAAACATCCATGATTTGATTAGAGGGGTGTTCAAATGACCAAAAGAGAATATGTTAATGCTAGAGCTGCTACTAGTATTAGCGCTATTACTAGTAATACTACTACTAGCACTACAAATACTAATAATATTGCTGTGACTACTATTATAAATATGCCTAAGGGAGGGGGCTGGGGGGCCGCTGCCCCCCCGAGACCTTCAAATGTACATTAAATATGGCTGAAAAAGCAGATGTTTTGGAAAAAAACAGTTGATAAAACTCCATCTCACTATCGACTGCCCCCCCCTAGACAATATGCTGCCTAATGCTGCCTACGCCCATGCTAAGGGTATAAAGGTGAAATTTTCTACTACGCAAGTTAAGGCTATTAAGGTGAAGCTTTCAGAGGAATATTTAGGCGGATATTTAGGTGGATGACCTAAATCAAAACAATCTACAAGCATGTAGCATTTCAAAAGGGTGAAAAAGAAACATATCGAAAACGGCTTACATTATAAATTTAAACCTTTCAGCGTAAGTTGTGGCGGATTTTGAGCTTGCCAGAAGTCACTATGTATACTACTAATGCTACGATTACTGTAACTATTTGTGCTAAGGGTATTAAGATGGAACTTTTATGAAATGCTTAGGGAGAGTTTCAATAAAACGATAATATATATACATGCAGGCTTTCAAAAGGGTATACAAGCAATATCATAGGCAGCGCTACTCTATCATAGCTAGCAATTTTATTGAAACTTTTAAAGGAGCTATTTCAGTTGGAAATTAAAAGTCCTAGTTCCCTTTTAAGAGTCAAAGGTGATTGGTGGGATAGCAGCCCTCCTCCCAAGTCCATAATTTTCCAAACACATCCAATCAAAATTTTTGAAAAAACCATTTCGTTAAACATAGTTGGGGGGTACTGTAACTATTTCTCAAAGGATATTGGGTATTTTAACCCCTCCACTGTGCAATTTACTCATTATGCTTTAAAACTAAATGTTGCATTAAAAATAAATAAAAAAACACTAAAATAAATGAAGCCCAAAACGATTAGAAATTACAATAAATAACCGAGTCAAACTCTAAACGAGAGAAATTAGCATGAATAGAGCTGACGACCTCTATGCTTTCTCAAGACAAGAACATAATTTGCACTTTACTAAGAACATTGCGCGTTTTAAATGTTTTCACTTTTTTAACTTTAATAAATTGAAAATTATTAATACTTTCATGAATTAAATATGTGTATTAAACTGAAAATCCACGTCCGTTTTTTTTTTTTTTTTTTTTTGGTAAAGTGCAAGTTATATTCTGGTCTTGAGAAAGCATGGGGGTTTGTCAGGCCTATACAAGTTGATTTTTGCTCATTTTGAGTTTGACTCGGTTATTTATTGCAATATCTGTTGATTTTGGTCTTCATTTATTTATTGAAAGGTGACTTGTGGTAGTTTTAAGCTTGGTTGATTGCGCCTGAGAAAATTTGGCTGATTTTCAAAAAAAGGGGAAAAGACCCCCTAAAAGTTATAGAACCTTAATGAAAATCACACCATCATATTCAGCGTATCAGAGAACCCTACTGTAGAGGTTTCAAGCTCCTATCTACAAAAATGTGGAATTTTACATTTTTTGTCAGAAGAAAGATCACGGATGCGTGTTTATTTGTTTGTTTGTTTGTTTTTTTGTTTTTGTTTTCCAGGGGTGATCGTATTGACCCAGTGGTCCTAGAATATCGTGGGAGGGCTCATTGGAACGGAAATTAAAAGTTCTAGTGCCCTTTCAAGTGACCAAAAAAAATGGAGGGCAACTAGGCCCCCTCCCACGCTTATTTTTTTCCCAAAGTCACCCGATCAAAATTTTGAGATAGCCATTTTGTTCAGCATGGTCGAAAATATGATAAATATGTCTTTTAGGATGACTTAATCCCCAGAAGTTCCCAGAGGTAGGGCTAAAAGTTATGAACTTTACCCAATGTTAACATATAGTATTGGTTATTGGGAAGTATACAGAAGTTTTCAGGAGGTTTTTTTTCTGGTAGTGGGAGGGAAGGGTGGGTCGGTGGTGTTATTGGAGGATCTGTTCATGAAGGAATTTTGCATGGGGGACGGGAATTCGCCATGAAGGGGGCGCCGGACTTGCCAGAATTATTTATTGTTTATTGGGAAGTATACAACCATTTTCAGGAACGATTTTTTCTGGAGGTGGGGGGCTAGAGGAGGGGGTTACTCTGGAGAATATTTCCGTGGAGGATGTGTCTTTGGGGTAAGAAACAGTTCTATGAAGGGGGTGCCGTATTTCCAAGCATTATTTAAAAAACGATCAGAAATTAAATAAAAAAACAAGTTTTTTCAACTGAAATGTAAGAAGGAATATTAGAACTTAAAACGAACAGAAATTATAACGTATGTGAGGGGGTTCTCCCCCAAGTCAATACCTCGCTCTTTACGCTACAGTTTTTATTTTAGTGCTTTCAAAAGAGCTATCTATTCTAATTAAACGGCCTTTGTGATTCAGGGGTTTGTGAATCAAAATTTTTTTTAACTTTTAACGTAAAGAGCGTGGTATTGACTAAGGGGAGAACCCCCTCATATACGTAATAACGTATACGTAATAAAAAAAAACAAAAAAAAACAAGCGATACGGCTCAATAGCAATCGAAACTTTTAAAAACGGAATTTTGATGTCAATAAATGTATCAAAAGAATGTGTTTATAATGCTTATTCTAAATATATAAATTTTATTAAGTTTAGTATTACTCATCAAAGGCTACGAGCCTGAGAAAATTTACTCGATTTTTAAAGAGGGGGGAAACATCCCCTACAAGTAAAAGAATTTTAATGAAAATCACACCGTCAGATTCAGCGTATCAGAAAACCCTATTACATAGGTTTCAAGCTCATATCTGCAAAAATCTGCAACTTTGTATTTTTTGCCAGAAGAAAAATATACGAATATAGAAGTTAGTTACGTAAGTTAATTTGTAAAGACATCCATTTAGCAAAAGAAAAGTAAAATTTTTATGCAAATAAAAGCTGCATTAACTAAAAAACGCTCAGAAATTAAATAAAAAAAATAAGTTTTTTAATCTGAAAGTAAGGAGCGACATTAAAAATTAAAACGAACAGAAATTATTCCGTATATGAAAGGGGCTGTCCCCTCTTCAACACCTCGCTCTTTACTCTAAAGTTTAACTCTGTCTCACAACTTTACTTTTTTAAACAATAAAAAACTTTAGCGTAAAGAGCGAGGCGTTGAGGAGGGGACAGCCCTATTCATATACGGAATAATTACATTTCAACTGAAATGTAAGAAGGAATATTAGAACTTAAAACGAACAGAAATTATAACGTATGTGAGGGAGTTCTCCCCCAAGTCAATACCTCGCTCTTTACGCTACAGTTTTTTTTAGTGCTTTCAAAAGAGCTATCTATTCTAATTAAACGGCCCTTGTGATTCAGGGGTTTGGGGCTGTCCCCTCCTCAACGTCTCGCTCTTTACGCTAAAGTTTGACTCTGTCTTACAACTTTATTTTTTAAAACAACAAAAAACTTTAGCGTAAAGAGCGAGGCGTTGAGGAGGGGACAGCCCCTTTCATATACGGAATAATTACATTTCAACTGAAATGTAAGAAGGAATATTAGAACTTAAAACGAACAGAAATTATAACGTATGTGAGGGGGTTCTCTCCCAAGTCAATACCTCACTCTTTACGCTACAGTTTTTTTAGTGCTTTCAAAAGAGCTATCTATTCTAATTAAACGACCTTTGTGATTCAGGGGTTTGTGAATTAAAAGTTTTTTTAAATTTTAACGTAAAGAGCGTGGTATTGACTAAGGGGAGAACCCCCTCATATACGTAATAACGTATACGTAATAAAAAAAAAACAATAAAAAAACAAGCGATACGGCTCAATAGCAATCGAAACTTTTAAAAACGGAATTTTGATGTCAATAAATGTATCAAAAGAATGTGTTTATAATGCTTATTCTAAATATATAAATTTTATTAAGTTTAGTATTACTCATCAAAGGCTACGAGCCTGAGAAAATTTACTCGATTTTTAAAGAGGGGGGAAACATCCCCTACAAGTAAAAGAATTTTAATGAAAATCACACCGTCAGATTCAGCGTATCAGAAAACCCTATTACATAGGTTTCAAGCTCTAATCTGCAAAAATCTGCAACTTTGTATTTTTGCCAGAAGAAAAATATACGAATATAGAAGTTAGTTACGTAAGTTAATTTGTAAAGACATCCATTTAGCAAAAGAAAAGTAAAATTTTTATGCAAATAATAGCTGCATTAACTAAAAAACGATCGGAAATTAAATAAAAAAAACAAGTTTTTTAGACTGAAAGTAAGGAGCGACATTAAAACTTAAAACGAACAGAAATTATTCCGTATATGAAAGGGGCTGTCCCCTCCTCAACGCCTCGCTCTTTACGCAAAAGTTTAACTCTGTCTCACAACTTTATTTTTTTAAACAATAAAAAACTTTAGCGTAAAGAGCGAGGCGTTGAGGAGGGAACAGCCCTATTCATATACGGAATAATTACATTTCAACTGAAATGTAAGAAGGAATATTAGAACTTAAAACGAACAGAAATTATAACGTATGTGAGGGGGTTCTCCCCCAAGTCAATACCTCGCTCTTTACGCTACAGTTTTTTTTAGTGCTTTCAAAAGAGCTATCTATTCTAATTAAACGGCCTTTGTGATTCAGGGGTTTGGGGCTGTCCCCTCCTCAACGTCTCGCTCTTTATGCTAAAGTTTGACTCTGTCTTACAACTTTATTTTTTAAAACAATAAAAAACTTTAGCGTAAAGAGCGAGGCGTTGAGGAGGGGACAGCCCCTTTCATATACGGAATAATTACATTTCAACTGAAACGTAAGAAGGAATATTAGAACTTAAAACAAACAGAAATTATAACGTATGTGAGGGGGGTTCTCCCCCAAGTGAATACCTCGCTCTTTACGCTACAGTTTTTTTAGTGCTTTCAAAAGAGCTATCTATTGTAATTAAACGGCCTTTGTGATTCAGGGGTTTGTGAATCAAAAATTTTTTTAACTTTTAACGTAAAGAGCGTGGTATTGACTAAGGGGAGAACCCCTCATATACGTAATAACGTATACGTAATAAAAAAACAATAAAAAAACAAGCGATACGGCTCAATAGCAATCGAAACTTTTAAAAACGGAATTTTGATGTCAATAAATGTATCAAAAGAATGTGTTTATAATGCTTATTCTAAATATATAAACTTTATTTAGTTTAGTATTACTCATCAAAGGCTACGAGCCTGAGAAAATTTACTCGATTTTTAAAGAGGGGGGAAACATCCCCTACAAGTAAAAGAATTTTAATGAAAATCACACCGTCAGATTCAGCGTATCAGAAAACCCTATTACATAGGTTTCAAGCTCTAATCTGCAAAAATCTGCAACTTTGTATTTTTGCCAGAAGAAAAATATACGAATATAGAAGTTAGTTACGTAAGTTAATTTGTAAAGACATCCATTTAGCAAAAGAAAAGTAAAATTTTTATTCAAATAAAAGCTGCATTAACTAAAAAACGATCAGAAATTAAATTAAAAAAACTAGTTTTTTAAACTGAAAGTAAGGAGCGACATTAAAACTTAAAACAAACAAAACTTATTCCGTATATGAAAGGGGCTATCGCCTCCTCAACGCCCCGCTCTTTACGCTAAAGTTTGACTCTGTCTCACAATTTAATTTTTTAAAACAATAAAACAAAATTTAGCGTAAAGAGCGAGGCGTTGAGGAGGGGACAGCCCCTTTCATATGCGTAATAATTTCTGTTCGTTTTAAGTTTTAATGTTGCTCCTTACTTTCAGTTTAAAAAACTTGTTTTTTTTTATTTTGTCATCAAAGCCAGGCAATTTTTGTACAGGCGAGGAAACTGAGTTTTCGTATTTGAACTAATAGAACGATCAGAAATTATAAAATGTCTTCAAATTGGTGTGCGAAATTATATTATAATTAAAATTGCTTTTTGGTGTTATTTATTCTTATATTCTTTGTTCAAAATATTTACCAAAAAGGGTTAGTACTTCAAAGATGTTTCATCAGCTGAATCAATCTGGCAATTCTCATCAACTTGCGCAAATCGCAGATACCTATCAAAGATCAATCTTGACTTATTGCTTCACACGGGCAATTGTTCTGGTTTATTAACTAGATCTCATTTCGGAAACTGTACTTGCTCCCTTATAGCTAAACATGCAAAAATCTAACTAAATGACTGATTAACTGCTGTATTTCTTTCCCCAGACGGCCATTACACAGAATTACTGCCTTACAACAAGGAGGGGTACAAACCATTTAAGTGCTCTTTAGATGTAAACATCGTAGGGGTGGCGATCTAAATGGTTTCCCCGCAGCGTTTCCAGAAAACACCAAAATTTCTAAGAACTGCAAACCAACAAAGGTATTTTTAAGGATTAGTTGCTAGAAACGAATTTTTAGTTTTTATTGAGTGTGAAAATTCAGCTTCAAAACTTATCATCTATTAGTTGAATTTTTATTGTTGTTTTTTTTTAAGTATAGCTCAATACAAATCACAAACCAACCGAACAAATCACACAATCACCCACAACCAAACCCTGTGGAGCACAATTGTTACAAGCTAAAATAAATGAGGAAGAAGAAATGTCCAGCTGTACGTGGAAAATTTAGTGTTTAATATAGGCATTTACCAGTTTAAGAAACCAAGCCGAGATAAGCTGTAGTCTGGACCAAATACCCTGAAATTGATTTACATCTAAATTTTCCTTAGAGGCATATGAGGTAGTATTTTGGCTATAGCAACGAAATCTATTTACCTCTTAGTTAGTCCCCCTTCACATTTTATGAAGTATATACACCTCGGAACCTATGCTCAGTATATTAAGTTCGATTATAGTACTCTTAAGTAATATACTTAAGTAATATACTTTTAAGCACCTTTATAGTACCTTTTTTTATGTATCAAAAATGAGCAACAAAAGGGTAACGAGCAGAAGCAAATTCATAAAATAATTCAAAATTAAAATGAGCAGTAATCATTAACAGGGGTGTTCCGATAGGGGGGCGGGGGTTTGGCACGCCACTCCCCCCCCCTCCAACTTTTTTTCATTCGGTAAAAGTTTCGCCGAAGGTAAAAGTGTCACGAAAAATTTTGCAAAATCGGCCGAAATTTTGCAAAATTCTTGATTTCTGCAGAAAATTCGGCATAAATCAGGTAGCGATTAGGTAAAATTTACGAAGATCCCCCCCAATAAAATGAGCCTCAGGACGCCCCTGATCATTAAAAGTGACTACATGAAGCATTAAACGCATATAAATTAAAAAAAAACAAAAAAAAAACAATCACATCATACAGAATTCTACTATAATAATAATTTATTACAAACCCGCTATAAAAAAGAAGCATGAAGAAGCGGAGCAAAACAAAAGAAAAGAGAAAATAAAGACGAAAACAAATCAACCGAACATAATAATCTACTAAATACAAACAAGTCACACTTCAACTATCAAGCAACAAAGTCGCTGGGAAATCAAATAATAGTGCCCTGTGTTTCACGAGAGCTTGTTTTTCAAAATTCGGCATGAACTCAACAGGATCAGGTATATGATACTTTTCTAGCAGACCAGTGTTACGGAGGTAAAGTGGCAGACCAAGCAGAAACTTTAAATATTTGCAAAAGCCTGAACGGATTCGCAACATATCCGAATTCGATAGCCAATGCCAAACGGGTGAGATATAGTGAGCAAAGGGAAGAGCGACGGCACGATACAACCTAGCAAGGATATGCTTATTAAATTTAAACTTCAGGGCTGCAAGTTTAGCATACCCAGACCGAAAACCCGACAGAACCTGGTCAACAAAAAGAGCACGCGAGCTTCTGAGGTCGCTTCCATATGTGAGACCTAGGTACTTCAACTTGCGGCTTGGAAGTACTACTTGCCCTGCAACGGTAACACGGGTAGCCTCGCGACGGGCAACTTCAGACGGCGCACGCGGGGGTTCAAAAACAAGAAATTCTGTTTTAGCAGGGTTAATAACCAGACCAATATTAGTATAACCTCGACTTAGGAGATCGATATTAGCTTGAAGGTTACAAAGCGATGTGCTCACCAGTAATATGTCGTCTGCGTAGCACAGTAGGCTCACATCCATACATTCAGTGTTAAAACCACCGTTAATCTTTTTTGTTACCGACGAGGTTAGTGAATTGAAGAGTACAGGGCTTAAAACCGACCCTTGACGCAGTCCCCGGTGAAGCTTAATCGGTTTCGACAGGAGTTCACTACTCAACTTAACACGGATAAGGCTACTCGAATACCAGTGCCATAGGACGGCCGCTACATGTGGGTTCACACCTTGGTGCAGCAGGTTCAAAATTAACTTTGAATGAATTACCGAATCGAACGCCGCGGACACATCTACTGCACAAATTAAAAGAGTCCGTGATTGATTCTGAGCTTTCGATACTATACGCGTAAGAAGGCGATGTGCAAATGCACAACCGAGGTGGCGACGGAACCCGAATTGTCGATTGTCAATTTTACACTTTCGTAACAGCTCAGGTACCAGAAGTCTCTCTAACACTTTGCTTAATGTACTAGAAACTGTTATAGGCCTATAGCTAGAGCAGAGGTTACGATTTTTTCCCTTCTTCAAGACGTTAGACACAATACCTAGGGCAAACGACCTAGGGACTGCACCAGAATCAAGGCACATTTGATATAGCAGCGTCAAGTGCTCAATGAGCAGAGGTGAACCACAGCGGAGGTGTTCAGTCACAATTCCGTCGTGCCCGGGAGCCTTGCCCTTTCTCAGCTGCTTAATAACCTGGAGCACTTCGCCTATTGAGACGGTAAAATAGTTCCGTTGGCTCAAGAGGGACGCAAAAGCTCGTGAGAGCTCACTATCACTTTCGGTTGTTAGTTGGGCATGTTTAATCCCAAAAACTTCACTATAGTGTTTTACCCACTGCTCCTCAGGTATGTTACTAGCAGGGTTTGTCACTGGTTTAGACTGTCTAAAAGACTTCCACATAGATACAGGATTATTTGCTGCTTTTTGGGAAGCAAGTTCGGCTTCGGCAGCTTTAAGATCACTTACAGACTTATTATAAGTTTTTTTCATATTGCGGAACTGCTCAAACACTACACCTGACCTAGGCCTCTCGCAATCGCGCCATAATCTCAGCCAAAACTTAGCACGAGCTTTGGCTTGCCTTACTTTCGGAGAGCGACTCCAGCCAGGCTTGCTGATTCCAGGTTTAAAACGGCGAGTGGGTACAGAAGCCTGCTCAGCCGTTTTCATTGCATGTATAATCTCAGTACAATAAATGTCTAGTGCTACCAAATCACTCGAGCCATGCATCAAGAGCTGAAAGGGAACTTTTATCTTTCCGAGAATCTCATCACATGTCTGTTTATACTGGTCGGCGTTTATTTTATTACACTCAGTCTTGGTAGCATAAATTTGGGGCTTATTCGGCCTACACGGGAAGAAATTAGCCTTAAAGCACAAGCCAAGGTGATCACTTACCGTGTGCTCAGAGTCCACGGTGACTGGAGCACCTAGAGAGAAGTTACATAGCACATGGTCAATGTTTGTCGTTGAACCGGAATTATGGATGTACGTATATGTATCAGTCTTTTCACAGAGATCATACCCAGCTGGGATTACTGAGAAGAACCTTTTTTGTCAAAGCTTTTCCTTTTATTTCTATCTTGTTAAAACATATGAAAAATTTTGGCCTAAACAAAACTTTTGAAACAAGCACGGGTTATTCTTGAATCAATCTGATCAGTGTCACCAACGTTTTGGAGTAAACCCGCTATATATAAATAATATAATATTTATATGATATTTAATACTGTATTATACTTGTATTTATATACAGTGAGTAAACCGTACCAGTTTTTCGACTAAACTTGTACCGCAGGAGGATAATTTGACCCATCTGAATAACAGGTTAAAAATCTGCCATAACGAGATGGAAATTTTCAATGAACTCATACTTAAACAGATGTCTGAGCAAGAAAGAAGCAATTAAAACCAAAATGTAGAACAAAATTTGTATTCTACGAAAAAACTCCCAAATGTGCTACATTCTAAAACAACCCCTTAAATTGTACCGAAAACGGCACAATTTGTACAACGGCCACACTGAATCTCCTTAATTTCTAAAAGGAAAGTTTGGAATTGACAAATGAATAAAAGACGTACCAATTTGCTTTCTGCAGACTTGAAAGGAATGTGTCTAAAACCGAGAAAGTGTAGATAAAATTATGCAGCGTTCCAGACTAATGATATTAAATTAATTGTTTAAAATATAATGACCAATTCCTGAAAGTGTCTGATTTTCATTTTTCAATGTTAAATGACAAAAAAGAAAGTCTTTAAAATATAATTAGTTATCAGTGAAGAACAAATGGCACTTTGCTTGTAGAGGTTAGACTGGCCCTACTTTTGTTTGGGGCAATATCTGTTCGTATTTTGATTTGATACTTCATTTGATTTCTATTCCTTTCATATTTCGTCTATTCTAACATTGTTTTCTATTCTAGCATCTGTTGTTTTCATGTTTGAGAACATTACTTATTTTAATTCAGTTTCTTGTAGGTTCCATTTATTCATTCTATCACTTTTTCATTCTATTACATTTTATTCTATGACTTTTGCTATTTCATTCTACTTCTTATTTATTCATTCTTAGTAATTCTGTTCGTTTTAAATTTGAATCAAAATAAGACTCTATTTGTGCTCCTGTTAGGTTTTATTATGGTTTCTTTAATTTCGTTTTTGGAAAAAGTTGTTTTTTAATTAATTTCTGTTTTTTTTTAGTTGTCACAGTAATATTACTGGTTAATTTCGAGGATATTTATAAAGTTTGTTTTCTGTTGTTCTATTAAAGAGCTAAAATTGTGAATTTAATTTTAAATTTTAGGAAACATTCGAATATTAGGTCAAAACTTTTGATCAGCCATAGTTTTTGCAATAATATTTTTAAAATATATTTTACTACAAAATTCAGGGTGGAGAGGGTGGCTGATCTTCAGTTATACAGATTGAAAATCTGCATAACTGATGGTCGTCTGCCATCTGCCATGACTCCTGAACCTATCTTGTAGACATCCTTGAACATGTAAAAACATAGCCCAATATTTATAAAAATAACTTTTTTTTTTAGCTCTATTTGGTTTTAACTGCTGGTTTGTTTCAATAAACACGTGTCAAGGCCACTTATGAAGGGAAATCTATTTCATAGCCAAAACTTTCACGTGAGTTTACGCCACAAAAATTTTATCCCCCATTTTCTGCTCCCACCCTTTACCAAATTTTATCCAACCTTCAAGTCATAGTTTGAAGTCCAATTCCCTCTTCTTCCCCCAAAATAACTCTCTAAAAATGTCATCGTAATATCCCACGCCGTTCCCGAGACAGTGTGGATACACTAATTCTACAGCCTAACAACTTATAGAGTCTTTTGATTTACCTCCATAATTAACCGTAAATTGAAGCCCCAGACAGGTTTACGTGCAAAGAGTTTAGGTAGATTGCTGACAAAACATTTTGCACCCATCCTTCATCTGATCTCTCCCTCAAGTCAAAATCTAAGTTCACTTAGCCCCCAAACACTCTCTGAAAATTTCGTCTTGATCCCCAAAGCTTCCCCTAAGATGTTACAGAGGCACTATTTTGTAACCTAACAACAAACTTGGCTTTTAATAAATCTCACTACTTAATCATGAATGAATTCTAGGCTATATTGCATAGTGTTTAGGTGGAACTGAAGATAAATTTTCTTGGCCCTCCTTACTACCTTCCAACACTACCTGAAAAATTCAACCCCGTCGCCCAAACAATTCCTGAGATAGTGCAGAGATGCAATTTTGATAACCTGTGTTGAACATAGTGTTTTTTCAAATCAGTTCTACCCCTCCTAAAGTTTAACATCCACTTACCCTCCTCCCCTAAAACAATCCATTAAAGTCTCAGTTTGAACCCCCCAAGCCATAATCGAGAAAAAATTGCAAATAAAATTTTTTGATTTACACAGTATATCCTTTGGACTCCATGGAAAATTTAATTTAAGAAACAATCCCTAGGAATTCTAAGCTGATCAGACAACCAATACAAAACATACCCACCCTTTCTCCTTTCAAAATTCCGTTACGATACCATGGGGATACCCAGGGAAAACCCCATGAGAGGGGGGCTAGCTGCTTCCCAATCAGTATCACCCCTTAAAAATTTCATTGAAACATTCAATTTTAGATCGAATAGGTCCTGTTTCAAGTTTTATAGCCATGCCTTCCGTACGAGTGGCGAGAAAACAAATAAATAGCAATAATATTTGGGAGGCACAAGGCTCTTTACTAAGGTAATACTAGCGCATTGCCTCTGATGATGGCTGAATGATGACCCTTTACTTCACTGGATGTACCCCGAAATGAATCAGGCCTCCTCCTTCAGAATTGACTTGCACTAATTTAGTTTTGCAACTTGTTTATGGAAGATTTTAGATATTTATCTTACAAACTTATTTAATTATGATTAATCACACTCATTGAAATCAAAATGTGTCTGGCTATTAATGGTGCAAGAAATGAGCTGTTTCGCCATAAGAGTTAATGTTTTCACTTTATCTGTTATTGCAGGCAATTAAATTTTAATAGTTATCGTCTGGGGCAGTGAGACTGAAAAATATGCTCACGTCAATATCCATTTTATCTCGACCAAGTGGTGAAATCTTGTAATTGTGGTCGATATGCCAGTAAATTCCCTATGCAAATGTCTTATTTACTTGACATATATGCAAGAGTAAGAGGCTATGGAGCTTGTCCTCCTCACTTCATGATTCTTCTGATTTTTCAAATATTTTTTATTAATCCGAAAACTATTAATAAACTTTTTTCACTGTCCGTTCACGAATTCCATACTCAAAGTAAATTCCTTAAATACACAACTTTGTCTAGCTTTCGACTTTTATTAATAAGAAAAAACATCTTAAGGAAGTATTCTTCTCTTCCCCGAGTTCATGTAACGAAAGAATTTGATATCTTAATTCTTTGTCAAAATACTTCTGGAATAAGAAATTACCACTAAATTCGTCCTGGAAATGTAGTCAAAATATTGATAAACCAATATATATACGATAAACCTCCGAATAAACCAAGGCTAGGGGACAAACTCTCTCTCCTCGTTCTATATTGATCTGAAGAGTCTCCCTTGTAAATCTGGGAATCAAGTCCTATTAATAAACCTTTTATTGCTTTTGAACCCCTTTCTCCTCCCCAAAAAATCAAACCAACCACCTCGTTGATAGTGCAACTATGGCGTACTTCAGATAATTAAATGAAGCCTTCCATTTTTCCATTGGAATTTGTGAATTATTTTTCCAATAACTTTTCCTTTTGGAAGGACAGAGTATCTGCTATAGTGGCAGCAGGGATTTCTTTTTCCCTAACCTATTTATACTACGCGGTAGCCAGGCCAGGATTTACTAATAGGCCTTCTAGGCCCTGGTCTAGGAACTCACAATGCCAGGGGGCGCTATAAATTATTACTGAGTGATTTTTTTCTCAACAAAACTTGACTAATATGATATATCGTCAAATTATAAGGTTCACTCCACCACCACGCTGCCTATTCACAGAAAAGTGATTTTAAAACAACACAGGACTCTGTGGCCACTTAGAAGCTGCCATATGCCTCCCAAGAATTGCAGCTGAGAGTTCAATATCACCTCTCTCTTTCATTATTTTTGGCTCGTCAGTTGTGATTTGTTCAATGTTTCCACTATCCTCGATTCTTGGGTGATTCCCCCAAAAATATTGCAAAAATGGAGCGGCAAAAACGCTTGGGCCTAGGAGCGTGAAAGCTTTAAATCGGGTCGTGATGGTAGCATGGCCCCTGAAATATGAGGTTATAAAAAATAGCTATTCTATAATCCATCGTAAGTAAATTGGCTATCTTAGAATCTCCGCCATGTGAGAATTTGCGACAGAAACTCTTAGGGTCATTTGGCCCAAAATCACTGTTTTGCAAATCAAAATAGAAAAAATTTCCACGTTTCAGTGGACGATCCTTTTTTGCAACTTATAAGACACTAGAACTTAAAATTTCCTCTTTTAGTAAGTGTGCAACTACGCAGCAAAATTTGTAAATATATGCGTGAAATCTCCGATAAATCGAACGAATCAGATGAACCATACAAATAATTAAATAAAAAATAAGTTTTTTTTTCAAATTTAAGTAAGGATCAACATTAAAACTCAAAACGAACAGAAATTATTCCGTACATAAAGGGGTTGCCCCTCCTCCTCAACAGCTTTCTCTTCGTATTAAAGTTTTCGCTCCAAAAAATTGGAGCAAAAAGTAAAACCTTGGAGTAGAGAGCAAGGTATTAAGGAGGGGGGCAACCCCTTCATATACAGAACAATTTCTGGCAAAGAATGCAAAATTCCACATTTTGTATATAAGAGCTTGAAAATTCAAGAGTCGGGTTCTCTAATACGCTTAATCTGATGGTGTGATTTGAACCAAGATTACTTTACTTTTAGGGGGAGTTTGCCCATATTTTGAAAATCAGGCAAATTTCCTCAGACTCGTAGCTTTTGATGAGTGACGCTAAACTTGGCAAATTTTATATATTTGGAATCAACGTAACAGGCCGATTCCTTTGATGTATGATATCTAAATTCCGTTTTTAGAGTTTCGGCTACTGTTGACCGGAGTCGCTCCTTACTTACAGTTCGTTACCACGAACTGTTCGATTGTCTACCCTAACTGCTTATTTTGTGGGGACTGTATATTTGTCTAGGAACGATATGCCAATGCACGGCTGTATATCGTGCAATACAAGGAAGACTTTCGCTCAATTTTCGACAGTTTGGGCCCAATTGGATATCTCATCATTCTCAGCCAATAGAAATTTCTTCTTGATCCTTATATGTTTTTGCCCAAATTGAAAATTGTTATTTTGTTACACGAATAGAAGGAAATAACCCTTTGCTGTGGCATTATCTCATTTTCATGCTAAAAAGCAGTAAAGGTTTTAGGCCTCATAAACTGGGGGGGGGAAGGTATACAAAAATTACAATCGCAATAATTTTTTTAATTCAATTAAGTACCTTAATAGGGGAGTAAACATAAACAAAAGTTTTTAATGTCAGAAAAAGTGGCGTGCAGCTACCCCCCCCTGCCCAGGCCTAGAACGGTCACTGCTCAAAAGGGTGGTAGAGCCTCAATATTCCATTCAAATAAATCTTTTCCTTCCGATATTCAAAGACTACTGATTCGACACGATCAGCCCTGGTGAAGAAAAAGCAATAGAAAAAGGCCAATAAAAAAAAAAAAAACCTTTCCAGGACTAACCTTCTCAAGGAACAATGCAAAGTTCCCTATTTTCAAAGATGAAAGGCTAGAATCTACGTTCAATGATTCCTACTCCTGTTAAATTTGACAGTGTATTAGGGTTAAAATGTTTTATTTTGCAGATGGAAGGCTGAAAGCTTAGCTAAAAGATTTAAAGCCAAATTGAATAAGATGTTCTTATTTAGCACGATCACATCCCTTTTTTCAAAAATACCCCCCGCCCCGCCCCCTTTTAAGACTGGGAAAATTTTATTATGCTTATACAGTTTTACCGATAACTATGAATTTAATAAGTTTTAAATGTTTCTAATCACAACATAAGTATTATCCTTTTTATGTTTAAATTGTGCTCAGTTCAGACTCAACAAGATAGCTAATCAAACACGGTTTCATAATAAACAAATCGTTTAATTGTACAGTCAGATCTTGAGTTTTACAATCCAAGCATCCTTCAAATAGTTTTTTTTGCACGAGTTCTAGGTCCCTTAGCTTAAATACCTTTAACCTTGTTTCTTAACCTTTAACCTTTCCAGTCCTTTAACCTTTATCAGTCCTCACACAAAAGAGTTAACACAAAATAACCCTCACAAACAAAAAAATGACAACAAAAAAATGACACAAAAATGACAACAACAAAATGACACCAAAAAAAATGACAAAAATGACACAAAAAATGACAACAAAAAAAAATACACAAAAAATGACAACAAAAAGTGACCTTTTTTTATGACTGCCTTCTCATAGGTTCTTTAGCTAGTTAATTTTAAAATAGTTTAATAATTAACTACCAATTTCTATCATTTGCACTATCATTTAAAGGTTAAAGGTATAAAGGTCCTTTAACCATGTTTTGCATTCGGTCCTCTTTCCCCTGAGGTAAATAAGCGAGAAATTGTCATATATGAAACCTACTATTAGTTTAGTTATAGCCAGTAATTTGACAAGAATAAAAAAGCACACGTTTCTGAGTTAATTATTTAATGGTTGTATCGCGTGATAAATAGCTCACTGTTTTTGGTGTCTATGGGGTCATTAAGATGTATTCAAATTGAGATAATTTCAATATAGTCTTAAAATTCAGGGGCTGCTTACTGTGACGACGATTCTAAATGCCTTATTCCCTTTCATCCAGTCCCCTCTATCTTCACCGTTCCCGTTCACCGTCTTTTCTGTTTTAAACCCACTTCTCTGATTTTGAGCCTGCCTTTATGAACACCAGATCTCACCTATCCCCTGTTGTGCAAATGAAATGAAATATCATGTAAGCAGCGCAATCAGCGCAATAGTGCTGCTCATATAAAGAGCGAAGTGGGCTCTATGAATTATTGAATAAAATAAAAACAAGTTTGTTTCAACTGAAATTAAGGAGCAACATTAAGACTTAAACGAATAAAAAAAGTATTTCATGTATAAGGGGGGATTCCTCTTCCTCAACCCTCACTCTTTACCCTTAAGTGTTAAAGTTTTTTCTCATTCAAATTCAACGGCCTATGTGTTTAGCAGTCTTTTCGAAATAATTGTGACAAAAAGTCAAGCTTTAGCGTAAAGAACGAGGGTTGAGGAAGGGATCAGCAGTACCTCAGGAGCAACTTAGAGCATTAAGTCGAAAATTTAAGGGCTTGATGAGGAGATGTTTAACTAATGAAAGGGCTCTAGTGGATACTACTGCTACTATTACTACTGCTGCCACTGTTACAAATACTACTATTACAAAGGCTAAGGGCTGTAATGGTGAAACTTTCAGGAAATATTGAAGAGAATGCTGAACTAAATCAAAACTCACTATGCGCATGCAGACTGACAAAGGAGCGTATCAACAATACCTCAGGAACAGCTTAAAGTTGTATTAAATTGAAACTTTAGGATATGTTTTTTTTTTGGGGGGGGGGGTGTAACTAACGAAAGTGCGATACTATTTGTATTAAGACTGCTGCTGCTACAGCTAAGGATTATATGTTTTATTTATTTTCTTAATTTTTATTTTTGCAGTATTTGGGGCATTGGATGAGCGATCATAGTTGGGTAAAATAAAGGTTAAAGAAATGAATTTGCTTGCTTATTTGAAATAAGGATTTCTGTTTATCTTACTTTTTCTTGATTCTGACTTGGATTTTGACTCCATAAATTAAGTTTTAAAAAAACACCCCTTAAATGTACGTCAGTCGGGGAAATCTTATGACATAAACCTAGTGGATGATTCCCAATAGTTTTTTGCCTGAAAATGTTCTTTACTTACACCATTGCTTGCTTCTTTCGAATGAGGAGTTATTTCAATTTCAATTTTCTTGGTTTTGACGCAAAGTTTGACTCCATCTTATTTAAATTATGTTACAAAAGACTTCATGTTAATAAAACTAAATTAAAATAAACAAGGTCCTTAAAGGTGCTTTAGAAAGCCATTCTGATGTGTTCTCCTTCCATTCTTCTTTCCTGATATATTCTTCTTGTACATGATTCCTTCTTTCCTTTATCATTATTTCTTCTTTCCATATTATTTGTCATACTTTCTCTTTGGCTGTTCAATTTTGAATGTAGCGGAAATTTCCTCAGGAGGGATTTTTTTGTGTGGGGTATTTTCCAGGGGGAAGGTGTGTTCTGCCAGTGGATTTTTCCAGGAGAGATTACGCCTAGTCCCGTTAAATATTTAGAAGTGACATCAACAAGGAAGCATGCTTTGAAGATAAAAAGCAAGCCCATGGCATTCATATTTGAAGTTTTATTTGAAATCATATTTGAAGTCTTCTGAATTTGTAGAATTTATTACTGCCTACCATACTTTTAGTAGCGGTAAATTTTTATTTGAGGCACAAGAACAAGCAAATAACGCTTTAAGGCTGATTTTTTGAAAAAAAAAAGAAATATGAAATACTGTTAATAAGTCAGATATTCAAATAGAAGTTAAACTGCTAAACTCATGAGAATTTTAGATAACAAAGAGGGAAAAACCCAAAATTAGCAATTTCTGTTATCGCAACACAAGAAGTCCATTTGTTCCGGTATTTTTCGCAAATCTCCTGGAATTGTGTTTCAGGATTTATGGGCAATATTTTTAAACTAAAGAGAATTTGCCTAATCGATTTTTTTTAAACAAAGCTGTAAAAACTAGTATCTTGAAACAATAGGCCTTTTTAAAAGCAACCAATGAATAAATTTGAGGGTTGCTAACTTCACTAATTATGGTGCATGATATCCTTCGGCGAATGAAGTACTGCATGGCCGCCCATAAGGGGGGCAGGGGGTGCCCGCCCCCTGGCTGAATGATGTTGCCTTATTTTTATATTTTTGTTCTGAAATTTCCATTATATCGTATTAAAAGTGCCAATTAGACGAGGTTTGCCCCCCCCCCCTGGAATTCAGCTTATGGGCACCCATGTAAGAGGTATGGACCGAAGAGAAGAAGCTGAATAGAGAAGAAAATCAATAATGTCTCTCAGAAAAGAAGGACCGACGAAAGGTGGCATTCCCATCAAAATCATACATAATTGTGATAATATAATTATTATATATAATTATATTTAATTATATCATGTAATTATAAAACCGTATATAAAGTAAATTTCGGGCTTATTTTCACTTTTGTTTTTTTTTCTTTTTACTTTACATGGGATAATAGAAAGCATAATCGCTTATTCAAAAGGGTAGAAATGAATGAAAGTTCAAATTTAAAAAAAATACGAATGAGTGAATGCAGTTAATGCTCATCAATAAAAAAAAAACAGATGGAACACAAAAAAAGAAAAACAAAACAAAACACAAGACACTAACTCTTCTGACACAACGAAAAAAAAACCACAACAACCGATGCCGACCATTGCTGTAAAACCTTGGCCCATGGGTGGGACTTGACTGACAAATTATATCGATCAATCTGCGACAGAACCGTTTCTTCAGGGTTGGTAACATCGTACGGGCGCGAACATACCAATCGTTTGTCCATATGGAATTAAAAAAAAAAAAAAATACTAATCTAGCCCTGGCTATTTTATCAACAACAAACAACAGTATAAACATTAGCCGGTTAAAGGGCCAAAGTCGCATAACAGCTTCTATTCCTTTTTGGCGTTGACATAAAACAAAATATGGACTTGGAAGTGCAGGAGGCAAGGGTTGGATGCATATTCGAAGGAATGGTTGGAAGTGTAAGTTCATATACATTTAAGATAGAGCCCGTAATCCCTTGACACTATCTTAAATATGGACTTGTAAAATTTATCAGAAGGTCTATTTAGCCTTTATTAAAGCATGAAAAGGGCTGTAAAACAGCATATTGATCTGGATAATAAAATCTTGAGAATTAGTTTCCTACTGGGTAGGTCTTAGACCGTAAAACAAAGGTATAATAACGCTAAGTACAGGTTTGTAGAATAGAATAGTTGCATCTTTTGAAGAGACAACAGATTGTGAGAAATATATCCCCATCATCCAAAACCAAGGAAACCTAATGCAAAATTAAAGCTTATGCAATAACATCCAGCAGGAGAGTAGCTCCAGCATTTTTATTGGGGGGGGGGCAAGAGGGGTTTATATCCGGATGTTCAAGGGGCATATACAGTAGCTTTTTACTCCAAGTTATTGGAGGGGGCAACTGCCCCTCCCCTTGTCCCCCCGGAAACGCCACCCCTGACATCCAGCAAAAAAACGCCTCAGAGGCTTTTTGGATTTGAAAATATCGTGTACTGGCAAAAAGGAGAGAAGGGTTTATCAAGGACGCAAAGTTTTAACGGTTCCGAAATTGAATAGAATAGATCCGACACATCTGTGTTAGATTGCGATTACGTCCGATTACGCAGTATGAATTTGGACAGCCAAGGAATCCCGATAGGATGCTTAAATATCTTAATTTTGGAGCTCCTTGAAGGTTACGATTATCAAGTCTATTTACTACTACTACTACTACTAGAAGTCAATTTCATGACTATCATCATGATTTTGTCATGCTATAACAGTTTATACATTTTGGAAGTTCTTGAAGTCTACGATTACCAAGTCAATTTCATAGCTATTATTATAATTTGTCCATACTATCGCAGCTTATTTTGAAAATTTTGACAAATCCAAGTTTAAAAATGAGAGAGAGAGAGAGAGAGAGAGAGAGAGAGAGAGAGAGAGAGAGAGAGAGAGAGAGAGAGAGAGAGAGAGAGAGAGAGAGAGAGAGAGAGAGAGAGAGAGAGAGAGAGAGACCGAGATACTGAGAGGGGGAGTGAGTGAGGAAGGAAGGGGAAGGTTGTTTATCTAAGCGTAACATGATTTAGAAGGTTTTACCAAGAATTGGGGCTATTGATAAGAAAACATGTTAAGGAAACAAATCTTACTTCATAACGTGTAGAAAAATTGTAGTTAACACGTTTTGAATGCGCTTTCACAATACTTTACCCCTTACCCCATAACGAGCAAATATATAGCCCGAATTATATATATCCCGTGTGTTTTTATATTTCTTGATTTTTTGTTTCTTGTTTTGCCAAGAATTGGGGCTATTGATAAGAAAATATTTTAAGAAAACAATTCTTACTTCATAACGTGTAGAAAAATTGTAGTTAACACGTTTTGAATGCTTCCACAATACTTTAACCCCAACCCCCTAACCAGGTAATATATAGCCTAAATTATATATTTCCCATGTGTTTTTCTGTTTCTTAATTTCGTCAGCGTTGGTTCAATTTATGTGCATATGGGTTGAAAGAAGAGTGACGAGGATGAATCAAAAGAAAAATGTTTCTTTTGCCTTACTCGTCTTCATATCTTATTTTTGAGCTTACACTTCCCCCCCCCCCCCATTTCAACCATATAAGACTTACTTAAAGTCTATATTGCATTTTAAGCCCCGCTATTGAAGGCTGAGTCCTTGTCTATTTTGCAAAATAGGATTATACAGTTGTATATCATCCTCAAATAAGTTGAAATCAAACATCTGCTTGACAAAGCTGTATACTCCGGTTGGTTCAATTCATACCGTCCCAAAAGTTTTAAATAATCCCCTTGTCAGATGAAACTTGAAACTGTTTCATTATCCTTACACAATAGAAGAGGTAATATTTAAGTTACAGAATGAAAAGTGTATTCCCTTAAAATGATCCAATAAGCTTTAAGGTTTTGCAGTGTGGAAAATCGGAAATGTGCTTAAATACCCTAACAAAATATGTAAGCTGATATTTTTGGTTCACGGTAGCCTCAAGATTAGACATCTTAGGAATATAATCTGAAAGATAAACATTTTTTCAAAGTCTCCAAGCAATGAATGGGAACTTCGAAGTTTTTCACGATTTAAAATAGAGATATTGGTCAATATGTTTCATTTTAGGTCACCTCTTGCAAACCAAAGGAAGGACAAAGGGTAAGGAAGTAGGGCTAGATCAAAGGCTATGGAGGCACAAGGAGGTCAGAGACACAGGTATGACAGTTGAGGAGTCCCTACGGTATGTATCTATCTGCGAGGCTGTGCTACAGGCGGTGGACAAACATTGCGTACGGTTGGATAAAGGAAATGTAGAAATCTTGAATTTTATTTTTACTATGTGATATTAATAGGGATCTATTCATTTTTTTCATTCATAGATTTTAGATACACACTCGGGTATACTGTAATAATGTATATAGTGTCGAGAGAAAATGCACATGCAAACTTCTCAATAGCTGTTGAGTCCAATAAAAATACGGTTTTGACGGTATGGTGCTCAAATGTTCACAAAGATTCGCTAAATAACACATCGGAAATCAGCCGTGCAGAATTACCGTTATAGAAATTACGTATTATGTTATTATAACGCCATAAACGGTATTTTTACCCCTTTTGACCTCGCCTACGGTGCAAATGGGTACTAAGTGATGTCATTTTTCAATTCTGATGTCATTTTCGATCTCCCCAGACTTAAACAAATATTAGAGATGTACTTTTACTCCACCAAATACTGTACAAATTGAGATTCGTATTTTTAATCCCCTATGACCTTGCTTGAGTTGAAATGTGGTACTAAGTGGTGGAGTTTTCCAATTCCGATGTCATTTTTTGTCTCATTGGGCTTGAGTTATTAGGAAACGACCTGTTTCCAGAAAATACTGCAGAAATTTAGATTCAAGATTTTCCGACCTTTTCCCTGAAAAAAGGGGTATTTTTCCACGGCTGAATTTGGCCAATTTTGGATGTATTATTAAGAAAATTTTCCTGAGCATTTTGTTGCCAAAAATATTTCTATTGCTCAAATGCCGAGGTTTGGCATTGTTTCGTAGTTTCACTGGACTAGTGTATTTTATAAGCTATGAGTACATTAGTGTCACTGGGCCTGAAAAGATGGGAGTGAGTACGAAATTTTCGGGGTCCAGGCAACACAGAGCCAAGAATATGGTTGACAATACATTTTTATGTCTTATGAAAATCTATCAGAGTCAGTGCACTAGTATTGACTAAATAAAAGTGACATGTTTCCCATACATTATTTATCAAATCCTTTTTGCTCCTCATATATATATATATATATATATATATATATATATATATATATATATATATATATATATATATATATATATATATATATATATATATATATATATATATATATATATATATATATATATATATATATATATATATATATATATATATATATATATATATATATATATATATATATATATATATATATATATATATGTATATATATAGAAAACATGGCCTTAGATACTTGGAAGGGTCCACTTTGATCAAAAATTGAAGGGTCTAGTAACATTTATTGGAACCAAAGGTGACAATAGGGCAATCAGTCCTCGTCCCATGATCGTATCGGATCTGAATTTTGGAAGAAGCCATTTCACTAAGATTAATCGAGAGATCCAAACAAAGTGCCTTCAAGCGAAACACGAGCTATGCAGCACCAAGAGCAAAGGGCAAAAAAAAAAAAAAAATCAAACTGACGAATTTGTTTCCGACATATCAATGGCATCCCAATAACAATCCCTAAGTAAAAAGCAAAGTTGCCTCCATATAATATTTAGTTATCTTCTTATTTTTTTAACTTTTTTCCGCCAAGGCACTCGTATGAAAGGATTTGTGACAGAAACTTTTAAAGGGGTTCATTTGATCGGAAATTTAAGGTTCTAGAGCCCCTCTTAGGAGTCAAAAGTGATGGAGGGCATCTGACTGCCCTCCCCTGCCTGTTTTTATTTACCAAATATATCTGATCTTAATTTTGAGATAGACATGTTCAGCATAGTTGAAAGGTCAAATAATTAAGACTCTGGGAAGGAAAGCCCCCCACCCTTTGGAGCAAAGGCTGTAGGTTAACCAATTCGTCCGTTAATAACGTGTAGTATTTGAAATCTGGAGAAGGGGGCATGTTTTACTCTTGTTGTCCAAAAAGGTCAAGGGCATTCAGGTGAAGCTTTCAAGGAATGTTAAGGGGAGTGTTGAACTAAGTAACAGCACACTATATGCATGCATGATGTCAAATGGGAGTATGTCAGGAATGGCTTAGGATATTAAGTTGGAACTTTCAGGTATAGATGAGGGCAATGATCAATTGATCAAAAGGGAATATGTGCACACTACATTTACTACTGCTATAACTGCTACTTCTACTGCAACTAGTACTAGCGCTAAGAGTAGCAAGGTAACATATTCAAAGAATGTTGAGCGGGTGTTGAACTAAACCATAACACACATGTGCATACACGTTCTTAAAGAAGCGTATCACCAATATCTCAGGAACAGCTTAGAGCTTTACTTTGAAACTTTAAGGGCATGATGAGGGGCTGTTCATCTAATCAAAAGGAAATATGTCAATACTGTAGCTGCTACTACTGCTTCTCCTACTACCGCTACTATTGCTACTACTACTACTACCACGACTTCTAGAACTGCTAAGACTAACGATATTGGGGAATAATGAGTGGTAGGTTGAACTGCAAGGGAATGATGAGGGGTTTTTCATCTGACCATAAGGCAATATGTGTATTCTGTACCTATTGCTACCACTACCACTACTGCTACTGCTAAAACTATTACTACTACTGTTACTACAACTACAAAATCTAAGGGTGTTAAGGTAAAAGTTTAAGGGGTATGTTGGACTAAACCAAAACACACTCACCAGGGGCGCTGAACTAACCAAAAGGCAATATGTTAATGCTATTACTACAACTGCTACTATTACGATTATTGCTACGGCTGAGGCTAACAGCATTAAGGTGAAAGTTTCAGGAATGTTTAGGGAGTGTTTGATCTCAATCAAACACTTGATTCTGCCATTTGAAAGCAGGTTGTGAAAAGGGCAAATAAGCAAGACCCTAGAACGGCTTAGAGCATTAAGCTAAACTTTCACGGCATTTTGAAGGGAGTTTTGAGCTAACCAGAAGGCACTATGTGTCTGGTACTGCCATTGCCATTACTACTAGCCTACTACTGCTGCTACAACTACTGATACTACTGTTGCTAAGGGTATTAAGTTGAAGTTTCCAGGAGATGTAAAACTAAGTCAAAACACACTATGTGCATACAGGTTACTAAAATCGCTTGTCAGCAAATTTTCAGAAACAGTTTAGTCTATTAAGTTGAAACACTGAGGGCATTTTGAGGGGAATATTAAGCTAACCAAAGGGAACTTTATACGTACTGCTACTATTACTTATGCTGCTACTTGCGCTACTACTACTACCATGACTGCTTCTGCTACTGAGGTTGGGGGTATTAAGGTGAAACTTTTAGGGAATGTTTAGTGGGATGTTGAACAAAATCAAAACAAATCCAAATTAAAGCTAAACCCACATCCTCTTAAAGTTACCCTATTCCAGACCTAATATATACCGCCTATATTATTTTGACAGCCTGGATGCATTTAAACTATTTTGATTTAGTTCAATAGTGGCAGTAGTAGTAGTAGAACGAGTAGTAAAAGCGGTGGTAATATTAGTAGCCCTGACATCTTTGGCTTAATACCTTATGGCGATGCTGGGATTCAGATGATATACTCCTTTGATAACTCGCATGTACTTGAATTAGTACTTGACTGTTTTGATTCAGTTCAAAAACCCTCTTGAAATACTCTGAAAGCTTCAACTTGATAGTGTTGTTCTGATTTAGTTCAACACCGCCCCCACCATTCCCTGAAAAATTTACCTTAATAGCCTTAACATCAGTTATAATATTAGTCGTAGCAGCAGTTGTAGTAGTAGGAGCTGTGGGAGTAGTATTAATAATAAGAATAGTAGCAGAAGCAGTAGTATGCACATAGTGCTTTCAGTTCAATATCCCCTCAACATATCCTTGTAATTTCAAGTTAATATTTTAAGCCATTTCCAAGATATTGCTTATACGCCTGTTTGATTTGACTGTGACCGTTTGATTGTATTTTGACTTAGTCCAACATCCACCTCAACAATCCCTGAAAGTTTCTCCTTAATACGCTATCCTTGGTGATAGTAGTACTAGCACTACTACTAGTATCAGTAGTAGTAGTATACACAGAGTACCTTTTTAATAGTTCAAAGTCCTCATCAAGATGTCGTGAAACTGTCAAATTAATGCTCTAAGCTGTTATAGTGTATTTTGATTTAGTTCAACATCCGCCTCAACATTCGCTGGAAGTTTCACCTTAATACCCTTAGCTTCAATAGTAGTAGCCGTTGTAGCAGTAGTTGTCTGTTCCAAAACCTCAAAGCGTTATCCAGTTGACCTGAAAACTACATAATGGATGCAGCACAAAGTGTCACAAGCAGTCTGGTGACACACATGAACATTAAGAAATCATTGGAAACTTCAAGATATTGTTTGGAAACCTTAGACGGCTCTGGTTGCTTATCTTCTCCTAGTAGACCAGCTTACAGTCCCATTAATTTCCCATATTCCATTAGTGGACCCTTTTATAGAAACTCTAGGAATAAGGAAGAATTTCCTTTAGTAACAGGCAACTCACTAAATTTAAAAAATGGGGTTTCTTTGAAACAATCTCTTAATAAATAGAAATAACATTGATAAGAAATCTTACCACCAGTTGGCTTGTACAAAATATCCCAGTTGGTTTACTATTATGACAACCCTCCATAGCAACTGATACGTTCTTCTTCGCATATTGAGCCACTGCAAAATTTACAATTCACTTATTGAAAATAAGAAAAAAAGATACATCAAAACAACTTTCATAATCACTTTCAGCTGCCGTACTTAACTATTCAGAAGTATATTAAACTGCCTTTTTTTTAGCATTTCGATTTATTTTTTTCCCAGATTCAAAGAATATTACTTTCTGAATCTCCTAAAGTTAGCTTTCATATCCCTTCCAGTAAAAAAGTGTTTTGAAAAAGGGTAGGGAGGGGGTTAAAACTCACTCAACACAAAATCGAAGAAAACTCAATCTGACAAATCCACCTTAATAAAAATAAATCCAATCAAAATTCAACTCATGCAAAACTCAGCCTAGCAAACTCAGCTCAAACAAAATTTTACCAAAGCAAAATTGAACTTGGCAAATACTCAACCACAAGAGGAAATCGTATCGAGCGTGTGGTCCTACAGTAACGAGAAAGGTTCGTTCGACCGGAAATTGAAAGTTCTAGCGCCCTTTTCAAGTAGTAAAAATGATTATGGCAAATAGTTCGATTTGAAATTGTAAAAAAAAACCATTTATTGAGCCTTATTAAACTATGTATTAAACTCATTGGCACAGCCGTTGACTAAAATACACGTACTCTAAAAAAAATATAAAGGTTAGTATTGACATTTATTTAAAGCGTTGTTTAACTAAGTTGAATCCTTTTAGGCTCAAAAGCATTATTGCATATAATCTATTATGGAGAAGGACTGGTTGATCTTTGTAGAGGTAAGGAGGGGGGGGGGCTGTGTCTGATAAACAAAATGTGTTTTTAGGCTCAAATTTTCTAAATCTCCTCAAGCCTTCAGGAAATTATAGAATAAGGTAGTGGTGGAGGGGGGTCGAAAGTTATCTGTAATCTCCCTTCATTCTTGGGGGTGTTTTTAGACTAAGTCTATAGCACGGCGTCTTTGGGTTGATGAGTATCCTCTTGTTTCAAGAATTATTTTCCACAGGAGAGACGGGGACATCATGAGTACCGTCAGGAAATTCCCAAGGAGGGGGAAGTTTAAAAATACTAACACGAACGTTACAGCAATATTCGTTTGCTGTATGCAATATTTCACTGGGTTTAAATTGCAACGTTACTACTGTCCTATTTATATGTATTTGAACTCTTTTCGTTTTACAGAGGGGGAGGGGTATTGGCCTCCCTTTCTGCCTGCCTGTATTCAATGAGAACATTCCTATTAAAAAGGCATATTAAAAGAACTCACCCTGAAAAACATGGAAATAATGACTCTATAATCCAGTTTTGATATTTTGGACCCCCTCCCCACTCTAACAAATGTTTGGACACATGGACATTTTCAGGAATGATTAACATTCTTGAAGTATTGTTATGCAAACATTAAACTTGAATGTAAAAAACCGCGACTTGGATGGGGGAGTAGTATCCTCCCGTACTTAAGGAAAACCTTGAACAAACATTTCGTCGTAAACAAGCTGTGAGTAAGAGTAAAAAACGACCCTGAATACCCCCCCACCCCCCTCGAAAAAATTTATTCCTACAGCATATAGAACAACAAAATTTATGATTTACGTTGATCCCAAATATACGAGTGGATTAATTTCAAAGTTGCTCATCATAAATTCATTAGCACATAAAAATTTGCGGTACTCCTATGTTAAACGGACTCTTTTAAAACCAGTCACGAAAACCCGAGGCATCCACTATAGAGTAGGCAATGATAAAACCCGTTTTTGACGTGTTAACTGCTACAGAGTAGGCAATGATAGCATCGTTTTCATTGCGTATACGATATTAAACTGTGTTTTTTGGGGTTTAGGGGGGAAAGGTACGTATTTAATATATGCTATGCTATACCCCCACCCCCCTAATGTAATAATATATAGCCCAAATTTGTTTTTAAACTATTATATATTAATCCTATTTTATTTTATTAGCATTAACCAAACCAGCACTACATAAAAGAGTCCGTTTAACATAGGAGTACCAAATTTGCAGTTTGCAAAGAAATTTGCAAAGAAACTTTTGACAAAATATGAAATTTCTTATTTCTCAAGAGAAGTTGACAAAATATGAAATTTCTTATTTCTCAAGAGAAGGTTAATCACGCGTCTGGCCATCCATAGTCTATAATCGTATATTATAAGAAAAAAGGAGGACGGTCTTGGCGAAAATTAAATAAAAAAAACAAGTTTTTTAAACTGAAAGCAAGGAGCGACATTAAAACTTAAAACGAACAGAAATTATTCCGTATATGAAAGGGGCTGTCCCCTCCTCAACGCCTCACTCTTTACGCTAAAGTTTTTTTATTTAAAAAAAAAAATAAAGTTGTGAGACAGAGTCAAACTTTAGCGTAAAGAGCGAGGCGTTGAGGAGGGGACAGTCCCTTTCATATAGGGAATAATTTCTGTTCGTTTTAAGTTTTAATGTCGCTCCTTACTTTCAGTTTAAAAACTAATTTTTTTTATTTAATTTTTGAGCGTTTTTGAATAAATACAGGTTTTGATCTTGGCTCACCGTACATGAATAATTAAAACAAAATGTTCATATTAATTTACTTTTATTTAGTTAAATGGCTTTCTCAAAACTTGTTTAATTTTATTTACGAATGCTTTTATTAATAAAAAATATACGTAACTTAAGAATTAACTTACGTAACGAACTTCTATATTCATATATTTTTAATACGTTTATTATGGGGTTCGCCCCCTAGTCAATACCTTGCTTTTTATGCTAAAATTCGAATTTTGTTCCAATTCTTTAAAAATTACCGCTTAATCACAAAGGCCGTTAATTAGAATAAATAGCTCTTGTGAAAGTACTAAAAAATCTTTGGCTTAAAGAGCGAGGCATTGACTACGGGGTGAACCCAATCATACATGTAATATTTTCTGTTCGTTTAAAGTTTCGATGTTGCTGCTGTTGCACTTGAACTACTTGTTTTTTTATATTAAATTTCTGATCTTTTTTTAAATAATGCTGGGAAGTCCGGCGTCCCGTTCATAGCAATGTCCCTTCCCCCATGAAAACTTCCTTCATGGAAAGATCCTCCCAAATAACCCCCGACCCACCCAACCCCCCACTACCAGGAAAAATCTCCCCTGAAAACGTCTGTTTACTTCCAAATAACCAATACTATATGTTAACATTGGGTAAAGTTCATAACTTTCACCCCTCCCCCGGGAACTTCGGGGGATTAAGTCATCCTAAAAGACATACTTATAATATTTTCAAACATCCTGAACAAAATGGCTATCTCAAAATTTTGATCGGGTGACTTTGGGAAAAAAATGAGTGTGGGAGGGGGCCTAGTTGCCCTCCATTTTTTTTTGGTCACTTAAAAAGGGCACTAGAACTTTTAATTTCCGTTCCAATGATCCCTCCCACGATATTCTAGGACAACTGGGTCGATACAATCACCCCTGGGAAAAAAAACAAAAAAAACAACAAACAAACAAACAAACAAACAAATAAACACGCACCCGTGATCTTTCTTCTTGCAAAAAATGCAAAATTCCACGTTTTTGTAGATGGGAGCTTGAAACCTCTACAGTAGGGTTCTCTGATAGGCGGAATATGATGGTGTGATTTTCATTAAGGTTCTATAACTTTTAGGGGGTCTTTCCTCCTTTTTTCGAAAATCAGCCAAATTTTCTCAGGCACCTAACTTTTGATGGCTACGATTAAACTTGATGAAACTTATAAATTTGAAATCAGCATTAAAATCTGATTCTTTTGATGTATCTATTTGTATTAAAATACCGTTTTCTAGAGTTTCGGTTACCATTGAGCCGGGTCGCTCCTTACTTACAGTTCCTTACCAGGAACTGTTTGATTATGCAATGAAATTCAATTTGTATGAGAACCCTATAACTATTATCTAAGAAATAAATAAAATTGGTCGTTTTTCCGCGAATGTGACAATCCATAGCTAGTAGTTTTAGTTTATTAAAAGACGGCTTATTTGAATGAGCATTTAAAGATATAATATCTACTAAATGTTTCTTAAAGAAATAAAAGGAATGTTTTTTAAAGAAAATGTTTCTTGAAGAAAAAAGATCTTACGTTTATTAAAGAAATAAACACACATCTGTGATCTTTCTTCTGGCAAAAATTGCAAAATTCCACATTTGTATACATAGGAGCTTGAAACCTGTATAGTAAGGTTCTCTGGTATGCTGAACCTGACGGAGTGATTTTCATTAAGACCACTTTATGTTATGGGGGTGTTTCCCCCTTTTTCAAACATTGGGCACATTTTCTCAGGCTCGTAACTTTTGAAGGGTACCTTTAAATTTGATGAATTTTACATATATTTAAGAAGCATCAAAATTCAATTTGTTTATGTGTTCATTTTTATCAAGACTCTGTTTCTTAGAGTTTCGGTAAACTATTGAGCCGCATCGCTACTTACAGTTTGTTACCACGATCTGTCTGAAACAAAGTCTCCGACGGGTAAATTTAAAATTGGTGAATTTTACATATTTAAGATCAGCAGGGCCGAATAAAGGACGATTGGAGCGATTGGGCCCAATCGGACCCAACATTTGAAACGGTCCCCTGTTACCATCAAAATGAACAAGAAAAAGATCTTTAAAATAAAAGCAAATTGTTTTTGATAATAAGGAATAAATTATGAACTTTTCAAATAATTAAAAATACCTTTATTTAAGTTTGCATTACTGGTCGGGATTTATTAATATGTTTATTATCAAATAGTGTATACTTTATAATACAGACAACTGATTCTCGTAAAATTCCATGTCAAATCTATTGAATTTAATCGGGATAGTCCTATATTAGAGAGTTTTTGCACTACGTGCGTGAACTATACGGACACAAACTACGGACACAAACTATACGGACACATACGGAACTATACGGACACAAACATGCTGGCACATTTGATTTAAATATTTGATATATAGAGAGGGCCGCACAAAAAAACATCCAATCGAGCCCTGCACCTATTCGATTTGGGCCTGAAAATCGACATTTACAAGAAACCTTATGGGATGGAGCATAGCAAATTTCTAAACGGACTAGGCTGAAAGACGAGCGTGCATAACTGTGTTAGTCTCAATCAGCTTAGTGCTGTGATGATTATCAGTAGTGGCAAGGGGTTCAAGCAGCCCCTTTGATTTATTTTTTTTTGCATAACTTTTGTAAATCATCCTTCTGGTTACTTACGGACTGTCTATGTAAAATATAATTTTCTATAGCAAACTAAGAAAGGTTCAGTAAATTTTGTAAGAAAAATAAATAAATGAAATAATGAAATGCTTTATCAAGTTCATGGATGTGTCACAAGTTCCATAATAACCTTAACCAGTGTGATGGTTTTATACTATCCAGTGTATTTCTTGTAGAGGAAATCGTATGTCAATTTTATAGGGGAATTGGAACACATTTGGAAAGGGTTAAAATGAAGAGTCGTCCTTACAGTTGTCCGATGTGGGGAGAGTCGGAGGATTTTTTTGTATTCTCTAGGGAAGTGTGAAGGGTTAAGGGCTTTGGAAAGGAAATATTTGAAGTGGATGAGGGGGAAGAGCCTTGGGTAGAAAACTTGTTGGGAATTGGGTGTCTTATAAATACTAGGAATCTAGTGCTAGGATAGGTTTGAATTTAACGTTAAGAAGACTAAGTCGCTAAGGCTAGAAATAAGTGAAGACGAAAAACAGACGTTGGGTAACGAAAAGATCGATCAAGTGGACAGCTTCACCTGCCTTGGTCGTATAATTAGTAAAGACGGTGGAAGCAGTGAAGATGTTAAAAATGAGATAGCCAGTGGCCAATGTTTTTTTTTTCAAAGATGAAAAAAGTTGGGAAGAATAGGAAGATAACTCTGCGACCCAAGGTTACAATATTGGAAGCTATAGTGATGACAATGGCCAAATAGTTCTGAATCATGGGTGCTTCGAAAAATGGAGAAAGATTTGCAATTTTTTCCAGAGAAATTGCTTAGAGATTGTTTTGGGTACTCGACTGATTGGCCGAATTTCAATTTGTAAGCTGCACGAAAAGCGTAGTTCAATCACACTTTAAGGACTAAGATGAGAGAAAGGTTAAGATGGCTAGGCACGCTTTACGGATGAAGGACGAGAGATTGCCAAAGATTGTCCTTCTTGGCCAACCGTCTTGGATTAAAATGAAAAGCAGGACGTCCTGGGTTGGGGTGGGAGGATGTCGTAAAGAAAGATTTAAGGGAGATGGGAACTTCCTGAGAGAGTATAAACAGGGAGGCCTTGCATAGGTTGGGATGGAGGAGGAGCATGAGTAGCTGTGTTGGCCTCAAACAGCTTGATGCTGTGGCGAGTTATTAGTGGTAGTAGTAGCTCTATTAGTGCGGTTTATTTGTGTGGGCATGACCCACCGTAAGCGTGTTATATGATGAATTTCTTTATATTAACGTTCTTGAATTAGGTTTTTCTTGATTTTTATGTTGTATTTAACTGCTTAAATTGATTTTTCTTTCATTGTTATTGTATGTTGTTCTCTTTTTTCGATTTTGTCTTAGTGGCCATTACCCTGCGTATATTTGTTTGCATCAATTATGAGTATTCTGTACTACCATACTATACTATAGTCCCTAACGCAAAAATTGTAATATATTTTCAGAAAGTCAGATTGCTACGTGGATCTCTAATGTTTCATAATTTACCTTTCTTTCCAAATTTATCAAAGAGAATTTCCACGATTATTCTTTAGTTAAACAGTTAAACAGGGAAACAATTATTCTATAGTTAAACAGGGGGAAAACTGACTACTTTTATTCATGCTCCAATGCCAACAATAGGTAACATAAAAAGTAATTGCTGAGTTAGTAATCGCGGAAATATGGTAAAACTGTGATAACAGTGCTTGTATTACATTTAAGTAGTGCCGTAAAAAGGACAAAAGTAATTTGCTATTATTTATAGACGATCTTTCATTTTTTATGGCCTATGCTGGAATCCATTATGCAGTGAACCATTACAGAAGCAATTAGATGAACAAAGGTTCAAAATCTTGTTACTTCTTGTTTTTAGATGTGGTTAAATCAGGAATTCTTGCATTGCGTAGTTTATTGAAGATCCATTTGTAACTTGTCTTTTGCAATATCATATAATTTAAGGCAAATTATTTAATTTTTATACCTCAAACCGTCAACAAATTTGGAAATTCATATAGTGGTAAACATATATTAGTTCCTTTCAATAAACTAGTGTGGTCAGAAAAGTTGTCTTTTGCTACTATTTCATAAATAAACATAGTTGAGAAACCAGAGGGGTAGTTTGCTGTTAAGAGAGTTGGGATATAGAAAAATGTTCTGTAAAATAGAAGGAGGGCGTGTTTATCATTTTCTGTCACAATTCAGTACTATCTTTGCATTTTAAGTGGTCACACTTAAAATCACTTCTTTAGGGGAGACCTAACTTAACCTAACCTTACCCCACCCCACTAGTTTGCATTTATATAGACCAAAATATACAAGCGCAATACATTCTGTCACCCGTTATTTGACTTCAGACATTCACGGTAACATATATATATATATATATATATATATATATATATATATATATATATATATATATATATATATATATATATATATATATATATATATATATATATATATATATATATATATATAAATATATATATATATATATATATATATATATATATATATATATATATATATATATATATATATATATATATATATATATATATATATATATATATATATATATAATATATATAGTACCGGAGCCCGGTGGCTTCGCCATCAGACCCCAGCACTTGGCACGCGGCAGGCTTTTACATATGGATTCTCATTGTCCCTTGTCTTCTAACCGCATACAATTTGAGACAATTTGCTGTCTTTTCTGCAGACTCTGCAGACATTTCTGACGATTTGCTGTCATACTGCAGACTTTTCAAAGATATTTGATTATAAAAGCAAGTTTAATTTCTAACAACGATATCTATTAAGCTTCAAACTTTTGGTTTTCTTTTTTAAGGTTTTTGAATTGTTGTAATCCCTTGTTAAAATAAACACAAATATTTTGTAATTACCAGCCACCAGGCCCCGGCACTCGGCACGCGGCTGGCTTCTATATATGGATTCTCATTGTCGCTTGTCATCTAACCGCAGACGCTGTCGTTTCATACTGGGTCTTTTCAAAGATATTCATTATTAAAGCAAGTCCAATTTCTAACAACGATACCTACTAAGCATAAAGCTTCTGGTTTTCTTGTTTAAGGTTTTTAACAATTTATTTGACTGCAGAAATTCACGGTAACATATATATATATATATATATATATATATATATATATATATATATATATATATATATATATATATATATATATATATATATATATATATATATATATATATATATATATATATATATATATATATATATATATATATATATATGTATATATATATATATATTTGTATATATACATATATATATATATATATATATATATATATATATATATATATATATATATATATATATATATATATATATATGTATATATATATATATATATATATATATATATATATATATATATATATATATATATATATATATATATATATATATATATATATATATATATATATATATATATATATATATATATATATATATAAATAACCGAGTCAAACTGAAAACGAACAGAAACTAACATGAGTTGGGCTCCAAAACCCCTATGCCTTCCCAAGGCCAGAACATAATTTGCACTTTACTGAAAAAAATACAAATGAATGTGCATTGTCAGTTTAATATACATATACTGATACTTAGTAATCAAAGTGTTAATACTATTTTATTTATTAAAGTTATAAAGGTATAACAATTTATATTTTTTCAGAAAAGTGCAAATTGTGTTATGGCCTTGGGAAGGCATAGGGGTTTTGAGCCCTACTCATGTTAATTTCTGCTCGTTTTGAGTCTGACTCGGTTATTTATTGTAATTTCTGTCTGTTTTAGGTTTCATTTATATATCGATGCTGATTTGAGGTAGTTTCACATTTAGTAGATTATTTGATTTAATTTTTGCTCATTTTTGGTCTAATGGAATTCCTTACTTTTCTTTGAAAAACTTATTTTGTAGAAAAGTTTTTTTAAATTAATTTCTGTTCGTTTTATATTGACTTAGTCTTTTCAGGGAAAAATAAAATAATACTTTAAATATTTTTGTTTTTTAAGACTTTATAGTTTGGCCTGCTAATTTTATGCTGGAGAAAAATTTTCATCAATTTTTAACAACAAACACCCTTTTAAAAATGTGGACACAAATAGTAGTGTTTAATTTAGTTTCATATCTCCTCTAGTTGACCTGAAATGGGAAACTTGATACCATTCGCAAAAAAATCTGTTTACTTTCTTTGATAGCTTGGATACTCTTAACCTATATTGATTTGGTTAGATTTTAAGAGCAAAAGTAGCCCCGAAAGTTTGAACATAATACCCTCAGTCGTTCTTAGGATACTGCTTTGATGCTTATTGGGAATTAGCATTAACACAGTGCATTTGGATTTAATATTAAAGCAACATTTAGTTTTTAAACAAAATGGGCAAATGAGAGGGTGGGCAAGGGAAGGGGATTAGTTGCCCTCCAATCACTTTAGACTATTTAAAAGGGCATCAGCCCTTTCTATTTTCAATCAAATGAGTCCTTTCCGAAGTTCCTACGACAACTCCTTCGAAACGAAATGCCCTGATCTAAACAAAAAAAAAAGTAATAATACATTGTACCCACGTCGATCTTTACTATAAAAATGTCAACATCCTCAAAGACCTAATTTCCAAAACTTTCAAATACGTTAAACAAAATGGCTATCTCAAAATTTTGATTGGATGTGTTTGGCGAAATGGCGGGTGTGAGAGGGACGTTAGTTGCTCTCTAAACACTTTCAACTATTAAAAAAGGCACTAGCCCTTTCAATTTCCAATCAAATGAGCCTTTTTGAAGTTTTTACGACAAAACTTTCAATAAAAACCTTATATGCCCCCAGGGCATAACTTATAACCCTTGCCCTGAGGGCTGGGGGAGGGGTTGTAATCCTCAAAGACATAATTTCCAGAACGTTCAACTACGTTTAACAAAATGGCTATCGTATAATTTTCATTGGATGTATTTGGGGGAATGGTGGTCGTAAGAAGGGGGTTAGTTAACCTCCAATCAATTTCGACTATTAAAAAGGGCACTAGCCCTCTTATTTCCAATTGAATGAGCCAATTTGGAAGTTTTTACGACAACGCTATCTATAAAAGCCTTATGTGCCCCCAGGACATAAGTTTCAACCTTTGCCCTAGGGGCTCTCGGGGGCTTTTCATCCTCAAATACATAATTTCCAGAACTTTCAACTACTTGGACAAAATAGCTATCTCTAAACTTTAATTGAATGGGTTTGGGGAAATGGTGGGCATGAGAGGGGAGTTGATTACTCTCCACTCACTTTCGATTATTAAAAAGGGCACTAGACCTTTCAATTTTCAATCAAATGAGTCCTTTTTGAAATTTCTACAACAACTTTTGGCTCTGAGGGGGGTTATCATCCTAAAAGACCTAATTTCCAGAACTTTCAACAACGTTGAACAAAATAGATATCTCAAAATTTTGATTGGATGTTTTTGGGGAAATGGTGGGCGTGAGAGGGTGGTTAGTCACCCTTCAATCACTTTTCGAATATTAAAAAGGACACTAGTCTTTCAATTTCCAATTGAATGAGCCCTTTTTGTAGTTTCTACAACATCGCTTTTTATAAAAGCCTTAAATGGCCCCAGCGCATAACTTACAACCCTTGCCTTGAGGGGCTATAGGGGGGAGGGGCTGTCATCCTTAAAGACCTCATTTCCAAAACTTTCAACTACGTTGAACAAAATGGCTATCTAAAAATTTTGATTGGATGTGTTGGGGGAGTAGGTGGACGTGGGTGGGCGTGAGAGGGAGTGGGCGTTCCCTCAAATCACTTTCGGCTATTAAAAAGGCCACTAGTCCTTTGAATTTCCAATCGAATGAGCCCTTTTTCAAGTTTCTAAGACAAAGATTTCAATAAAAACCTTATATGCCCCCAGGGCATAACTTATAACCCTTGCCCTGAAGACTTTGGTGGGAGTGTCCTGCTCAAAGGTATAATTTCCAGAACTTGCAACCGCGTGGAACAAAATGGCTATCTCGAAATTTTGATTGGATGTGTTTGGGGAAAGGTGGGATTAGTGTGTCTTCCAATCACGTTCGACTATTAAAAAGGGCACTAGCCATTTCAATTTCTATTTGAATGAGCCCTTTTTGAAGTTTCTACGACAACGCTGTCTATACAAAACCTTATATGCCCCCAGGGCATAACTTACAACCCTTGCCCTGAGGGCTGGGGGGATCGTCATCCTCAAAGACCTAATTTCCAGAACTTTCAACTACGTTGAGCAAAATGGTTATCTCAAAATTTTGATTGGATGTGTTTGGGAAAAGGTGGGCGTGAGAGGGGGCTAGTTGCCTTCCAATCACTGTCCACAATTAAAAAGGGCACTAGCCCTTTGAATTTCCAATTGAATGAGCCTTTTTTGAAGTTTCTACGACAACGCCTTCTATAAAAACCTTATATACCCCCAGGGCGTAACTTACAACCCTTGCCCTGAGGGCTGTGGGGGAGTGTCCTCCTCAAAAACATAATTTCTATCTGGAAATCAGCTACGCTGAACAAAATGGCTATCCCAAAATGTTGATTGAATGTGTTTTTGGAAATGGTGGGGGTGGAAGGGGTGTTAGTTGCCTTCCAATCACTTTCGACTATTGAAAAGGGCACAGGTCAATCCAATTTCCAATCGAATGAGCCCATTTCGAAGTTTCTACGACAACTCCTTCGATACGAAGTGCCCTGGTATGGAAAAAGAAAACAAAAAATAAATAATACATTGAGCCAACATACGTTCTTTACTTAGGCAGTGCGATTGCGCTGCCTATTATTCCCACTGTAGCTTGTCTTCTAAACGCAGACAATTTGAGCCTTTTTTGATGTCATGACGTCCAAATGGCCCTTAAATTAGAAATGGTGCCTTTGTATAATTAAATTTTTTATTGGATCTTTAACCTTTGTCTCGGCTTGTCTTTAGTCATTATGAAAGACATATCACAGAGCCTTTGTTTCTTTAAATTGTTCAGGTGGTGGGACGAAAACTTCTTTTTCTTCCAACAATTTATCTAGTCCAGGTTATTGATTTTGCTGGGTATAGAAGGTATTGACGACCAGCTTTGTTTCTTGTAATTGCTCAGATGGTGGGACAAAAACTTCTTCTTTTGTCTTTTGTCATTATGAAAGACATATCGTCGAACCTTTGTTTCTTTTAATTGTTCAGCTGGTGGAGCAAAGATTTATTTTTCTTCCAACGGTTTATCCAGTCCATATTTTTGATTTTCAAAGGTATGGTAGGTATGGATGACCTTATCGATGTCAAAACCCAAAACTCAACCATCATTGCTATCTTTATCAATTTGTTTACTTCGTTACACCTCGGCTTATCTTTCGTCATTATGAAATACATGTCGCCAAACATTTGTTTTTTTAACAAAGGTATGGTGGGCATTCATGACCTTATCCATGTCAAAATCTCAAACTCAATCATCATGGCTATCATTTTCAATTTTGACACGTTTTGATTCTCGCTGTCCAGGTCGATTTTCATTGACTTGCTGCTCTTCATTTGCATTTTTGACCCCCTCACTTGTTTGTTGTCGTATGTTTTCTAACTGCGAGTGTCTCAGCTCTTTATTTTCATTTTTAAAACGCTCTAATTGTCGTTTTCGCATGTATTCTAACCGCTTGTGTCTTTGCTCTTCATTTTCGTTTTTGAAACGTTAGTTCAGGTGTTACTTCCAAAGAATCATCATTTATAAGTAACTGCAACTGCAAATTTTTGTTTTTTGGGTCTTCCAACAGACATTATATTGTATGAATAACTGTGGTGATTAAACTAAACAATCTTATTAATGGAATGCCATCATATAAGAAAATACTTATATGATGCCATATATGGTGTCATAAGAAATGCTTATATGATGTACTAACATAGTAAATGGTGGCATTTGCAAAAACCGAAATTCAGGCTCTTAACGATTTTTCTCAGAATTCTGACCTATGTAGATCGTTTTTTTTATGCGAAAATATCCCTAGATACCAATTTTCCCGAAAAAATATGTATTCATTTTCGAGAAATAGAATAAATATATACATACACAATTATTACTCACATATATATATATATATATATATATATATATATATATATATATATATATATATATATATATATATATATATATATATATATATATATATATATATATATATATATATATATATATATATATATATATATATATATATATATATATATATATTAAATCTCCAGAAACACGAAAAGAAAGTAATAAAATAAAAATATAAAAAGAAATACTAAAGGATATTTAATACCTCATGCTATTCCTTTGTTTGGAACATTCAAAAATTCCATCTTTTTTCATTATTTTTATTTCTCATACACTCCTTTCGGCTGCTCAATTTTCCATTTGGGGGATTTTTCACGGGAAGGAGTACTTTTCGAGAGGAAGTTTTTCGGGGCAAATATTCTGGGGGGATCCTAAAATCAAGATGCTCGTTTGATTGGCCGTATATGAACGGATAAGCTATACGAAGAATGTGGTTCGATACCACTTTCTAAGGCTATAATAAAAGATACTAAACAAAAATAGGGTCGTCTTCGGATAGGGTGGGGAGAGGCCATAAGAAAAAATTCAAAGGAAATTGTAGCTTTATGCGATGGGGTAAATAATAAACCTTGGAATGGATTAGGATGGAGGAGGAGCGTGCACAGCTATGCTGGCCTCGGGTGGATCGGTGCTGCAGTGAGATGTTATTAGTAGTAGTATTTCAAATTAAAAGCTCACGGCACCTGAAAGCTAAATTTCATTAGAAAACGACAAGTATATCGATCAGAAAAGCCCCTAGTTAGTGTAATCAACACAGTACTAAAGTCCTCCATTTACTTCGTAACCGATGATTCAACATTGAGTGTTTCACACGGTGATAAATAGCAATAGCGGATATAATTAAACCATAAAAGTTAATTACAAGGGAAGACTAGTGTAAAAATATTTACCATAAAAACCCAAATGAAGTTCAAAAGTCTAATTTATTTGACAAGTAATTTCAATAAGGCAAATAATCAACTTTCATTATGCGAGTTTCAATTTGGACTAATGTAGTTATTGCGGGCAATTAAAACAAAATTCAATAAAAAGCAACTTCCTTAGAACATATAGGCTATAGTCTTCTTATCAAACAGTTCGTGGTAACGAACTGTAAGTAAGGAGCGACCCGGCTCAATGGTAACTAAAACTCTAAAAAACGGAATTTTGATACCAATAGATACATCCCAACAATTAGATTTAATTCAGATTTCAAATACATAAGTTTTATCAAGTTTTATTATACCCATCAAAAGTTAAGCGCCTGAGAAAATTTGGCTGATATTCGAAAAAAGGGAGAAAGACCCCTAAAAGTTATAGAACCTTAATGAAAATCACACCATCTTATTCAGCGTATCAGAGAACCCTACTGTAGATGTTTTAAGCTCCTATCTACAAAAATTTGGAATTTTGTAGTTTTTGCCAGAAGAAAGACCACGGATGCGTGTTTATTTGTTTTTTTGTTTTTTTTTGTTTTTTTTTCTTTTCCCCAGGGGTGATCGTATCGAACCAGTCGTCCTATAATATCGTAGGAGGGCTCGTTAGAATGGAAATTAAAAGTTCTAGTGCCCTTTTTAAGTGACCGAAAAAATGGAGGGCAACTAAGCCCCCACCCACGCTCATTTTTTTCCCACCGTCACCCAATCAAAATTTTGAGATAGCCATTTTGTTCAGCATGGTCGAAAATATTAGAACTATGTCTTTTAGGATGACCTAATCTCTCGAAGCCCCCAGGGGGAGGGCTGAAAGTTATGAGTTTTACCCAATGTTAACATATTGTATTCGTTTTTGGGATGTATACAGACGTTTTCAAGGGGATTTTTGTTGGTAGTGGGGGGTGGGGTGGGTCGGAGTTTATATGGGAGGATCTTTTCATGAAGACAGTTTCCTGGGGGGAAGGGATATTGCTATGAAAGGGGCGCCGGATTTACCATCGTTATTTGAAAAAAAAAAATCAGAAATTAAATTTAAAAAAATAAGTTTTTCAACTAAAAGTAAGGAGCAACATCAAAATTTAAAACGAAAAAAAAATATTAGCTATATGATTGGGTTCACCTTCTAGTCAATACCTCGCTCTTTAAGCCAAAGATTTTTTAGTACTTTCGTAAGAGCTATTTATTCTAATTAACGGCCTTTGTGATTAAGGGGTAATTTTTAAAGAATTGGAGCAAAATTCGAACTTTAGCTTAAAGAGCAAGGTATTAACTAGGGTTACGTAAGTTAATTTGTAAATTACGTCAGAACCAAATTTAGAGACAGCCATTTAGCAAAAGAAAAGTAAAATTTTTATGCAATTTTTGTTTACTTATTCAATGACGGTGAGTCAAAATAAAAGCTGCATTAACTAAAAAACGATAAGAAATTAAATAAAAAAAACAAGTTTTTTTAAACTCAAAGTAAGCAGCGACATTAAAACTTAAAACGAACAGAAATTATTCCGTATATGAAAGGGGCTGTCCCCTCCTCAACGCCTCGCTCTTTACGCTAAAGTTTGACTCTGTCTCACAACTTTATTTTTTAAAACAATAAAAAACTTTAGCGTAAAGAGCGAGGCGTTGAGGAGGGGACAGCCCCTTTCATATACTGAATAATTGGTTTACGTTTAAAGTTAAAACGACGCTCCTTACTTTCAGTTAAAAAAACTTGTTTTTTTTTTATTGCTACAAGTATCGAGGGCGCAACAAAAATTCAATTGCTAAAACTACTACTAAATACAGGAGCTATAAAAATGGTTTTGAACATATTCAAACCAGCCAGGATGTGGGGTCTTTAAAGTGTGCGGTATATGATCGAATGAGATCGGTGGTGGTCAATATCACGTGGTGCCCCTAAGATTGCATTGAGTTGAGTACCCTAAAAATGGCATTCAAAAGTAATACCAAGCACTCGATCAAGTTTTTATCTAAGTGGCAGCATTCAGTACTGAAAATGAAAAATACTTTAGCTGAGAAAATGAAAATGTAACTACATGACCCCAAGGCTTTTTCAATCGTAAAGAAGGAAGTTGGAGGAAATTGTGAGGCTTAAATACTGCCTGGAGGGCAAATGACAAAAGTTGATTCGCTATTAGCATTGGAAAAGTAAATAGAAATTCATTTTAGAAGCACCAACTATTTTAGTTAAAAGTGAGTGTTTTTTCACTTCACTTACACAACCTTCCTCAGTAGTTTTATGTGACAGACAGAGGGACGCCACAAACGATCATAGCTAGAGGTTATGCTGAGTAAGATGGTTACGGTGCATTATGTTGACTACTCTTTTTTGAATTGTTCTTCTTTGCGTCGCCCGTTTACTACTACTACTACTACTAACAACAACTCACCGCAGCACCAAGCCACCTGAAGCCAACACAGCTACGCACGCTTCTCCTCCATCCCAAATCTATTCAAAGCCTCCCTTTTTACACTCTCCCATGAAGTTCCCATTTCCTTTAAATGTTTCTTTATGACGTCCTCCCACCCCAGACGAGGACGACCTACTTTTTGTTTAGCCCTAGACGGTTGGCTGAAAAGGACTATCTTCAGCAATCTGTCATTCTTCATCCGTACAACATTCCCTAGCCACTTCAACCTTTCTTTCATTTTAGCCCTATAGAGCGGTATTGAACCACATTTTTCGTATAGCCTATTGTTTGACATACGGTCAGTCAGCCGGGCACCCAGAACAATTGTTAAGCAATTTCTCTGGAAAACATCTAGCAAATGTTCATCCGTTTTTCGGAGCGTCCATGCTTCAGAGCCATATTTGACCACTATCATCACTGTAGCTTCTAATATTCTAATCTTGTTTTGCAGACTTATCTTCCTATTCTTCCAAACTTTTTTTAACTGTGAAAAAACACCCTGAGCCTTGGCTATTTTACTTTTAACATCTTCACTGCTCCCACCATCATTACTAATAATGCTCCCAAGGTAAGTGAAGCTGCCCACCTGATCAATCTTTTCATTACCCAACGTCACCTTTTCATCTTCACTTATTCCTAGCCTTAGTGACTTAGTCTTCTTAACATTAATTTTCAAACCTATTCTAGCACTCTGTACTCTCAAAACCTCTAAAACTTCATTCATTTTGCTCACACATTCATCTAGGATGCTTAAATCATAAGCATAATCTAAGTCCAGGGCATTTTTTCCTCCCCATTTGATTCCGTGGTCTCCCATTGCCTTTCCTGTGCTCCTTAAGACAAAGTCCATCAAAATAATCCATATAAAAAGGGATAGAACACAACCCTGCTTAACTCCTGATTTTATACAAAACCAGCTGCTAACCTCATTTTCTATCTTAACCGCAGCAGTGCATACATAGCACTAATCACTTTAATGTATTTGTCTGGTATACCATACAAGGATAAAACCCTTACTAAAGCTCTTCTATCAACAGAATCGAACGCTTCCTCATAATCTAAAATGGATTGATCGCACAGTTTGGACATCCTTCTCTCTCTCTCTCTCTCTCTCTCTTTCGCTCTATCTCTTCGTATCTAGTATTTTGAATGATGTAGTAAAAACAAACTAAGATGAATGACAAACCAAAGGCCCTTGCTATAATAAAGGAGTCAAGACTTCTTTGTTAACCTGTATTAGCAAATTCTTCCCAGTCTTTGTATCCTCAAAATTTCCAGTCAATGCTTTTGAGTCGAAATGTCTAAATACTTCTAAACTCCCTCCTGAAGTTCGGACGCTCTTTGAAAGAATCAGGGACCCCCTCATATTTCAATTCTGCTGACTAGATTGTTTATAAAGATTATGTTTCTCAGTTATAATAAGCCCATCGTTTTGAAGTTAATTCTGATTAAGACTTTTAAAGCGAGGCGGAACAATAAACTATTATAACTCTTAACTTTTATGAAGCTATAGCTAATCTTATTTGACCAGACATGAGATTCCGAATTTGTCAATCTGAACCCCCTCGTTATCAACAACTGATTCTCATGTCCATTTTGGCCGCAATTTCAAAGACGAGGGACTATGGTGTCACAGCTTTCTTTACATAGGAGAGAAAATACATTTTAATCGTTAAATTCCGTTTAGATTCAACTATTTTTATATTTTTTGCTAAATTAACCCCAAAGATGTACTTTCAAAAATATACCTTGGTTTGGTTCAATGAACATTTTTCAAGTCTTAGAATTATTTATTTGTCAATATCTTATTGTCTAGTTCTGATTGCTTACCCACATTCAGTTATCTTTTCTATTCCATTGTAAGTTCAGTCATCTGTTTCATTTTAATACAATATTTTACAAAGGTTACAGTTCTTTTTAAAATTTGATACGGCTTTCAACCCTTGCTCTGTTTTTACTTTCTCACTGATAAGACCTACAACCGTTTGTTGGGCACAGTTGTGCAGCGATAGCGAACCAAATGGCAAGTTCCGAAAAGCACGAAACTTTTGATGGTGCTAAAATAAAAATTAAAAAATTGGAAACTATGGCAAAAATCCTCCCTAATTCTTTGTCTTGCTTGGGGTATAAGACAAAATAATCAATGGTGCCTTCAAGGAAAAGTTGCTTTATTTTTCATTAAGGATGGATAAAGCAATGAATTAATTGATAGATTTTAGCACTCATTTTCTTGCTCTGCAATATTTTAAGTTATGAGTGATATCTAAGCTATTCTGTTGTCTTGGGTAAATCAAATCAATGCGGTAAGTGGTTTAGCGCTTACCACCAGGGGCGTCGTTTGGGGTTGACAAGGGGGGGGGCAGTTGCCCCCCAATAATGTGGAAAAAAAATTATTATATATCCCATGCCCTTTGAATATCCAGATATGGACCGCTCTTGCCCCCCCCCCGCCAATAAAAATGCTGGATATTTGCTCCTGCTTACCACGGTAAAACGCGGTACGCGGTTTTAGGTTTACTTCAAGTTTCATATCAGACCCTTTTCCAAAGGGTATTTCAAAACAAGGGAACTTACATTTAATATAATTATACACATCATTTAATATAACATCGCGTTTAAATTCAATAAAATATAACTTAGACGTGAGATTCAAAAAGTACATTTTGAGAATCAACTTTGTAATTTTGCGGCAGAGATCCCTTAGGCTACGAGCACTAATTCACCTTCATTTGAAGAAATAAAATTATATCACGTGTTAAGAATAGTAGCCTAATTGGTGAGAAAGCAGTACCTCCTCCCTCATTGAGATTTTTAGTATAAAGTCAAACATTAAATTAGTCAGCTAAACCAAACATATGAGGGGAGGTGTTGCCTCACCCTCGAACCCCCATAGCCTTTCGGCTTAAATTAAACTAAGACTCAACTGAAAGCATCTTAGAGTGCAAAAACATAGCCAGTTGGTAACAACTTTTTATTCACCGATTGCCTTTCAAAAAATTTAAACTAAAAATTTCATTGTTTAAAAAAGATGCAAAATATAAACTCTTCGATTTTTTCAAGGGATTATGAAAAAAAAATGGTTTAATATCGTTCTTCTACTAGAATTTTTTTGGAAGGATTGGTAGAAAATTTTAAATTTTAGGGCAAAAGGTGGATTGAGGGGGAGGTTCTCCTCCTCATATACAGGATAGTTCATGTTCGTTTTGAGTTTTAACGCCACTCTTTACATTCGTTTGAAAAACTTTTTCTGTTTTGTTTAAGTTCCTTTCGTTATAATGATACACTAGGTGTAATATAAACATGACGGAAACTCCCGTCACAACTGCAGCTGGTCTTTACGCTAAAATTTAAAACTAGCATAACTGTGCTTTGAAAATGAAAATCCCTTCCCCTAAGAAAATCCGCCCCTTAAGATTTTCTTAATAGGGGCCTCAAATGCCAAAATTGTTTTTCGTGAAGCATTTTCAATGTTTTTAAGGAGGTTTCATTAGGAAAATATTACTCCCGGAAACACCCCTCTCCCTGTTGGGCCATTGCAATAAAAAAAAAAATGTTGTTTTTTTTTCGTATACTGACGAATGGTCTGCATATCATGGCTAACATTCTCCTATTTCTCTGCCTTTGGCCGGGAGTGCAACGCGAAGTTGGGGGCAAATCATAATGACACTTTACAAAATCTTTTATCCCTATAAATAGATTACATAAAAAACTAGCCGACAATACTCTAAAAATTTCAGCGTGCTCATTTTATCTAATAAGGAACCCTCCCCCTTCCACTCACCTATTAGTTTCGCGTAAATGCAACTTAACCTTCCACCCTGCCCCAACTATATGGTTTGAAGTACTGGAATGCTGTATAATCGTTAGTAATGCTGTATGCAAGTTCAATGCTTCATTCTGTGTTTGTTTACAGACGAATGTGGCAGCATTCAGCTCTAAGCCCAGTGGATTTTATTTAGTTTTTTGATAGTTCTAAGCTGATGGGCTATCTTACAATTTTCGCTCGATAGCTTTTTGTCCCAATTCGGCTCAAAGTTTTATATTTTGCGGCACAAAATGGCGGAACTTGGCAATTTATTGTGATAAATTCGGAAATTGTGTGGTAAATTTTGCTATCTTTAATCTCAAACCAATTAGTAATCGAAACTTTGACACCGGATAGCATTTTGGTCCTGTTTGTGAACTAAAACATGGGTAGAAAAATGTTTACTATGTGAAGAAAATAGGCCTACGCCTAAATGAGCTCTTTCATTATTATAACACTGTGTAAAATAGTAAGTATTTGGCACAAAACCTGGTGGGGTGATGAGGAGGGCAGCAGTCCTCTCATAGTTTTATAGAATCTATGTTTATTTTAAGTTGCAATTTCACGGATTCCTTTTATTTGGAGTTTATTTTATGTTTTGAGTTAATCCGTTTGATTACTTTTATCAAAACATAGAGAAGTTTATGAATAAATTCAAATATCATTTGAGTTTAAATAAATTCAAACTGAAATAAATTTAAATAATTTTAAAATTCACACACGAAAAGTTATATTCGTTATCCCAAACGATTATTTTGCAGTTTTAGTAGCTGGGGCAAGTCCTTGATGGGAGTCCTTGGGCAGTCCTGGGGCAAGTCCTTCATGGGAGACATACCAATTCAAAAAAAAAACTCCTCTTGTTTAATAAAGCTCGTCCTACAGTGACTGGCAAATTTCTCGTACCCTTTATTTCCACATTTTTGCTATTCTACCGTTCATAGTACCTTTACTGAAGAATTAACCACTAAATTCTGGGGCACATATATTATAATTCAAAAAGTGTCTCCCCTATCTCGCTACTCACCGTGTCCTTTTGACTGACGTAGTACATCACAATTGGCAAAATAAGTTTGAAAATTCCGTCAGTAGCAGGCAGCGTTGCTACCTGTAGCACGAAAGTGCTACTTTAGCACTATTTTATCATGTGTGACACTGTAGCACGTGCTACATTGAATATAGCACTTTTTCTTTTATTTGGCCAAATTGAAAATATGGACACATAAAATACACTCACATGATGTGTCTTACATCAAAATATATGCCAGAACATTTGTTATACATGACAATCACCTAAAAACATTTAAAAACGGGATATGTGTGTGCGCGTGTATTTTCTCATTCAGCGCTACACTTTTTTGGATACATTTTTATTCCTCTGTATTAAAAAAGAATAAAACATGGACCTAAAACTAATCTAACTACGTACCATGTGCGTGTCGCGGCGTGAGCAACGACGCATGCAAAACTTTTTTTACTGTACGACCGAAAATCGCTGTATAGCACGCAAATTTGGGCAATTGTAGTACTTTAGGAACTGACCGTGGTGGCAACCCTGGTAGCAAAACGATGAATTTTTCAAAAAATGCATGGTAACAAACTGTAAATAAGGAGCGATACGACTCAATAGTAACCGAAACTCTAAAAAGCGGAGTTTTGATATTAATAGATATATCAGAAGAATTGGCTTATTATGTTGATTCCAAATATATAAGATTCATTAAGTTTAGCGTTACGTATCAAAAGCCAAGAACCTGAGAAAATTTGCCTGATTTTAAAAGAGGGGAGAAACACCCCCTAAAATTCAAGGAACCTTAATGGAAACCACACCATCAGATTCAGCGTATCCGAGAACTCTAATGCAGAAGTATGAAGCTTCCATCTGCAAAAATGTGGAATTTTGCATTTTTTTTTTTTTGCCAAAAGAAAGATCACGAATCGATGTTTATTTGTTTGTTTTCCACAGTGGTGATCGCATCGAACCAATAGTCCAAGAATATTGAGAAAGGACTCACTTGAACGGAAATTGAAAGCTCTAGTGCCTTTTTAAGTGACCAAAAAGACTGGAGGACAACTGGCCTTCCTCCCACCCACCTCTTTTCCTAAAATCCATCCGATCAAATTCTGAGACACCTATCTTGTTCAGCATAGTTGACATGCCCAGTAACTATCTCTTTAAGGATATCATTATCCCCCGCAGCCCCTGGGATAGGTTTGTAAGTCAGGAAAGTTGCCCATTTTTTACGTATAGTATTTCTTAATGGGAAGTATAAAGACATTTTTTGGGGAGGGGAGATAATTTTCTGCTGGGGGGTTTTCTACGGGGACAATTTTCCGTGGAGAGGGAAGTTGTCAGGGTTGACTTTTCCAAGGGAAATTTTACACTGGGATTCCTATATTCCAAGATTCCTATGCAATTTTTTTTTATTTGTCTTACTTTCTCTTTGCCGAGTCAATTTTACATGTGGAGATATTAAGAGGAAATGTCCGGAGGATGTATTTACCGTGTTGAATTTGTCTAGAGTATTTGTCCGTAGGTAGGGAGATTTTCCACGGGAAAATTTCTCCACGGGGGAGTTTTCCACAGGATAAATTCTCTGGAGGGAATTTTCTTCGGGATCACCTTTCTACTAGGGGACGGGGAGTATTTCACGTGGGGAGAACTTTACACGGAGGGATTTTCCGCGAGGGGAAGGAATTTTCCATGGAGGGGGTAGCCAAATGTCACAGCATTATTCAAAAACGATCAGAAATTAAATTAAAAGCGTAATTTTTTCAACTGAAAGTCAGGAGTAACATTAAAAATTAAAACAAAGAGAAATTATTATGTATATGAGGGGGGATGCTCCTCCTCAACACGTCACTCTTTACGCTAAAGTTTTTAGATTTAAAAAAAAGCTTCTTACTGTTCTAATTAAACGAACTTTGTGTTTCAGAAGTCATTCTTAAGGAACTGGGACAAAATACAAACTTTAGCGTAAAGATCGAGGAGGAGCAACCGCCCTCATATACGTAATAATTTCTGCTCCTTTTAAGTTTTAATATTGCTCCTTATTTTCAGTTGAAAAGCTTGTTTTTTCAATTTAATTTCACACTTTGGATAAACCTTGTGTCTCTTCAGAAATCTAACTCGTCTCCTTGCTTAACACAATTTATAACAAGGTAAAGCCGCCAAGTATTTTCTTCATAGAATCAGAAAAAAGTGACACTCCACTCTGCTCGTATGGTAATGTTGAAAATTGCTACTACGTCCTCGTTGAATGGGCCTTTATTCTTTTCCTCGATCGCTTTTGCCAAAACGTTTGAATGACCTGTTATTCCTCTTTCCATTCAACTTGGTGTCTTTAAACTTACCAAGTTCTTAGTACTTCAATTTCCCACTGATACAGACACATTCTATTAATGAACGTAATTGATTTCTAAAGGGATCCACTTACTTTTCATTTCGAAGTTGTTTTTTTAGGGGGGGGGGAATTGTGGGAGAAACAAGTGTGGTGGAAACTATGGCAAGCATGGTAGAACTGGGCAACGTATGGTGGAACTCTGTGGCAAACATGACGTTCTAAAATATACACCGGGTGACGGAAAGTGGGTGCCCCTTCGGTTTTTCCCTTCTTTTCTCTTTTTGCATTTTGTTATGCTTATTCTTCGTTTATTTTTGTGTCAGTTTATTGTAGATTATTTTCAGTTTATTGTAGATTATTTTCAGTTTATTGTAGATATAAAATAGCGGGTTTCCCTTTCAGTCACTAATTAAGTATCAAACTATCTCCTTTTGGCATCTCCCTTTGGTTCTTTTTTTTATCTCAGGTATACGTTTGCTCTGAGCATATATTTTATGACTGAACATATATATTTTAGGTATATGTTCACTCTGAAACAAGTGGTGTTGCGATAATCATGCAGCTGCAACTTACTCCAAAAAGACAAGACACTCATATCATTGGATTAATTAATCTTAGATCTACTCACAGAGACAGAATTATGATATCAAACAGTTCGTGGTAACGAACTGTAAGTAAGGAGCGACCAGGCTCAATGGTAACCGAAACTCTAGAAAACGATATTTTGATACAAATAGATACATCAAAAGATTCAGATTTTTATGTTGATTTCAAATATATAAATTTAATCAAGTTTAATCCTACCCATCAAAAGTTAGACGCCTGAGAAAATTTGGCTGATTTTCGAAAAAAGGGGGAAAGACCCCTTTTAAGTTATAGAACCTTAATGAAAATCACACCATCATATTCCGCGTATCAGAAAACCCTACTGTAGAGGTTTCAAGTTCCTATCTACAAAAATGTGGAATTTTGCATTTTTTGCCAGAAGAAAGATCACGGGTGCGTGTTTATTTGTTTGTTTGTTTTCCAGGGGTGATCGTATCGACCCAGTTGTCCTAGAATATCGTGGGAGGGCTCAATGGAACGGAAATTCAAAGTTCTAGTGCCCTTTTTAAGTGACCAAAAAAAATGGAGGGCAACTAGGCCCCCTCCCACGCTCATTTTTCCCAAAGTCACCTGATCAAAATTTTTAGATAGCCATTTTGTTCAGCATGTTCGAAAATATTGTAAGTATGTCTTTTAGGATGACTTAATCCCCCGAAGTTCCCGGGGGAGGGCTAAAGGTTATGAACTTTACCCAATGTTAACATATAGTATGGGTTATTTGGAAGTATACGGACGTTTTCAGGGGAGATTTTTCCTGGTTGTGGGGGGTGGGGGTGGGTGGGTCGGGGGTTATGTGGGGGAATCTTTCCATGAAGGAAGTTTTCATGGGGGAAGGGACATTGCTATGAAGGGGACGCCGGACATCCCAGCATTATTTAAAAAAAGATCAGAAATTTAATATAAAAAAACAAGTATTTCAACTGCAACAGCAGCAACATCGAAACTTTAAACGAACAGAAAATATTACATATATGATTGGGTTCACCCCGTGTTCAATGCCTCGCTCTTTAAGCCAAAGATTTTTTAGTACTTTCATAAGAGCTATTTATTCTAATTAACGGCCTTTGTGATTAAGAGGTAATTTTTAAAGAATTGGAACAAAATTTGAACTTTCGCTTAAAGAGCAAGGTATTGACTAGGGGGCGAACCCCATAATAAATGTATTAAAAATATATGAATATAGAAGTTCGTTACGTAAGTTAATTCGTAAGTTTCGTATATTTATTATACGAAACCAGAAAAAATCCTTTTGTAACCCCCCCCCTCCTGAAGAAAAACCTTGGATATGGCCCTGCCAGAGAGTAATCCCTTTCACCATAAATACTAAAACAAAGTCCTTTAACACGAAACACAAACTCAGATAATTTCTTAATTGTTGTTTTTTCAACAGTTTTCAAAGAATATTCAACAAATTTTCCAGCAAAAAAACTATGCACTCCGGACTTTTAAAATGTAGTTCGGTAAATAGACAGAACTTGATCTCATCTATAAAATAGTAGCAAATTATCATATTCCGTTGATTTATTAAGGCCGCAGGAGAGCAGGAAAATAAGAAACCAAAAATTGCATAGGGAACATAAAAAAGATAAGAAAGCTGTAAAAATAACAATAAAAACTGAAAAGCTGCATGTTGTACTATGTGAGTTTAATACCGAATAATTTGGGTAAACAAAATAAATGGCTTATGACTTCATGATCCCCACTTGGAGGCACAGCTATATCCCAAACTGATTGAGGCCCTAGTACGCGTCTGGGTAAACAGGACAATATGTTTTCCTGTTAAACAAATTAACTGTGCGTGTACTAGCACATGAAAACATAGACAGAGAGAGAGAGAGCGATAGAAAAACAGATAGCTGTATAGACTTAAGTAAAGAGAGAGAGAGAAGGAAGGTGATTGCACTTATCTAACACCACGACTCGTAAATAATGATTTGCATACTCCCTTGTAGGTCTCTGGGGTATCAATTAAAGGGGGTATTCGCCCCCCAAGACCACTTCTACAGGGAATATGCTACTAAACAAAAGTAATAGCCCAATACTAGAGTCTTTATTTTATGCTCTTTCGAAATATCATAGATGGGTACTTACGTATTATTCAGAACACACTCAAGAAGTGAAGATAGGTTAATCATAATGATATATAGGCCTACCGAAATATAATGAAAATATAATATGTTAGTAACAAAATTACGGAAACTACAACAAAGAATAATAGAAAGTAGGCCTCCCAGAACGCATTATATTAAATACCTAGCCTAACCACTTCTATATATTAAATATTTAATTAAAATATACCCGCATCATAGTTTATTTCACGAAAAAATAAGTTAATTAAAACCCAATGCGAGGTATAAACCGGTTTGCTCTGCTCAAACGAAGCAAACTTCTTGAGTGTGTTCTGGATAATACATAAGTACACATAGTTTTTTTTTCTGACAATCCATCCTACCCAATGCCATATCTAAGGGGAAGATTACCGGTTTCAAACCCCCCCCTCCCCCTGAAATTCTGGTCAGATTCGTAAAAACGTAGCATAAACTCACACAAACAAATTTTTTATGCTCTTTAAATTTTTTTGGTAACCCCTCCCCCGAACAAAATCCTGGATACGCTTTTGATATTACCCCCCTGATGGTTCTATGTTTCTGTGATATATTTAACCCTTAGTTGAATTTTGTAATACTTCATGTATTCTTTGTTAAAATAGGGTTTCTGTATTCTAAAGCCGATGATGCGCAGTTTCACCAGTGACTAATTTCATCATTGGATTCAACTATTAATACGAGATAATAATATTAATGGTGAATATAAATGGTCTCGTAATTGAAATATTTTTAAAAAGTGGACAATAATGGAAATAAATGTGATAATCTGATTAATAGAAAGATCTTGCATATTCTAAAGTAAGAATTTAAAGTACTTGTGCATTAGCTGGTACCCACGTGATGTATTGTGCTAAAGGAAACTAGTCAGACGGGTATCTGTCAATAGAGAGTTGGATCGCAAATCGTGGTTTGTCATTGCGTTTAAAATATTTAAACACTTGGTTTTGGGGGTTTAGGGGGGAAAAGGTACCTAGGTTAGGTTACGTATTTAATATATGCTGTGCTTAACCCCCACCCCCTAATATGCAAATATAAAGCCCAAATTCGTTTCTAAACTATTGTATTTTCACCATAGTTTGTTTTATTTCATTGGCATTAACCAAACTTGACTTCTCGCGTGGGAAACCAGCTAATGCATAAGTACCGAATTTATTTGTTTTAGCATTTTCTTTTAGTTGTTAAATATTCCTAGGGCTATATCTGGTACTATCAGGGGGATTGGGGTGCATTGTCAGAAAAAACGACCAGGAAATATGACAATGAAATAAATATATGGATCTAATAGTACTGTTTTAATTTGTTTGGCATGCTTCCTTTCCATTAGAAGTGTTTAACCACTAAACTGATACCTACCTCTTTGAAATTTTCACTGATAAATGCATTTTTTCACTGAATAAAAAGAACAACAAAATTACCAGTCCTAGATTTTGAAAAATACATTTTACCCCTCTGTATTTTTATTAAATGACACCACTAGTGAGTCCCTCGCTGAAAAAAGGTGAGACAGTCATAATTTTATTTTGCTTATTGAGATGACCGAAAAAACACTGTACGCAATATAATGAGTTATTCATTAATATCTCAATTAAATAATCTTAATTAAGAAGGCCATAAAATTCATTTGGTGTTTTGAGGTTTTTTGTAATTAACCAACGTTTCTGACCATAACCAGATCTCAGGCTAAATGACACATGGCAAAATTTCCAGAATGATCCTACTATTTTTCTTATGAGGGGAAAGTTCAAAAAGGGGAATTTTATAAAAGCAGTATTGACGGGATTGCAAATTTGGTCAGAAGGGGGGCGGCTTCCTACAGTCTTGTTTTTGGTGCCCGTTCTCAGGTTAGAATACTTCTCATTTTGAGGTTATGGAAAATAAATGTTGCATGAAAATTTAACCGAAGCAATAAGTAAATCGCAACCAGCAATACTTAAAAGCCAAAAAGTAAAATACTATTACCTATTGTTTAAAGTATCGGCAATCATTATCCTTCAGACATCCGTGTTTAACTTATATTACCTCCTTCTACTACAAATGTTCCTTAACTGTCACTCCTGTAAAGAATGTGTATATAACCTTTAATTTTTGAAAAGTTCTCTTTCTTCTGATTGGTCCAAAATATTCGCCAATGGGAGATTTTCATTTTGTCAAAAGCGTTCTAATCCTGAGCTGCTGGGATCGAACTAAAAAGAAATACTCAATACAGTTGATGCAATACTTGATACCTTTATGTTTGATCCTAGTAGTCTTAAATACCTAATTTAAAATTTGTTTGTCCATATCCAATCTAGTTAAGACACCCTGTCCAGTCTAGTTTTTCGCCTTTAATGCTTATATGACCAGTGCAGATGCAGTATTTCTCAAACCATCATGAAACATTTTATTGGAAATAAGATTTATGCGTCAACATCCTAAATTTTACTGGTAACATTACAGTGACAGCTCATATGGAGAAAAACTCTTAATGAAACGAAAGCAGTACCAATAGATTCCCTTTTTTACGCTACTTTTTTCAATATAATTACTGTTACACTGAGTATATACCCCCCCCCCCCTGATGGTCCAATATAAAGAAAGCCCTAATAATATATTTCCCTCATTCATTATATCTAGTCATATGTCATACAGGGTCGGATAAAGGGTGATTGGGTCTAATCGGGCCAAGCATTTGAAAGGGTCCCGTGTTACCTTAAAATAAACAACAAAAGAGTTTGAAATTTAAAACAAATTGTTTTTGACGAAAAGGAATAAATTATGAGTTGTTCAAATATTATAAATATTTTAATATTTTCAAATTTTTTTAATATTTTAATGTTTTCATTTTTAAAATATTTTAATATTTTAATAAATATAAATATTTTCAACGCAATACCTTAAATTAGGTATTTGTTTTCTAAGATCCCACGTAAACTACCAAGCAGATATATGCTGTTTAAATATTCAATATCGATATCTTTTTTTGCCCAAAAAACACAAAAGGGGTTCAATACGAAGTAGATGAAAATACAGAAAAAAGAAAAAAAGAAGAAGAACGGATTCACAAAGAAAACTATACTACCAAGAACAGATTCAAGTATTTCTACTAGCACATAGCAGGATGGATGCTGTTTGTCCTATCAAGCCTAGAAAAATAGCAACCGCACCGTTGCTCAGCCATGTTTAGTGACTCAGTTAACCCGTACACTGACACCAGTCTTTTGTCTCTAGCCCATAAGGGTATAAACAAGAAAAATTTCGCGAAACAAAAATATACGGATCTAATAGTCTTTTTATCAGTAGCCGTAAACATATTCTAAAATGGAGTCAGTGCGAGGACATGAGGCTTCGCAAAAGCGTTGTAGACACGGGCGAGAATACGCCTGCTGTAGCAAGCTTTACAGCATAATAGCACACCAAACGCTTTTCTAAGTTTTTCACCTAGATGAGAGATACGGAGAGCCCTTGTCATCTTTACACTAGTAGAAAGGACCCTAAAGGTCCCACGAGAACACTGTGCTGCCACCTACAACTTTTTTACATAATTTATGCATGTTTTTATGGGTTTTCTCACTGAGAATGAAAAAACAGAATTTTTCTCACTTGAAAAAACAGGATTTTTCTCACTTTTATGGATGTTTCTTGGAAGGTTATGTGTGTTGGTCATTTTATTTAATGTTTTTCATGGATGTCAACAGTAATTTATGTCTGTTTTATGGTTTTTGTCAGTGAGAATGAAAAAACAGGATTTTTCTCACTTTGATGGATGTTTCAAGGTCAATTTATTTGTTGTTGTTGTTATTGTTCGTCCAGGTACACGCTAGGGGCAATGTATTGATCTAGCACTCGAGGGGGAAGTGAATTTCCGAGAACTTGATTTACATAATCGGTGGGGAGAATGTATTGATTTACGAAAGGGGAATTAAGAAACAAAAATGGCCTCTTTGATCTTTTGGCTAACCTAACCTGAGAAATTGATTTACATAATCGGTGGGGAGAATGTATTGATTCACCAAAGTGGAATTAATAAAAATCATGGCTTCTTTGATCTGTAGGCTAACCTAACCTGAGAAATTGATTTACATAATCAGCGGGGAATTATTGATTCACGAAAGGGGAGTTAAGAAACATTATGGCTTCTTTAATCTTTAGGCCTGGGGGATTTATTTGTTGTTGTTGTTTTGGCCAAGTGCACGCTCGGGGCGAATGTTAAGATCCAGGAATAAGAAACCGGAAGTACATGCATCATTCTCAGCCAATCAGAGGCTCGGTTACATCCCCCTTCTCAGCCAATCACAGACTCGCTTACATATGATTTTCCCCATTACATAACAATTCGCCCTTGAGATTTCGTATATAATAAACATGCATTGTGATTAAATTATCAGAAAGTATTGTGACACAGTTGAAAGAACAAGAATGAATATTATTGATGAGCTTGAAGCCTTGGCAGCCACAATTAGCAATGTGAGTTCTGTTTTAGTACATTTTCATTTTCAAAATAAAATTACTTTCCTTGGTCACCCTCCAGTATATTTAGGTAAGTCCCCCCTCCCACTCTAATACAAAAACTCCACCATTCTATCTTTATACTCGATAGAAAACATAAAATATGTTCTTTTTACTACCTAACCCCCATCAAACCCCCCACCCCCACTGTTTTTACAAGTATAATTCTTCCAATAGAAATAATTGTCTTTTTTCGATAAAATTCTTGCTTTTCTGTATTGTGATTTAAAGTGTCCACTGACTTCTGTCAATCCCTTAGCCATTAAGCCGCTAAATTGACAAAACATTTCCACAAGATTATAATTGGTCACCCTCTAGTATATTTAGGTAAGTCCCCCCTCCCCCGCCCAGTCTAATACAAAAACTCCACCATGCTATCTTTATACTCGATAGAAAACATAAAATGTGTTCTTTTTACTACCTAACCCCCATCAAACCCACAACCCCACTGTTTTTACAAGTATAATTCTTCCAATGGAAACAATTGTCTTTTTTCTATAAATTTATTATTTCTGTAAGCATATCTAAAAGTGACAGTCAAATTCTATCAATCTCTTAGCTATTAATAGACTGTTTCCATTTAAGCCGCCGACGCTTAATTGGCTTCAAAACCTTTTTCTGCAATGATTTAAAAAGATGATACCCCACAATTGCACTTCCTGCTTGTTAATCCTTTACGTTAGCGACTTAACCAAAAGGTTTCAATGGCAAAAAGGATTGTTTCTCTCTTTCTCAAATTAAAGCAGTTTTAAGCAAAAAGAGATTGCTGTTTATTAAGCTTGTGGATTCGTAACCTGTATTTATGGAGGAGTGAAACGGGATTATTTCCAAAAATAATTACTAACAATATATTTAGGACATTGGTGAAAGGGGGGAGGGGGACACGCCCCAATTCTATCGCCATTATTGTAAAATGAAAAAAAAGTGTTTTCTTTGCATGAAAAGTAAGGTTAGGTTGGGATGTCTATGAATAAGCTTTTTTAATTAATTAAAATAGCATTTGATTTCTGAGTTTAGTATATTTTTACTTTTTGCTTTACTGAAAATGCTGGCGTAGGGGGGGTTTCTTAGTGATAAATGCTTTTCTAGACAAAATTATGTGGATGGGGGTACTAATTTTCCTTCTGTAAAAAAAGGGGGAAATTATTTTGATACTAACTTTTTTCTCTTCTTTTAAGGCAAATTGTGAAGAATGCCCGCCGCCACCCAGTAAGAGAGCAAGGGGTAATAATGCGGCCCCTGCGAAGGTGACAGTTGTCCAATATGGTCGCTGGCCGAAGCCTCCTAAACAAGTGTTACCTGCCCAAGCCGCAGCCCATTCTGCGCAGGATTGTGACATCGCTTGCTCATCCGCTCTCCGTGGACCTCTAATAGCCGCCCCACCAACGCTAGGTCAGGAGGTTGCCCTCCAGCATGCTATGCCAGGTCCATCTGGCACCCAAGTGCAACTGGAATTTGCAAATGTGAGCATTTTTTTTCTTACCTACCTTTTCTTCCAATCTTTTTAGGCCTTTTCTTTTCGCTTTTTTTCAACACTGTAAAAGTGTGTCTCAGAGATATTAAAAGATATTTTTTTTGCTAAAGATGTTTCCCCCCCACTCAATTTGAAGGACAGAGATTATCCCATTTATCTATTGCACATATGGATTCTAATTTGCGTAATATTTTTGACAGCTTTCAAACTTACAACTTGCCAAGATTTTAGGGGAGTTAACGGTCCCCATTTAATTGTATTTTCTTGCTGAACAGTCTTGGAACAGAACAGACGCGGCGTACAATAATTAAGCTAATGAGTCCTAGACAACCTGTTGGAAATTAGAGATAGAGAGAGAAACGACTTATGGTCTAACAATATTTTTTATTTATTTTTTTGAACATTATGTAAACGGCCAGTGACCGCAGCGGGAAAGGGCGGTGGGCCCAGGAAGCGCTGCGAGAAGCGCCGCGGGCCGTGGAAGCGCTGCGATGGCCCGCTGGGCCGGCTCGGGGGGATTAAATAGTGGAAATTTATGGGGGGGCGGAGTTGTTTGAGCAAAATCAAATTGCTTTCTATGTAAAGCGTTTTAGATTGTAAATATCTTATATTAAGTTGGAACTTTCAGAATATCGATAGTTGTGGGGAACAGTGAATTAACCAAATGTTACTATGTGCATACTGCTACTACTACTACTACTACTAAGCGCGTTTTAAATAATATGTAAATAATAATAATCCAAATTTTAAACAGTAGGGGGGATTTGAACACTTTGAAAATAAGGTATGTTTCATTTATAGGTTGGACCATTGGTTCCATACTCCCCATCTCCCCCCTGCTCGTCAGTTGGAGAAGGAGAGGAGGACGCACCGGTGGAGCTCCCCAACAATTCAGCATGGAGCGGTATCGTTAATGAGCAAATACCTGACAATATTGATGATTTTTTAAATGATTTTCTTTTTAATGTAGATCATAGCACAGTTGAGAAAGGTAATGTCCCTAGTTCAGAGGGGGACTTGCCATAGCTAAGTCCAAATACCATGCTAATTTTAGACGATTTTAACCGGGATTTAACAAGGAATTCTCCTCTAACCCCCACTGATTACCTACTTTCACTTCAAACAACTGAAGTGGATTCCCATAGCCCTATTGTTGAACAATGTGGAGGGAGTGTTGATAATATACACGAGGGGGAGGGGGGTAATGTCCAATTCACGACTTTTCCCGAATTTCAGCTGTCCAAAACAATTTTAAATGCAATAGTTGTCTACACTGCGACTTTTGGGAATCTGTTTAATTCAATTATGGGGGAAAATTATGTGTTTGACCCCGTAGAATTTGTGCATGACTATGTAGATAAAATTCGTGCACTGCTGGAGAACCAAATTCATTTATGGGGTGGGGGAGGGATTCAATTAAGGTTTCTATTGTTTTAAAGGTATTCTATTTAAATGAGGGGTAAGTGAAGTTTACCATCACTATATACACTCTGAGATGCGCATGATTTATCCGAATGTAGATATTTTTGAGAGTGTTTTTTTGCGAGTGGATAGGTCATATTATTGCGCATCTTAAGAATTATAACGACAATGGGAGCGGGTCTGTGGTTCATTATGTCGAAAATTTAAGCGTTAATATTTGTAAATTTAAGAATTGTTTTATTTTAAGAGGGGGGCAGGGTCTGGGAGGTCAATAGTTTTAAATTATAATCCAGATTTAGTTGGTGGTCGTGGTGTACAGAAGATCTGTTTTGAAACAGATCAAAAATGTTTCAAGTATGCTTTCCTCATATCAGCATTTCAGCCTCTAGCAGATAACGCTTCCAAGACGAATTTAGATCACTGGGCTGAACATGGGAAGGAGGGGTCCGATTTCTTCCATTGTAGATTTTTCTTGTTTAGAGGGAATATACCCAATAACGCTAAGATCTATTTATATTTTTTGAAAGGGCTAATGCCCATTTAAATATCGGCATTACTGTGGTTTAGTATGAAACTGAATTTGAAGATGGGGTTCGTTCTAAAAAGAAGGGAGTGGTTTTCCCAGTAAGAGGCCCGTCAATTGAATTAGTCAAACACTGGGTTTGGTTGTTGTATACACCACCATCTAGTGACTTTGCCAATCCAATTGGCCATTTTAACCCGATCACAGACATTAGTAGATTTCTGGGGGAGGGTAAGTATAGGGGGACACGTTTCTACTGTCCAACATGCCTCTCTCGATTTTGGACTGAATTTAAGCTGCAAAATCACATGAAGCATTGTAGACAGCATGGCTACCAGACAGTGGAAACGATTTCAGGGGATAGGGCCATTTTACGTTTTAAAAATTTTCAAAACACCCTCCTCCAGTGCAACAAAATATGTCAGACCATAAGGATCAAAAAGAGGAGGTATCCAACAGTTGATCTATGAACCACGTAATAGCAAACAAATCTAGTTCTTTGGTATATGCCCATTTGCAAAGAAACTATTTTCATAACATTTGGTTTTAAGTAATAACTTACCCAGAAGATAAGGAGGAGTTTTTTATCCATTCATTTATCAAACCCGTAGGAGAGACTGAAGGCTCAATTTCTCGTTTAAGTAACACAAAGTACCCAATAATGTTGTCTGCAGACGATCGTCTCGCGATTAAAAATAAAAAAATATGTTGGGTTTGTAAGGGGGGTTTGAAGAGGGGGAAACGGGGCCTAACGGGAAACGAGGGGGGAGGGGGAAAGTCAGAGATCATAATCATTTGTGGCAGGAAATATCCTCTGGGGGTAGTAATTTTAGAGGGGTTGCGCATCAATCGTGTAAGTTAAATGTTAGCCAGCAGTTTTTTATTCCAGTTTTTATCCACAACTCAAATTACGATTTAAAATTTATTTTACCGGCACTGGCACGTATGCAAAAGAAGGGAGGGGGAGTAGACAGTCCATGGGTAAACAGTTCATTTTTCTTTAACATTATTCCAAAGCCGGCATGAAGTTGTTGCTTTTTGAGCTTAAATGGCAGGCAGTAAATAATGGGCATACGTGTTGGAATAAAATCAGGTTTTTAGATTCCTTTAGTTTGTTTCCCGAGGTATTGAGTCAATTGATTCAAGTGCAGAAAAGTGAAAATTTTGATAGCTTTCCCTTGCTTAAACAGCACTTTCCAGACAGTGAAATGTATGACCTGTTGACCTGCAAAGGTGTATACGCATGCGACTAATACTGTTCTGGCGCTCGCTTAAGCGAGGTGAAACTACCTCCAATTGAAGCTTTTTACAATTTACTGACCAGCAATGAATGCACAGCCGAGGAATATGAGTTTGCCAAGAAGATGTGGTCTAAGGGGAAATGTAAAAATGGGTGGGATTATTGTAGACTGTACTTGGCCAGTGACGTTTTAACTCTGTTGGATATAGTCTGTAAGAACACAGATCAAATCTATTCAGAGTTCGCGTTAGATATAGGCTACTATTTTTCCACGCCGCATGTGGTGATAGATTTAATTTTAAAAATTAGTAGGGAGGAAATAGGCCTAATCACAGATGTAGATCAACACCTTTTTGTAAAGCGTTCAATGAGAGGAGTGTCTATTTTTTATGGGGACCGGGTCTTGTCAACCGATTCGAGCGGACAAAACAGCACCGATGCAAAGTCAAATGCAGTGTTCTTGGACATGAAATCATTGTACCACTTGGAAGTGACTCACTACTCTTTGCCGTGTCGGAACTATCAATGACTTGAGAATCCTTGAGTTCCCCGACATTACCACCGTCGAGGACAATGGGCCACAAGGATGGTTCTTTGAAATTGACGGGCACATTCCTCTGGCGCTTCACGATTCAGTCAGAGATTTTGTTTTTCCCTGTATCAATCGGCCCATGAGCAGGGACTCATTGGACCCCTATAATCGATCAGTGGTTGAGAATATGGGGATGCACTGGACCCCCTCTAAGCAAAAAGTGATTGCTGATTTGAATCCTAAGGAGAATATCGTAGTTCACAATGTGCTTTTGCACTGGATGGTGAACAATGGTTTCAAGATCACTAAAATACATAGGGTGCTGCAGTTCAATCAGAAACCTTATTTAAAGACGTTTATCGACACTTTTGTCGATAAACGCTCTAGGGCAAACTCCAAGGTAGAGAAGGAATTGTACAAACTCATTCTAAATTCAGCGTTTGGCAAAATGTGTGAAAGCGTACGTAACAGATCTCGCTGAGACGTTGTGACTGACCCTCTAGAGTGTGCACGAATTATTGCCGACCCCAATTTTACATCGTTCACGAGCATAGAGACTGGCATGGTTCTTTTACATAGGCGAAATAGAAATGTGGTACTGAACAAGAATATAGCAGGAGGCAGTTCAGTACTGGAAATTTCCAAAAAGCTCATTTTGTCGTTTTTTTAAAATGTGTGCAACGTGCAATGGACACGGGCGGGGGAGGTTCAATTTTACTATGGTGATACAGATCATCTGCTGTTAAAGGTAAATAGGACCAAAGATTTATTGGGTGATCTAGAAAAGGGGGAACACATCAGCTCGCGGATGGGTTTTACCAATTCAAATCCGTCCTTCCGTCCCAAGCTTTTAAAATTTCAAACCCCAGACCAACAATTCCTACTAAAATCTGAGATGGGGGCTGATTTATATCCCGGGGGGTGCTTCCGGGTCCTAAGGTTGATTGCTTTAAAATTAATAAAGGAGATGAAAATAAGACGTGTAAAGGGGTGCCTACACACTTTGTAAAGAGTAATTTCAACATGAGCGTGTACAGAGACTGTGTAGAAAGTAGCCTAGTGCCGAGAGCAGAAGTGCTTGCAATTCGCTCTCTACAGTATAGAAATTATACTGTCAGAGCGGAAAAAAATGCAATGTCATGTATATTTGACAAAGTCTACGTGCTCGAGAATGATGTTAGGGTCCTGCCTCGTGGCCACTACCGTATTTCAGACCGAGTTGAATGCATAGACTATCGCAATCAACTTGGTCTGGATAAATTAACCTAACCAGACTAATCAACTAACCAACTAACCACCACCACCACCAACCCGTTCATAAATTAACTAACCCAACCGACCACCAACCCGTTCATAAATTAACTAACCCAATCTAACCCAACCTAACCTGTAGCAGCAGCAGTGACGACAACTATTGTACAGTTTTTTTTTCATCGCGGCTCCGGGGGGTGGGGGGGGGGTCCTTCCCATGGCCGGCCCCGGGGGTGGGGGGTCCCGCCCGCAGCTCCCGGTGGGTGGGGGGGCCCCATTTTTAAATTCACTGTAATGTTCAACTGTGCTAGTTCAAGTTTCAAGTGTTTTTTCAAGTGTTGTTTTCAAGTGTTTTTGTTGTACAAAGAAAAGTGTTGTTGTTGTTGTAAAGAAAAGTGTGCTACTCTGTGCTAATGTACATAAAGTGATGGTGAACAAAAAAAAATGTTTTATAGACAATAAGTGTTGTACAGATAGTGTTATTGTTGATGGACAAAAAGTGCTTTTATTTGTTGTACATAGTGTCATTTTTATCATTGTTCATGTTGAACAAATAGAGTTTTCATGTTGCAAATAAATGACCATGAAATTTTGTCCAGTTCTTGTTCAACATAGTGTTATTCTTATGTTTTTGTTGTTGAACAAATAGAGTTTTCATGTTGCAATTAAGTTATCATGAAATATTGTCAGGTTCTTGTTGAACATAAAGTGTTATTCTTATCGTTGTTCAGTTTGAACAAATATAGTTTTCATGTTGCCGAAATAAATGCCCATTAAATATTGTTTTTTTTTGTTGTTGTTCTTGTTAACGTAGATAGATCTATGGGAAAATCAATATTACTACTACTTATTCATTGCACACGTTTGATTTACATTTAGTTATAGTCCAACTGTTGTCAACAGCAGCTGCAACAGCAGCATGTATCAATTTAAAAAACCCTTCAGATCGTTTCTGTCTGGTCCCTCAATGTCGGGGAAAACAACACTTTTAACTAAAATAATTCAAAATTGTCAGAAAATGTTTTTGGAAAAACCGAAAAAAATCCACTATTGCTATAACATTTGGCAGGAATTCTACGATAAAATGAAAGCAGTTGCCACAGCCATATCAATATAAGTCATACGGGGACTTGATGTTTTCAATAGTATTAAACCAAACTTGTGGATGATTATCGAAAATTTGGCTTAATCCATTGACCAGTTCTCACAGGAACTACTACAACTGTTCATTGTTTACTCCTATCATGAACACATTTCCATAACCCTAGTTCTACACAATCTGTTTCATCAGAGCAAATGTATACAAACCCTAGCTTTGAATTGTAATATATATATTACCTATCGAGTTGCTCGCGACTCTATCTCGCTCATGACTCTCAGAAGTAAGATATATCATGGTACCCCATAATTTAGTTGTTCGGCATGCACAAGTTTAAATAATAAGTCCTATTGTTACATATTGCAAGATCTTATTCGGAGCACACCCGAGGACCTAAGCGTAGCCATCGACCTTTTCGACAGTGATATTACAGTATATCTTCCGGTGAAAAGTAGAAAAGGCTATTAGTTGCCATTATGACACTGAAATAACTACACGAACAACGGCATTTATTTTCCGTTTCAAGCATTTCAAAACCCTCGCTTAGGAAGGCCATATTCAAACATGGTGTTGAAAACGATGTCATTAGTATAATACATATACTATGTTTTAGTATAAACGAGGGCAAGATACAATTATTGGACGGCGCTACACAACGGACAAAGCAACATTTTTCAATTTTACGTGTCAGGCCTAGTAAAAACAAGGGGAAAAATTTAAAAGAAAACAACTTCTTCAGGCAGGTGGTAGCTTTTTTGCAATTTTACTGCTAATAATTGCAGGACTTGTGAAAAGTATTCTCTAGATTACAAAAACCTATAAATTGACACCATTTGAACTTTTCCTCTCCCCCGTCGAACATTTTGAAGACAATCTAAGCAAATTAATTAATGATGAGAATATTGCCGATAACAAAAAACTGCTGTTACTTCAAGATGCATTGCGACGTTTGGACAAGCATAAGCCTTATCGTGAGAGACCCACCGTCGCTGTCACCAATCCCTCTAAACAGGAAACATCTCCTCAAGATTCTGCAGCAGCAGCAGTGCATTCAAAGGAGAAAGAATTGAATTCGATTGTATTGAAAATTGGAAGCCTATTGCCACTGACTTATCGAGAACAGAGTAAAAGAGTATTATCTTATCTCATGTTGGAAACTGGTGATGAACATCAAGTTCAAGTCGACAACACAGGAAAACGAATTATAATTCAAGGAAAAGCTCTCAAACTAGTGGATATAATTTGTGATATGGTGGCGAAGTATAAAGTACTTTTATCCTTTGACGATCATCTATACACTTATCTAAGTGCATCGAACTTCCCCCATTGTCATATTAACAACAAGCAGACTATACTCAATCTAAGAGAATAGAGTCCTCCTAAAACACCAACACCACCATTTAAAAAAGAAGAAGATTTAATATTTGAAAGTAATAGCAGCAGCAGCAGTATTGATTTTATAACACTTTTTACTGCTAGTCAAAAGCGAAGAAAAATTGATTCACCCTCATGCCTGCAAAAGGGGATTGGACATTACACTACGTGTTTGCGTTCAAAATGGATGAAGTTATGAAAGGTGTCTATGAAAATATTGGTGAAGCGGGAAGTTTAAGTTCTCCCAAAATGCTTTCTAAAGTTTTCTCCGGCAGCACATTGAAAAAAGCAAAACAGTATCTAGAGAATGAACCGAGTTACACACTGCATCGGAATCACAGGCTTCGCGGCAAACAATATTGACAAACTAAAGCCTTTTTCCCTCTGCATATAATGCAAACGGATCTTTTAACTTTGAGACGCAATTCAACAATGCCATAATACATACTACAACGATCGTCTGATGGCACTCTTCATTTTTAGTTATTAAGCATTAATCAGTCTACTACAGATAAAAATTGGTGCGGGAGGTTAACAAGCCATTGAGAGTATATTCGAGATGGGCTTATGAAGAAAAATTCACACGTATTGTCGCAGTGAATTTTTTAATCCCCATGTGCAAAAGTATCTATTGAGATAAAATAGAACACTTTATTTATAGCCAAAGCCTAATACAGGCTGTATTGGCTGAACGATAAATAAGATCGATTCTTCTATTAGTTTCAAGATATTGTACCCTGAAAAATACACCGGCTTTTATTCATGATTTAGATAAAATCATGCTGATATACAACCATCGACCTCATCGATCTCTGTCCACCTCAAGCCCTCGGGATGTTCACTGCAGGGAAAATATATTTGATGCTTTTCTAAAGCAGTACGCCAATGGTAAAAATGAAAAAAAATGTGAAGAAGAAATTCAATGTTTGTGATAATGTTCGAATTAATAGAACCACCAACATTTTTGAAAAGGGGAATTATTTATGGAGCACCGAACATTTTAAAGTGTCCAAAATCCTAGACACCGAACCCACAACATATCGACTGTGAGACACCAAAGATGATGAGATTCTCTGCGGTTCTTATGAATATGAACTGCAAAATGTTAGAAACACAAGTGGAATTTATTACATTGACAAGATATTAAAGAGTCGTACTAGTAGGGGTAAGAGCCAGTTGCTTGTTTGCTGGATAGGATACAACTCAGATTTTGATTCTTGGGTCAGTGCTGAAGATATTAAAAATGCCCAATGATTTCTATGTGACTTTCATGTCCAATGTTTCTGATCCTCTCTACAATGACCTGAATAGAACAAGTGATTTTTGGATGAAACTCTCCCCTGGCATTAAATTCGATGACAATGGAAAGTATGAAGTGGCTCTTGTCGACTGTATTCTCAAAAATACCTATGACATCCTGAGAAAAGATCGTAAATATTAAATAAAATTAGACCCTATGATTGGCCGCCACCATCATCAGGTGATCAAGAACAAATTCAAAAAATCAATTGGATGGATTATCCATATATTGAATTACCCTACGAGGAACTCACCTGTATGAATGATTTATGTCATTCTATTCATAAAAGAATTTCCGCTCGTAAAAAAGGAGCTTTTCATTTCAACTTTTCAAAGTAGGACGGTAAGATCTATATTAGTTCACCGATTGCCAGCGAAAAGGTTATTCTCAATGATAACCTAAAGGATGTTCTTGGCTTTAAGCTCAATATAATCAATGGTAAAGTGCCGGAAACACTAATTTTATTTTTGCTGACTACCTGCCTGCCATCTCCACGGACACTTGTATATTTCTCTACACTTCATTTGTGGAAACAACTCGGTTTCGTAATTCAAATTTTCCCCTCCTACGAGTTCTTGAACGAAAAACGAATCCAGAGCATACTCACCCCAACAATATAAAGCATCTTCAGCATATTCCGGTGAACACTTCCTGTTTGGAACTCTGTCAATTAACATTAAAAAATAAATTAGGTGATCCCGTAGAAATATCAAATGGTTCGGCTGTGATTACATGTCATTTTTGTCCTATTGTTCAACAATAAGATGTCCAATAAAAAAGGGGTATTCATTTGTTCTAATATTGACTGCTATATTAATACTCTTGGCCCAAAACAACAGGGCTATGGAATGGACTATTACAAAGGTCGCACGTCAATGTCTGGCTATGGTCTTGGCAGTTGGTTTGCTAAGCTGTTTCGCTCTTCACTACCACTGGCTAGAAAATATCTTGTACCGGCTTTGACAGATTTTGCATACTCTAAACTATAACATTTGGGCTTTGGTAAAGAATTAGATAAAAACGCTACTGAACACTTCAAATGCAATGCGCGAACCCTTGCCAACAGATTAAAATAAAATGGCAAAGTCTTAAAAAGGACGAGAAACACTGCATCACTCATCAGTCTCCACTCAGGTCGGAAACGAAAGACATCATCCCTCTAGTCAAAGAAAAGAAGGAAAAAGTCGACACGTAGTGTAAACAGAAGAAGAAGAAGCTCCAGGAAGAAAATTGTTAGATCGAAACTAGATTTCTTCTCTTAAGATGTCCTACCTGCCGCATAAGGATTCTCAACCTTCAATCACCACCTCATTGAATCTCTTCAATGCTGAAAATGTTGATGTGAGTGTCAAGCATGGATACTATGAACAATTTTATCCTCAACAACCCCTCTCCGCTAATATCCACTTTCAAATTTATTCCAATGAAGACTACTTTATGGACTTGTCTTCAAAATTTATAGATTTACAAATGAAAGTCCGGAAATCCGATAACACAATGCCGATTCGGGCCGATGGAATATCGTATGGAAATTGTATATTACATAATCTATTTCGTCAAATTAGTGTCTACATCAATGGCACGCTGGTGAGCACAAGCAACAATCTCTCAAATTATACAAGCTGTACGCAATTCATGCTGATGACACCCAAGTCATGCAATTAATTGAGATAACAATCATTGGGCTATGTAGATATGTCTATTACTGATAGTTAATATACACTTAAAATGGAAAGGCGGTCTAATTATACACGGTTAGAAAAGTGCACCAAGAAATATATCATACACTCCACAGGATACTAGCCACTATAAGATTATATAGAAGATTAACGCTTGCACACCCCACTGCCAGATTTAGAAAGGAGCTTGATTTCAATCCTGATGTAAGTCTTTCCCTCACCTCGGCAATATTTCATGTACGCAAACAACAGGTTAAGAGTTCTGTTGCTTGGGCAGTCGAAAAATTGAGAGACAATGGAAATAATATTAAACTAATTGTTCCTCATACAATCACCAATCAACGTCATATTGCAATGGGCTCACGCACCTTCACCGATTCATCCTTTATCAATGGCGAAATTCCGTCAAAACTCGCTTTAGGCTTTGTAAAAAGCGCCAGCGCAACAGGATCGTGGACTGAATGCCCACATAAATTCGAGATGTTTGGACTTTCATCTCTTGTGTGCAAAGTAAACGGTATCCCACTCTACAATCTATCTTTTGATAAATCCTATAGAACATTGTATGAGTTGACCATGCAAACCCTAGATCATAACTCTCAACTATTTGAAAATGGTATAAACGAAGATATGTTTGCTAAAACACATGTTATCATTGTACTGGATTTGTCTGGCACACAGGATATGAGTATAGTACGAACGGGGAGTGTGCGTTTAGAGTGTACATTTGCCGACCCATTTGCTGAGAGTATTGCACTAATCTCACTAAATCAATATGAAACCTAATGGGAACTCACTCCCGAAGGCAGTGTTCTTCTAGACTTGGCGCCATGAACACCAGTCAAATAATCAATGTATTTACTATGGACCCCTACATGTCCCAGTACAAATCCTATTGTCTACCCTCGGACTTTCTTGGAAAAATTCAAAGCGTGAACAATACCTTGATTATTGTTGATAGCAGTCTATTGACTGTGTTGGCGGGTCATTGGCTGTACATTTTTGAAGCAATGAAGACGATTGAATGCTTTGATAGTCCTTACCTACCACATACTTTCCACACACCCCGTATCAGGTGGAAAATATATGGAAAGCAGTGAAAAAATCATTATTAGAAATAAAAGCAAAGGTCGAGATTTAACTACTAAAAGCTGCAGCATTCATGTCGTACTCTATTTTATTTTCCATTGTCACGGCTATGATTACTATCAGTTCGTCCTCATGGCTAGTGAAAATCCAGGTCTGAATGACTTTCTAGTGGAAAATATCCTCTCAGACCTATACTGTATTGATTTCAGTGCCCTAAGAGTAAAGTGCTTTAAAAATGTTTGTGAATTTGTTTATTAATAAAATGCATATATATACAACAATGTCTTTAAATCTTCACTTTAGATTTTTTTTTTTCGATGTATAGGCAACTGTCGTGAACCACTAATGCCGGTAAATCATTTGGATTCACTGCATATTGATCTTGATTGACTGCAAAGTCAGGGTCACATTTTCTACAGTACAATGTAACTTCACTCTTGTTATATCTCTTTATATAGTCAATGATACTATTTGCATTCATATTATGAAATTCCCGAGTTTTAATTTGTCTATTTGAAGCAATATCACATACAATGTTCTTAAAAGGTGAATCACATTCGGTAACTGCCAAATAAAAATCACTTGGCTTATAGTCATAGTAGTCAGTGTCGTCACAACGATGACGTAAAAACCAAATTGTCTTGTTACTCCAACAGTTGAATCATTGACCAGAGTCCTCTTCCTAGAATAATTTAAATCCACGACGATACGAATCTCGTATAAATAAACTAAAATCACGTTTATGATTCTTTCCGATCATAGCAGGGTAAGTATTCTCCCACTGATCACATTTATCATAGTGACAACTGGAGCACAGGTGCCCTCTAGGGTGAGAGTCACACGCCTACTCAAAACATGAATTACATCCTTTATTTTGTACTGCATAGTCTCTATGTAATTTACATGGATTACATAATTTATACTTTTTATTATATTCATCAATAATTGTACAATTCTCACATTGAGTCCAACTGCAAAGAGTGTGCATGCGCAATGAACATGGATAGAACATTTTTCGGTTTCCAATGTCAAATCTCTCACAGGTAAATCAGAACTATTCGTTATCACTCGATAAACTCAGTGATAGGGCAAAGGAGGAGAGTAGTTCTGCGGCGTCGTCTTTCTTGAAGGAGGAGCCATCTACTCTGAATCTATGGCACTGTTTTCAAAAGTGTCTCCACGATATGATTCTGCTTTGCTCCGGTTAATATATCATTACTCTGAGTATAAGCACTTGAATCATCTCTTAAAAGTTTGATACAATAGTCCAATGGGGGAGAATCAGTCCTCATTATATTGTCAAGTGTTCCCCGAGAGAATATCCTGCGTTGAAGAGATAACTCGAGAAAATCATCATCCAAAATCAAATGTTTTTCCATAAACACTAGATTTGATCTAATTCTCTCTTTCTCAAATTTATTCATTATTCAATCCTTTCACTCTGACTGCTGACTCTAGACTGACCTTGATTCATTAGCCCTAACCTAATCTAACCAGAAAAGAAAGGGAACATTTTCGATTTCGAAACAATTTTATTGAATAATTACAAAAACAATAATACTAAGCATGTACAATTAGCGATAGAGTTTATTGTCTTCAATATGTTTCACTAATGCACTTACAGCACGTTGAAGTCTATTCACATGTGCTATATCAACTTTAGCAGCGAAACATAATTGATCCTTCATTTTAAATTTGCTCAAGGATATCACATATCTTGCATATACTTCATCCCATTCCAGACAAAGCCGTGATCCTCTCGTGATTTCCACCGCAATGTTTGGTGCTCTTGTATTATTACCATCAACTCCACTATCAACTTCTAATAGGGTAAACATTCCACTCATCAACACAAATATATATCCAAATGAGTAAAGTCAAACTGTTCTTCTTCTCACTCCTTTGAATTCTATTCACAGACTAATAAAAAAACTATAGCAAAAATCCTTTCCTTTTATTCTCTGCAATCCTCCACCGCTAATATGTAAGCGAGTCTCTGATTGGCTGAGAAGGGGGATGTAACCGACTCGCTGATTGGCTGAGAAGGAAACACGTGATCCTGTTTCCTATTCCTGGATCTTAACTTTCGCTCCGAGCGTGCACTTGACCAAAACAACAACAACAAATCAATTAATCTTGAACGAAGTGTCATTGACCCTGTCCTCGTTAGACTCAATAATCCAGAAAACATCCATCAAAGTGAGAAAAATCCTGTTTTTTCATTCTCACTGACAGAAACCACAAAACATCCATAAATTGATGTTGACATCCATGAAAAACATCAAATAAATTGACCAACATACATAACCGTCCAAAAATACATCCATCAAAGTGAGAAAAATCCTGTTTTTTCATTCTCACTGACAAAAACCATAAAACAGACATAAATTACTGTTGACATCCATGGAAAAAATCAAATAAATTGACCAGCACACATAACCGTCCAAGAAACATCCATAAAAGTGAGAAAAATCACGTTTTTTCAAGTGAGAAAAATCCTGTTTTTTCATTCTCAGTGAGAAAACCCATAAAAACATGCATAAATTATGTAAAAAAGTTGTAGGTGGCAGCACGGTGTTCTCGTGGGACCTTTAGGGTCCTTTCTACTTACACTATCCCCTATCGGGAGACCGAGATACTTAATACAAGCAGATAACTGAACACTCTGATTTCCTAACTGTACGCATCCAACATCACCAACAGATTTGCCGAAGGCAAGGACCTCGCTCTTTGAAGCATTAAAATTGAGACCAATTTCGGCATATTCCCTACTAAGCACAGAAAAATTCTCCTCAACAGACGATACAGTTCTACTTAAATTAAGGATGTCGTCAGCGTAATTGAGTATGGAAAGATCCTAACCTTAAAAAAACCTTTATCTGGAGTTCAACCACAATATTATTATACAATGGTGGCGAGGTTACCCCACCCTCGTGGATTCCTTTCCAAACTCGAATTACGGCTTTACATATTGCGTAACCATGACGAGTAGGTACTTTTACACATAGTTTCGCATACAGATTCTCAAATACCCGCACAACTAAACGACTGAGACTTCGCTGCTGTGCACTATACAGCAAATGGGAATGCAAACTAGAATTGAAAGCACGAGAGACATCATGAGCCGCAAGGATGAGAAACTAGCCACTATTCTCTATATCCGTCAGAACGTTGGCAAGTATACAATGCACCTGTTCTCGACTATATCCTTCCTTAAATCCAAACTGGTAGTTTGGAATTGAACAAGCCTTATTTACGTCCTTAATCACTAGTAACTCCAGTAATTTACATAGAACAGGAGAAACTGTTATAGGCCTATGGGAACAACATTGCCAGCTATCTTTTTCGGAACAGGAGTCAATTAACAAACACAAAAAGAATCGGGGACAGTACCAGAATTAAAAATGATTTGGTAAAACAAGCGTAGATGGTACAGCAGCTTATCACTTGCATGTAATGAATGAAAACCGCATAATTGATCGCGAGAAATTTTTTTGAAGGTGAATGATAGTGTTATAAATATCAGAGGCCGTAACTACGAAACCAATACCTGATTCTATATCAACTAGACCAGTGGTTGGCATTCTTTTTCGCCAAAGAGCCATATATGTACATTACCAGGATAAAAAAAAAATTAGAGAGCCAGATGGGTTTATTAATGTAGTAAACCTTTATTATGATTTTAGACCTTCATTAAATTACGGGTACACTGAATGAAACTTGATTTCAAATTAATAAAGATTATATTTATTGATTAAAAAAAGAATTAAAGTAAGATATCCATAAATTTAATTATGACAATAACTGACAAACACTTAATGCGAACAATGTCCTTGCTTCTCCTTGGAAAGTTTGAGTATGTTAGGTTTGTATGTTGTTGTTTTTAATTTTAGGCACGATTGCAGGTTCTCATCAATAAGACGACTTCTCGATTTACTCTTCATAAAATATATGCTTGAAAAAGATTGTTCGCATGAATATGTAGAATCGAAAAGGCAAAAAACACCAAACCCGAGTTTTTTCAGCTGATCATAAGAGTCAAAAATACTATTCCAGGCGTTGAACATGATCATGTCTTCCTTCTCCAGGTCTTTCAAAGCAGGCCACTTGTGTTGTGAACTAAGTTCACATTTGTTCTTCTCCAGTATTTCCAAATCAACAAAAAGACGTTCAAATTTAGAGCTCCATATTTCTTTGTTTTTTAAATCCAGAAATTGTATTTCGAAGTTAATAATGTCGATGCCAAAAGCAGAAAAATTTAAATCTGTTATCGTAGCTTTAAGGGGGTTTTTGGCGAATGCTAAGGTCACTTTGCTGTTTTTAAATTCCTTAAACCTGCTGAGAAATGCTTCTCTCATTTTTAAAATGGTGGTTTTGAAGTAGTGTTTGTCAATAGAGGAATTATTTTTTTGCGATGCTTCAACAGGCTCGGAAAGTGAAACAGAGTTTCCCTTTCAAAATCTTGAGCAAAAAGAGATAATATATTTTCGTATGAAGTGACTTCTTCTAACATCAAAAAAATAGTATTTCCTTTCCCTTGTAGTTTATGATTAAGTTGGTTTAGATGAGACGTAACGTCTATCATGAAATAAAAGTTTTGTAGCCACTGATCGTCCGTTAGTTCTGGATAGTGAACACCCGTTCTCAAGAAGAAATGATTTGATTTCTGGTAATAGTGATGCGAAACGTTTTAAAACGTTTCCTTTTGATAACCAACGTACCTTGTTATAAAGCACAAGATCAGCGTACTCACTCCCCATTTCAACTAAAAATTCCTTGAACTGACGATGATTAAGAGCTTTAGCCAAAATGGAGTTAATTATAGTAATCACCAATTCCATAACTTTACGAATTTCTTCTGGAAATGTCTGCGCACAAAGCACTTCTTGATGAATGATGCAAGGGTAAGCAAGTATCTCGTGATTAATTTTTTCTTTCAAAATAGCAACAAACCCTTTTCTTACGCCGGTGATACTTTTGGCCCCGTCAGTTGAAATCGACTGAATTTTATCGAGAGGAATATGATGTTTATCCATACACTCAATTACAGCATTTGCGATATCCTCTCCACGTGTCCGATCTTTGAGTGGCAATAATCCTAAAAGTTCTTCTTTAGGACCAGTATGAGATATAAATCTTACAAAAAGCGAAACTTGCGCTGTATCATTTATGTCACAAGACTCGTCAACTGCTATTGATAAAGCCGAAATCAATTTCAGATCTTTGATTAGCTGGATGGTTATATTCGAAGACATTTTAATTGTTTTATCTTTCATTGTTTTGGCAGACAATGGTACCTCATTAATTTTTTTAGAATATCTGCTTTATTGTTAAAACCCCGAAATAGCTCTTCAGATGCATTTATAAAACAAATTTTTATGTATTCACCGTCTGTGTACGGTTTCCCTCTCTTAGCAATCTCTTGACTCATAACAAAACTTGCCATATTAACATTGCTGGAAGATTGCATCCAGTTCTTAAATACAGAAGCTGATGTCTCTTGGTTCTTCTGAAGTTCCTCAACTGCTTTCTTCCTTGCATCACCGAGAGGATATTTAGTGCTAAATGACGCGTGTTTAGCTGTAAAGTGTCTCTCCAAATTTGACTTCTTGTTATGTGTGAATTGTTTCTTACAAATAAGACATGTCGGAAGACCATTTAAGTTTACCATAAATGCGAAAGTCAGTAGAGATCTAAGTACCATTTTGCTGGGACATATAGGAATCTCCATTCTATTTGCTGGGACATATAGGAATCTCCATGCTATTTGCATAGACTATGTTCCATCCTGTACTATTTGGGATTGCATAATATGTTATGAAGGACAGGTTTCTGACATAATTTATGTATACCAGATTTCTACTTCATAATATATGACCTACATGCCTTTTAGGGTAAGTACATAATCCGTTTAAAAAAAAACCGGTGTGTCTTGTTTATGTGTTAATATATTCAGTTTTTTTTAGTATAAAATTGAGTTTCAAATTAGAATTTTATATATTTTGAATATTTCATTCGTTCTATTGATATATATATTTTACGATCATTTACATTTGTAGAGATATGGAATGTTCTAAGCGACTTCTGGTGAGTAAAATTTTCTTATATTATAATAAAAAAAGAAATCCATTTTTGTCTAGTCAATAAGTTAAGGAAGAATTTCCTTTACCTTCCTTACTTACGCTTTTTTTTCACCGTGCTGTTAGCTCTTTTAAAAAGCTTCCTATGTTAATTAAAACAGTCCATGTATTTCAATTTTAGTAAAAATTCAAAAAAAAAAGAGAGGCAGGTTCACTTCAATTTTGGCTCATCGTACATGAAAAATTTAAAACAGAATTTGCATATTAGTTTTGGCAGATTTAATCTAGATATGAAGGGTCGCCCCCTCCTCAATATCATACTCTTTACGCTAAAGCTGTTAGCACTTTCAAAAAAGCTTCCCATTCTAATTAAAAAAGTCCGCGTTTTTTTTTTCTTCAAATTTCATTAAAATATTCAAAACAGGACAGTCAGTTTCACTATAAAACGGCTTTTTCAAAATTAAGGTATGACATAACTTACAAATTAACTTACATATAGAACTTATATATTTATATGTTTTTATCACGTGTATTAAGGAGTTTACCCTTAGTCAATACCTCGCTCTTTACGCTAAAGTTCGAATTTTGTTCGAATCATGAACTCTTGAATCACAAAGGCCGGTTAATTAGAATAGATACCTCTTTTGAAAGTGCTAAAAAAAAAAACTTTAGCGTAACGGGGTGAGGTATTGACTAGAGGGCGAACCCCTTCATATACTTAATAATTTTTTGGTTTAGGTTATGTCTAGGAGTCTTCTTTCTTCCTTTTTTCTGTGATTTGAAGTATTTCGCAATTTAGGTATATAAAGTTTTAAAAGCTTTGCATATAAAAAAAAAGATCTATAATTGTCAACTTTTTGTGTTTGGTGCTATGGAATTGAAAGGCCCAATGCCCCCCATTAATTTTCCGAATAAGTAAGAATTGAACTAGCTAATTAAATCGTGCCAATTTTTTCAACTTTTGGGAGTTTGGTACTGTGGTATTGAAGGAACAGTGCCCTCTCGTAAGCTAAATAGTTTGAAAACTGAAAATGATTTTTATTTTAGAATGCTGTTGATCAGCCATCACAACAAAAGCGTGCAAAATTGGATGAATCCCAGGACAACATTGAGACAGGATTAATCGAATCATTAAATGCAATAAGGCCAAGTGTAATTTGTTTCGCTCCACATTCCGAAGAGAAGAAGGAATCTAGCGAGCTAGCTGTAATTTTCGACGTAAGTTTAAATAGATATTCTGAAAATATTTTAATAATTTATTAAATAGATATCTTCTACGCTTGAAGCAAATAATGCTCTTTGGGCGATTGAGTTGTAAAAAATATAGGACGCAATATAGCTGAATTAGCATATATATATTTGGGATAGTGAGATGCAAGAGCCTTCTGGGTGTTACAAATTTATAGCCTCGTCAGCTTCATCTATGCTTGAAATATCTAGATTATTTTGATTTTTATTCTTGTTCTTTTTTTTTGTTTAATGGAGTTTTCTACTTTTCTTTGAAAAACTTATTTTGTAGAAAAAGTGTGTTTAATTAATTCTTTATAAACTACGCTTGAAGTGAATAATGCTCTTTGGCGATTGAGTTGTAAAAAATATAGGACGCAATATAACTGAAATTAGCATGCATATTTGGGGTAATGAGATGCAGGAGTCTTCTGGGTGTTACAAATTTATAGCCCCGTCAGCTTCATCTGTGCTTAAGATATCTAGATTGTTTTAATGAAGATTTCTACTTTTTTTGAAAAAAACTTATTTTGTAGAAAAAGTGTTTTTAATTAATTCTTTATAAATGACGTTTGAAACACAAGGATGGTTCAATTAGAACAATAAGTAACTTTTTTTGAATATTTGTCTTCGATATTCAACCGATTTTTAATGTATAAATTTTTGTGTTAATAATTCTAGAGTGTGTTTTGTTTAACACAGACAAGTTCCGGGGGTAATGTTTGAAGAACTTCATAATTTTTGAAACAATCAAAAGAAAAATCTTAGATAACAGTGAAGGCTACTTTAATAATAAAAGTTGTTACAAGAGTTGCCATCGGGGATATTTACCTAAGCTTTAATTCTTAAACCGTTTGTAAATTTATAGAGCTTTACCTTCGAAAAGAAAAAATGTGTCTTGCGGAACTGGTACTTTAATTGTTGATATGGAAGGAGAAAAAAGTTCTTCTCTTACAATAATTTATTTAGTCCAGATTTATTGCTACCAGCATTTAAATCAAATCCATCACCAAGTGACATAGGAAAATTCGGATTGTCGAGAAAAGGGAGAAACTTACACCAACACCAGCAACCAATGTATGGGATGCATTAACCGAGACTGAAGAGCAATGCTTCATAGAACGTACTGCCTCGGTTGAACGATGGTCGGGTTTTATTGAGAATTACAATCAAGAGGGGGGGAGGCACTAGAGTTGGATCCCTATTTTGCATTTTCATTCTGAAAATTATATTTTTTTTCGAATAAAACCATTATTTTTATGTATCATTCTCTTGTTCTAACTTATCCTCTAAGAATGAGACTTCATTTTCCAGACTAAACTAAATATATTTGTAACATGTTCAGTTGTCATTATGAGAGACATATGCCAATGTAACTTTGTTTCTTTTAATTGTTCAGGTGGTGGGAAAGTAACTATGAAAAATTAACGTAGTTTATTAACTTTATAAAAATAATGGTTATTTGGCATAAAAAAAATAAGCCCATTTTTTTTCTATAGATTAATGAAATAACAGTACTATTGGATCATGAATCATCAGTATTAAATGGGCCTGAACTAATTCTAGCACCACCAATGGAGTTTAGAGACGAACCTTTATTAGTTCTAGATAATATGGAATTGCGTAAGGGTTTTCTTAATGATGTTTTTGGGGATATGGCTAGCTTAGATGATTTAACTTGTGATATTGACATGATAGATAATCCGGAGTGGGCAGATAGATTTATGCGTGAGCATTTAGGTGATGTTAGTAGTGCAACTGAACCGGGTCCTCATATGGAATTTACGTCACAGAACAATACAGGCTGGATTGATCAATTGTTCCCAAATACACTGGAAGACATGCTAACTACCCTATGGGACTTTATGCCATCTCCATCTAATGTAATTGAACAGCCGGGGGTGGTGTTATTGACAATTCTATGTCACCCCCCACCATTCCGCGTAATGATACACCTAGTGATAGTAATAGTAGTAGTAATACAGCAACAACAATGCAAATTGTTGGAATTAAATTTTCCGGGGACATTTTTTGACGATAGTTTTATAATTAGTGAATTGGATCCTGTACAAATAGGTGCAGGACATGAAAATAGTGTCGTGTCCCCGGAACTACGTGAATTTTAGTTTTTAGTATCTGCCCTAGGTCACTTAAAAACACATAGGGTAGATTTTAACCCTCCCGAAGAAAACATGATTGACGGTGACGTTATTTTAACAGACCCTGTAAATGTTCTCCATAGCTAAATCAATCAAATTTGAGAACTTATTGAGATTCAGATTCAGAATTGGGCGGGTCAAGGGGTGATTAAAGCAATGGTAAATCAAAAAGTTTATTTTCAAAAGTGGATACCCGGGGATATTTTTTATTTTCTTTTTTCAACTGGCTACCCAACTTTTTACCCCGGTCCAAAGGAATGTGAGAATAGCCCTTTAGGCTTTGTAAATAAACTAATATCGATATTTGAAACGTTTACTGAGAGGGGTAGCAGGTCTAACATTTTTTAAATTAAATATAGGGATTCGAACATAAGTAGATTTCAACGTAACTTTATCTAACGAGGAGGGTGGGGTAAAAAAAAAATGCCACCTAGATTTGTAGACGACAGGAGGAGCTCAAGGTTTCAAATTTGACACGGGGCTGCAATGCTTTAAATATGCATTTTTAGCAGCAGCCCATAAAACATTAAAAGATGAGTCATCAATGAAAAATCTCGATAGACTTGCTCGTAACGGTGGAGAAAATTTTCCTAAAGTGAACTTTGATTGTTTAGAGGGGAAGTACCCTGTGTCCTTGAAAGGCATAGGCTAGCCATATTCGAAAATGAAAATGAAAATCTTGGGTTGGGGGTGGTTGTTCTCAATTATGACCAAGAAATTGTAGATGGGGGAAAGAAACCAAATAAAAAAGGATTTCTATATTTAGTTAGAACACTGTTGGTAGATAATGTTGAAAATTTGATTTGGGTTATCTACGAACCTCCCAAAGATATAAATTCCTATGATAATTTTTTCCCCGTAACAGCAATAAGTCGGATCTTATCTCAAAGTATTCGTTAATGGGAACGTCATTGTTGCCCGATGTGCCTTTCCCTATTTAGATCTGAGCGAACATTCTCGGATCACATGAGACATTGCGAAATTCATGGCAATCAAAGAATTGAAATGCCGACAGAAGGCAAAGATACTTTAAAATTACAAAATTTCAAAAAGTCCCTGTAAAAAGTTGATAAAGTATCTTTTGATTGTGAATATAGACGGGTTGATGTATCAGACCCATCAAGGCCAAAAATAGTCAAGGAAAACAACCTAGTTGCGTGTTCCTGTGCACCTGCTCGTCGCGATTCCATTAATAAAAAGCATCTGGAAGAGTTTTTTTGGCTTTGGATGAGGAGGGTAGTATTGAGAAGTTATTGGTAACTTTAATAAAAACAGCAAACAGTGCAATTTCACGATTGCGTCACACCAACTACCCAATGTCATTATCAGATAAAGAGCAACTGGCACTAGAAAAGGGGACAATTTGTTGGGTTTGTAGGGGCGATCTTGCCCCAAAAGACGTGGTCCAGGATCATAATCACCTTATTGACCCCAATTCAACGGGAAAAAGTAACTTTTGAGGGTGGGCTCACAATTCATGTAATTTAAAAATTCAACAGTAGCTTTTTCTTCCGGTTTTATATATAACTCTAACTACGATCTGAAGTATGTGCTACCAGCAATGGCACATCTTCAAAGAAATGGAACAGTGGATGATGCATGGGTGATAGACAGCTTTTCCTACAATATCATTCCTAAATCATGGGAAAAATTGCTTGTTTTGGAATTTATGTGGAAATTTGTTGAAGACAACGTCGAGTAAACGAATAAAATTCGCTTTTTAGATTCCTACAGTTTTTTCCCTAAATCATTGAGCAAATTAATTCAAGTGCAGAAAAACATTGACGGCTGCAACGCTTCCCCCTTCTCAAGCAATAATTTCGAAATGATTTTTATGATTTGTTGACGGTCACGGGCATATATCCTTATGATTATTATTGCTCCATGTCGAGATTCGCCGAGGAAACTATTCCCTCAATTGAATCGTACGACAGTATACACGATCGTAGTTGCACCCCCGATGAATACATTTGGGTTAAAAAAGTTTGGACAGAGAGAGGATTTAAAAATGGACTTGATTAATTAAATCTTTATTTTTCGAGTGATATTTTAACGCTGTTTCACAGGTTGTTTAAAAATACGTACAAATTAACCGAATAATAGAATTTTGATTTGCGCTTCTATGTTTCATCTCCTAATCTGGTGATGAACCTCATCCTAAAAAAAAGTGATGAAAAAATTGCTCAAATCACTGACATCGATCAGCACCTGTTCATTGAGAGGTCAATGATGGGTGTATATGTTATTCACGGGGATCGTATCTTGGAAATTGATCCAACTGGAGAGAAGACGGGGACAAATTCCGATGCAGTTTTCCTTGATATGAATTCTCTCTACCCCTCGGCCATGTCCCATTATGCGCTACCTTGTGTTGACTATAAATGGCTCAATGACCCTCAAGCTCCCCATTTCCCCAACATTGACAGTGTTGAGGAGAATGGACCGGTTGGACGGTTTTTTGAAATTGATGGGGAGATACCAGTCGAGCTTCACGATTCAGTGAAGGATTTTGTTTTTCCATGCATCTATAGATCTTTGACTAGGAACTCTCTGAGCCCCCGCAATAGCTGTTTAGTTGAGGTAGACGGATTGCACTGGTCATCTCCAAAACAAAACTTATTGCTGACCTTCTGCCAAAAAAAATATTGCTGTCTATCATGTGGCTTTAAAATGGATATGCAACAACGGTTTCAACGTCACAAAGGTTCATAGAGCGCTCCAGTTTAGTCAAAAACCCTATCTAAAAACGTTTGTTGATACTTTTGTCAAGAAACGTTCTGAAGCACAAACGAAAGCCGAAAAAGAAATTTATAAGCTCATTTTGAATTTGGCTTTTGGTAAGATGTGTGAGAGTGTTCGCGATAGGAATCGTTGTGACTTCGTGACCGATCCCAAACAATGTGCTCGAATTATTGCTGATCCAAATTACACTTCTTTCACGATCATTGGCCCGGACATGTTACTATTGAATAGAAAAAAAAAGAAGCATTTTCCTGGATAAAAATATTGCTTCTAGCGGTGTGATCCTGGAGGTCTCTAAAAGACTCATGTTGGAGTTCCACTACACTCTGTCTTGTCTACCTCGGCTATACAGGGGACAAGTAGTGGTTTGCAACAGGAACACAGATTCTCTACTGTTAAAAGTAAAAACATGAAATCAATTGAATGAGTTGGCGCACCGTTGAATTATCAGCTCACGGATGGACTACTCCAATTGGAGTGGGCTTTACCCGGGCACCAAATCAGCTTTTATTTTTTAAATCAGAAAGGGGAAGCGACATGATTTCCCGTGGTATGTTTGTAAGTCCGAAGGTGTACTTTATACAGACACACGACGAGGAAATCAAGAAACTTTGCAAAAGAGTACCCACGCGCTATGTGGATAGGAATTTCGACATGGATATCCATAGGAATTGTATTGTTGAAAATACAATTCCATGAGTCGAATTGCTGGCAATTCGTTCTCTAAACTGCAGGACCTTTAATGTAAATATAGAAAAAATTGCCATGAGTACCAATTCCGACAAGGTATATGTTTGTCAAGACGGTGTGACTACCCTCCCCCTTGGGCACTATTTAACTTCAGACCGGGCCGAATGTGTTATCCAGAGGGAAAGTCTTGGTTTGAATAAAGTCCAATAAATTTTTTCCTAAAACCTTTTTTTTTGGGGGGGGGGGGGCCTCGCGGCCTTAGGGGGGGGGGGGCCTCGCGGCCAGGGGGGGGGTGGCCGCCAGTGGGGGGCGCACCGCCAGCCACTATCAAAGTTATCTTTTTTTTTACTTAGAGCGGATTTTTTTTTTGTAAATATACACGTTTCATTGAAATTAAAAAGTGATATTATTTTAAGTGCTTTATTCTAATAAATGTTGTATTTTTTCTATAAATAAATAAACAAAAAAAAAGTTTGTTTATTTAAGATTTTTTTCTCTGTGTCTATGTAAATGTTGCAATTTTTATTATAAATAAAATAAAAAAAAGTGTATTTTTTTTCATGTTTAATGTGCTTTTTTTTCAATTTATTATTTTTTAAGTATTGTTAATTTTTTATGAATATAATAAAAGAAAATATGATTCTTTATTCGTCTTCTTCTTATTCTTATTGTTTTTGAATAGAGTAGTAGTAGTAGTAGTAGTAGATACATTAATTAGCCATAACAAAGTTTTAGTCTACGCCTATATATTCAGGTGAATTATTAAAAGGAACATGTACAAATTAAAAAAACCATTCAGATTGTTTTTGTACTGACTCTCAACGTTAGGAAAAATACCGCTCTTAACTAAAATAATTAAAATTGCGATAAAATGTTTGTGGAAAAGGCGAAAAAAATCTACTATTGTTACAGTATTTGGCAGGAGTCATACGATAAAATAAAAGCAATTGGCACCGCGGGATTGATGCAGATACAATTCATACAGGGACTTGATGTTTTCAGAATAATTGAACCAAACTCTTGGCTGATTATTGACGATCTGGCTGAATCTATTGAACAATGGTCACATGAAATGCTACAACTGTTCACTGTTCGCTCTCATCATGAACAGATTTTCATACCTCTAGTTCTATAAAACCTATTTCATCAGAGAAAATATATGCAAACACTTACATTGAACTTCACCCACTATATGGTCCACTTAGTTGTTCGTGATTCTATCACACTAATAACTCTCAATAAACAAATCTATCCAGGCAACTATAAATATCTGCTCTCAGCATACAATCAGGCAACTAATAAACCCTACGGCTATATCCTATTAGATCTTAATAAAAATACACCCGAGGATCTGCGTGTAGTCAGATATTTTTGACGATGGAATTTAACAATATATACCCGGTAAGACTAATAATGCCTATTAATCGCTATCACGAAACTGAGGGAATCAAAAGAAAATAAACATCTGTTTTCATCTCGAAAAACTTCAAAAGCGCTACTTAAAACAGCAAAGATAAAATTTGGTATTGACAATGATTTCATTAATCTAATATCTGAACTTTGTTTAAATTTGACCGAGGGTAATGTTCAACTGCCAGAAGTAGTTAAGCAACAGGCAAAGCAGCATCGTTCCATTGTACGTACATGGGCCTCTAAAAATAAAGTAAAGAATTTTAAAAGGAAACGACTTCTTCAGGCGGGCGGTAGCTTTTTCACACTTTTACTGCCAATAATTGCAGGACTTGTAAACAGTTTTCTCTAGTGAGAATGGCAAGACCCTATAAATTGACTCCTATTGAACTCGCTGTCTCACCCATGAAACACTTTAAGAAGAATCTGTTTAAGTTCATTGACAATGCAAATATTGAGGATGAAAATAAACTGTTTTTACTTCAAGATACACTTCACCAGGTTGACGAACATAGGTCCTGTCAAGTGAAGCCCACTGCTGCTGCTCGTAATTCCAAAAAGGAATCTTCTTCTCAGGATTCTGCTTTATGAACACAGCTGAAGGATGAGGAAGCGAACTAGTTAGCGATGCAAATTAGAACCCTATGGACCTACTCATATCGTTAAAAGAGTAAATAACTCATAACCTATCTCTAGGAAATTGGTCAAGATCATATTCAAGTTGAGAGCAATGGGAAAGGGATTATAATTCAGGGCAAGAGCTATAATCGACTTGATTTAATCTATGATATGGTTACAAATCGTAAAGGACTATTATCATTTGACGCTCATCTATACTACTTTCTACATACATTAAACTTCCCCAAAAGTCTTATTAGCAATAGACAAATTCTAAAAAAAAATTAAATGAACATGCATCAACATCAACAACAACACCATTAAAACATGAAGAAGAAGAAGAAGAAGAAGAAGATTTTAAATCAATCTTGGAAAATGTTTGAATGCCAAGTAGAAAAAACTTGACAGTAGTGGCGAGGAAAAAACGAAAACGTACCATGTCACCAACCAAAACAAGCATACTAAAGGGTAGCGGACGTTACAAAACGTGTTTAGGATCAAAATAGTCGAATTTCTGAAAGGTGATTATGAAAATATTGGTGAGGCGGAGAGCTTAAGTTCCCCCTTTATTCTTTCCAAGGTCACTGGTGTTCACACTAAAAGTGTACAAGACTATCTACAAAATGAATCAAGTTACACTGCATAGAAATCATAGACTTCGTGCCAATCAATATCGAAAAACTAAAGCCTTTTTCCCATTGCATATAATGCAAGCAGATCTCCTAACTCTAGATGAGATTCAAAGACGTCACAATACACCGTACAAGTACATTCTACTTGCAATCAGTGTTTTAGTCACAATGCATATGCAATTCCATTGCGATCAAAGAGAGGCGTTGAAGTTGTTCAGGCCATTTAAATTATCCTCGAACAAGATTCATATAAAAAAATTCAAGCGGATCGCGGTAGTGAAATTGTTAACCCCCATGTTTCGAAATTACCAAAGAAATATAGTATACTAATCCATCATAGTCACATTCCCATGAAGGTTGCTCTACCAAATCGATTTACACGAACTATTAAACTTTTAATTTTAAGATTTTGCAAAATGAAAAATGATTTGGCGTCTATTAATTATGTAAATAAAACCATGCAGATTTAAAACAAATAAGTCCACTGATCTCATTACAACTCTACACCAACGAAAGTTTATCATTCTGATAATAATACAATTGACACTTTTTTTAAAAAATATTCTAATGAATCGATTGTCAAGAAAAAAATAAATTCAATGTTGGTGATACTGTTCGAATTAATAGAACAACTAATGTTTTTGAAAAGGGGAATTACTTGTGGTCTACAAAACTTTTTAAAGTGGCAAAAATTTTAGACACTAAACCAATAACTTATTGTTTGCGCAATACCAAAGATGAAGAGATTCTCGGCGGCTTTTATGACTATGAACTACAAAAAGTTAAAAATAATAGTGAAATCTATCAAATTGAAAAGATGTTAAATACTTGTAATCGTAGGGGTAAGAAACAGTTACTTGTTCGGTGGCTAGGATACAACTCTGATTTTGATTCTTGGATCGGTGTTGAAGATATTGACAATGCCCAATGATTTCTATGTAACTTTTATGTCCAATTTTTCAGATCCTCTCTACAACGACTTGAATACGAAAAGTCATTTTTGGACAAAACTCTCCCCCGCCATCAAATTTGACGGTGCGTATGAAGTGGCTCTTGTCGATTGTATTCTTAAAAATACCTAACATCCTGAGAAAGGATCGTGTGTATGATATAAAAGTTATACCATTCGATTGGACCCTCTTTGTTGACTATGAATGGGTTGAAGCACTTAAATCTAACGAATATCCACATGCTAAATTGAAATATATTGAATAAGATGATATGAAAGATTTGTGTCGTAAGATCAATATAAAAATCTCACATTGCAGGAATGGTACATTCCATTTTAATTATTCATTGGAACACGATAGGATTTACATTACCTCACCTGTTGACACCGAAAAAATTATTCTCAATGATAATCTGAGAGATGTTCTTAGCTTTAAACAGAATATAATCAATGGGAAAAATGCTCTCACCGTTTACGGGATGGATCAAGTTATTTTTGCGGATTATCCACCTGATTTCGCCTCGGACTTTTGCATATTTCTCTATGCATCCTTTGTGGAAACATCGAGAGTTGGTAATTCAAATGTCCCCCTCCTACGTGTTATTGAACGAAAAACAACTTATGAACTTGTTCATCAGTATAATATAAAGCATGCTCAGTATGTTCCTGTAAACACTTCGTATTTGGAACTCTGTCAGTTAACACTAAGAAGTGAATTGGGTGATCCTCTAGCAATAACAAAAGGCTTAGCAGTGATTACATGTCATTTTCAACCTATTGTCGGTTACAGCACCATAACATAAAATGAACAATAGAAGAATTCCATTTGTTTGTCCCGATATCGATTGTTCTGTTGATGCTTTGAGTCCACGTCAAGTAGGAAATGGATTGGACTACTACCAGGGGCGTACTACAATGTCTGGCTATGGTCTTGGTAGCTGGTTTGCTAGGCTATTTCGTTCTGCACTACCCCTTGCTAGAAAATATCTTGTACCTGCTGCATCAAATTTTGCTGCCTCAACACTACAGGACTGGGGGTCGGGCAAGAATTTCAAGGAGAGTGCTAAGAAAAATATTAGATCTTCAGCAAGAGCCGTTGGTGAGCAACTAAAATATCGACAAAATGGAGAGGTATTGGAAAGGATGCGTGCGCGTCATTCGCTCATCAGTCTCCACCCAGGCGGGAAGCGAAGGACATCAAAAAGGTCTTTGACGAATAAAACGAGGGAGGCCAATAAGAAGAAGAAGAAAAAGATTTTTAGATAAAAAAAGAATTTCTTCTCTTAAGATGACTTATCTCCCCGTCAAGGGGTCAAATTAATCAATCTACTAGTGAGTTAATCTGTTTAGAGCTGACAATGTTGAAGGTATTGTCACGTATGGATACTATGACCAATTTTATACCAAACAACCCCTCTCGGAAAATATACACTTTCAAATATTTTCCAATGAAGATTATTTCATTGACTTATCATCAACATCTATTGATTTAAATGTTATGGTTAAGAAAAATTAAGATAATACAACTCCAACTGCTGCCGATGGTCTCTCCTATGAAAACTGTATTCTACACAATCTGTTCAAACAAATTAATGTATTTATTAATGGAACATTGTTGAGAACTAGCAATAATTTATCCAACTATGCAAGCTAAATACAATTTATGATGATGACACCAAAGGCGTACAAGGAGTTGATAGGACAATCATTGGGCTATGAATATCGAACAGGTGTTGATACTGACGGTGAGTTGACTACTGCAGTGACCCAGGAGTATCATCTGGTTGGAAAATTAAATCATGAGATATTCAATATATCCCAATGGCTACCTCCCAATGTCAAGATTGACATAAAGTTACAGCTGGCTCAATCGAACTTCATTTAGAGAAAAACACTTCCTGCAGCACCCGATGCAAATGTCATTATCACATCGGCAATTTTCAACGTCCAAAAACAACAGGTTATGAGCAGTGTTGCATTGGCAGTGGAAAAGCTGAGAGCCAATGGCAACAACATTAAACTTCTTGTCCCCCATACGATCACCAATCAACGTCACATTGCCACCGGATCTTGTAGCTCTAGCGATTCATCATTTATCAATGGATAAATCCCATCAAAATTGGCATTGGCCTTTGTAAAGAGTGGCAGTTTTTTTGGATCCTGGACTAAATCCCCCCATGCTTCTAATTTTTTCGGTCTCTCTAATTTCCATCGTACAGTGAACAGCATTCCACAGTATACTCTATCTTGTGACAAAAATCCTAAAGAACTTTCTACGATTTGACTAAGAAATCCCTAGATCACGACTCCCAACTACATGAAAATGGAATAACCGATTCAATCTTTTCAAAAAATCATGGGGTAATTGTTCTAGCCTTGTCGGGGACACAGGATATGAGCATACTACGTACTGGGATTGTCAGTTTGGAGTGTACATTTGCCGATGTTCTGACTGAGAGTATTACGCTAATATCACTGAGTCAGTTTAAAACCTACTGGGAAATCACAACTGACGGCAGTGTTATACTAGACCTTGCACCATGAACACAAACCAAATAATCAACGTATTTCGTATGGATCCATACATGTCTCAGTACAAGTCTTATTGTATACCTTTGGAGTTCATTGAAAAACTTCCAAGTGTTAACAATGCCATAATCATTGTTAATAGCAGCTCATTGACTTTAAAAACTAGCCAATGGCTATGTATATTTTAAACAGCAAAGAATATTGAAATTTTTGATCGTCTTCGCCTATCTTGTAAATGCTACACGCCATACATTAGCAACTTTATTGAAAGCAGTGGGAAAACCATTATTCAAAATCAACGAAGAGTACAGGATTTAACGACTAAGAGATGTTGCTTTCATGCACTACTCTTTTTCATGTTCAGATCTCGTGGCTATACCTACAAGCAGTTTCTCGACATCTACGTTGACTTACCTCGATTGAACGACTTTCTAGTGGAAAATATACTTGTAAGCTTATTTCATATTTACTTGAGTGCCCTACTAATAAAATGTTCTCGGAATTTATATTAAATTGTTTATTAATAAATATTTATGTACTTGATAAGATGAATCTACAATCCTTTAGATTTCATATTCTACAAGATATTTATCGACAACAATTAGTGCAGCTAGATTATCTGAATTCACAGTATACTGGTCCTGATGAACTGCAATGTCAGGGTCACATTTTCTACAATAGAGTGTAACATCACTCTTGTCATATCTCTTTGTATAGTCAATGATACTATTCTCATTCATTCTATAGAATTCACATGTTTCAATTTGCTTATTTGAAGCAATTTCACAAACAGTGTCCTCAAGTGGCGAATCACATTCCGTCACAGCCAAATAAAATCAGTGGGTTTATAATCATAACACCCATTGTCTTCACAACGATGACGAAGAAACCATATTCTTTTGTTGTTCCAACAGTTGAATCGCTGACCCGGCTCCTCCTCCCAGAACAATCTAAAACCACGACGATACCAATCTCGTAGCAATAAACTAAAATCACGCTTAGGATTCTTTCCAATCATACCGAGATAGGTATTCTCCCACTGATTAAATTTGTCATACCGAAAATTTAAGCATAGGATTTCTATATGATGAGAGTCAGACACCTTTTCAAGAATTGAATTGAAGACTATATTTTATACAGCATATACTCTTCTCTATTTCTGCTGGTATTATAATCTCCAATTTTAATCATACTCACCAATCATTGTACAATTCTCACATGATGACCACGCGCCTAGCGTGTACCTACATAGCAGACATACATGAAATATTTTTTCATTTATTGAAACTCTCACTACCGAAATTAAACTGACCTGGCAACATCAAAAAATTGTCGGGGATAGAGAGAGAGAGAGGAGTAAATCATCCTTGAATTCCATCTTTCTTATGAAAAAAGTACTAAATTTCTAAACTAGTGTTTAAAAGCATTTCCACAATATTATTTTGTCGTGTCGCAATATATCAATAAATTATGCAAATGCATTAGGACCACGATGTAGAAGTTTTATGCAGTAGTTTATGATGGAGAATCAGTTTTCATTATATTTGACAAGCATTCCCTGAGAAAATATCTTCCTTTGAATAGACAACTCTAGAAAATCGTCATCTAGAATCAAACGTTTTTCCATAAGCGCTAGATTCCCCATGATTCACTCTTTCTCAAATCTATTCATTTTTTTTTTAGAGTCCTAACACTCTCACAACTAACTTCAGACTAACTAGAATTTTTTATACTTTAAAAAATATACGCTAGTCTACTATAGAAAGAAAAATACCTTGGATTTAGGAACAATTTTATTGAGCATAATTACAACAATAATATTCACTGATGTATTTTGTTCTCATCAATATATTTCGATAGGACATCTAATGCTGACCGAAGTTTATTTATATGCACAATATTCACTTTTCCAGCAAAACATAGTTGCTCTTCCTGCTTAAATTTGCTTAATGATATCACGGATCTAGCATACATATCGTCCCACTCAAGGCATAGTCTACAACCACCGGTTATTTCCACCGCCACATAGGGTACTCGTATATCGTTGCTGCTGCTGCTGCCGGCTCCATTATTAATCTCCAATAATGTAAATGCACCACTCATTTTTCTCTACTAATATCCTCTCAAATAAACTATTCTCGCTGAATTCAATTCTCTTACTAATATGAATTGTAATGAAAATCAGTCCTTTTATTCAAATCCCAATCACCAATCAAGTTATCATATATTGAGTAACCTCCGCTCTCTGAATGGCTCCTAAAAAACGGATGTCGACTCAAAAACCAGTCTGATTGAGTTATATAATTTCGACCATACCCTCAAATCATGTTTGACCACATTATACCTTGCCAAATAACCAGTCTGGTAATCTACTTTGGAAACATGTCCTTCATAACATATTACGCAATCCCAAATAGCACAGGATGGAACAGAATCTACGCAAATAGCATGGAGATTCCTATACGTCCCAGCAAATAGCATGGAGATTCCTATATGTCGCAGCAAAATGGTACTTAGATCTCTACTAAAGTCTCGGTCCACTCAGCTCTAAATTCACGGTTTTCATCTTCTGTTTTTCTTTGCTTCTTTTTGGTAGCCATTTCAAGGCACCTAAAAAAACATTTCAAATCATAATCTTTTCAAAAGCCACCAATACAAACTTATTGTCATTTTTAAATTGATGAGAAAAATACCTGTTAGATGTGCAGCTAGATGGAAAAATACAACAACTTTAGTCTCCAAGAAGGTATCCTTGTAACACGCACAGACACGATAAGCTCCGACCACTACCTGCAACTGACTACTGACTGGCACAGTGGGTAGTGGCTGGCATGTAGAAACGCGCGAGTCTCCCCCGCGCCGCGTTCCCTTCAATCGTCAACCGACCAATACCCTCGGCGCGACTTGCGCGTCTGCTGCCTGCATTTAAATATTTGTGCTGGAGCGGCATTTGAGGGGCCAAAGAGCCGCATGCGGCTCCGGAGCCGCACTTTGCCGGCCACTGAACTAGACTATCCACTAGTATTGATTCTTAGCGGGTTTGTAACACTAGATCAGGTGGAGAAAATTCACTGGTGAAATAGTTGATCCAGTCACTCTTACTTGGAAGCCCTGAAGCGACACCTTTTGACTATTTTCCCCCAATGAATTTCCAGATTTCACTTAGGTTAGTTGTGAGACGCTCGCTCCAGCAGTCAATAACCTCAGCTTTGTCATTGGCATGACACTTAGCAAAACTTTGTTTTTGTATATAACCCTATATCTTTAACGGCACCAGATTTCAGTCGGTCGCAATCATTTCATATTTGGTGCCAAAACTTTGAAGATTTGCAACTTTGCTGCAAAGCTGGATTTATCGACCAGCCAGGTATTTCTGAACCCGGACGACCTTTACGTACAGGAACGGAACAACTCTCAGCACAACGTATTGCATGTGTGATTTCACTACAGTAGAAATTGATTAGATGTTTGTCCTCAAACATGAGAAAAATATATTATAATTTCTCTACTATATTTTTAGTGGGGTTATAATACATTCTGGAAGCCCAAATAGAGGATTAACATGGGATTTCTGGAAGCCCAACAAGAGGTATATAAGTGTAGCTCCTAACCCCTCGTACTTGGGCAATGCGATCAGCTGGCAAGTTTCCAATGACATCCCTAGGACAATAGCAAAGGATTTTAAAGTTACGGATAGGAAAAATAGCATAGGGTTCCTGTGAAATGCCCTGTGACATTACAACATGCCTGGGAGGCTTTCCGGGATTCCAGGTGTTCCATTATTTCCCCTAGCAGCAGCCATTTGTCGCAATTCGTGGTCCTGGCAAGATTTCCACAATACACCCTCGCCTTTAAAACGGTCAGATAGGGATATTAGCATGGGATTTTAAAGGGTCATATAAGTGGAGCTACTAGCCCCTGAAGCCGTCGCACCTGTGCAATGTGACTACTGTTTACAGGTGTAATATGCTTGACGCAATTTTATATAGCCTCACATCAGGACCCATGGGGAATCCCTGCTTGTAACTTAACGATAGCACACACCTTACGCAATGGCAGCACACATCTTACGCAGTGACACTGCACATATCACTGTCAAATAATACCTTATATTGACATTTCAATATTTCACCGATACGTTCAAAGCATTTTTTTATTTTAACGTCATGGTGGTACTACTTTATGTAAGGTCAGCACTTGTTGCGTAATGGCAGCACACATCTTATGTAATGACAGTGCACACATCACTGTCACATAATTTTTTTGACATTTAATTTTTTGCCGAAATGTTCAACTCGTCTTTTCTTTCTTTCTTTCAAGGCATTTTTTCTTTACTTTTGTTCTCTGTCCTCGCTGGGACTTGAAACGTCGATTCCCTTCCGCTAGAACAATGCCCCAAGCAAGAAAGACTAAATTGCTATCTTCTCTATTTTGGACCAATCAATATATTTTAAAATTAACCTATTGCGCGACACCTGAGATTTCCTCATTTTTCGCACTGGCTAGAATGTCATTTTTACAGCCAAAATTTGGCATGCGCTCCAAAGCCATCTATTTCCAGAGATCAAAAGAAGAGACGAAGAAAAGAGCGGTATCTCTGCAGAGATATCTCAAAATATACTATAAAAGACAGCGATGAAACATTAATGAAAAATATCTATAATGCAAGACGTGACACTGAATATTGTGATGAATATGATCTAAGAGAAGAGAAAAAGTTCCCCTTTAAGAGAGAACATAAGGGATTATTCTATAGAATGCATTTTATGCATCGAAAATCGTTCTGGAAGAACTATCGTATATCATTTTACGATAAATCTAATTATTGATATGCTTAAAAGTTTTGTGCCATTGTCTTACAAAAAATTTGTTTTTAAATATTAATTTTGTGTTATTCGATAAGCCTAGGGTAAGGATACAAGTAGGGATTTTTCTACATGAATAGTTTGGGATCGAATAGACCACCCCTTGTGGTATCAACCCTCCCCCCCCCCCACTGTCGTCCATAACTCGCAGTGAGATCCTAATCGGTTCGAAGGGTTCTCCATAGGCGGGTCGCTGTAGGGGAGTCCAGTCAGTGCCTACTGGTCCCAGGAAATAATCTGAACTTCAACTAGGCAACAAAGGAGGTTAAAATTGTCTTGCTCTGGATATTTAACAAGTAGCAATAATAGGGAATCAACAGGGGAAGTCAGATAAGAGTAGTATCCGCCTTCTGGATTTGCCTAGACGTATAGCAATTTCTAAGTAAGGCAATAATAGATACTGGACGTGATTGCGTAATATGCCTTACCACGGGTCAGTCACCTATTACTACGAACGGTACTTGCCTTACCAGACGGGTTTTCTGAAGTAACACCCATTTTTTTTGAACTAGGAGCGAGATTGTGTGATGCAATCTGACTGGTTTCGTTTCAGGGGTTCATTAATAGAACGACTAATGTTTTTGAAAAGGGTAATTACTTCTAAGTTCAATAACCAAATTAAACTTCCGATGGTTAAGAAAGTGTAACGGGTAATTAAAGTAGGAGGAATGGGATGCTATAATTAGAATGGTTTTAAGTTGAAAATTGTGACGTAAAAATAACTATATTTGCGAATTTTTTGCGAAAAGGTATTTGCATAAAGGTATAGCGTTGGTTAAGAAAGCGTAACGGGTAATTAAAGTATGAGGAATGGGATGCTATAATTAGAATGGTTTTAAGTTGAAAATTGTGCCGTAAAAATAACTCTGTTTGAGATTTTTTTGCCAAAAAGTATTTGTGTAAAGGTATTGCGTTGGTTAAGAATGTCTCACGGGTAATTAAAGTATGAAGAGTGGGATGCTGGCATCAACAATACAAAGAATATGCTCAACTACTTAATAGATTTGACGCCTACAAGAGACATTGATAGAAGGTATTCAATAGCTTAATTGAAAAGTAACGATAGAATGACATTGTGACTTGACCTAGCTTTACCTCTCTGATGTGGTCTGTATAATACACAAGTAACGTTTGAAAAGTATTGTCAATTTAAAATAGGATCTAACGTTCCCTTCGTTCCCCCATTTCGGAGGGGGCAGGGGAGGGTCGGAGAGGGGGTGGGGGAGTCAATTTTGGAGGTAACACATTCTAAATGAGAAATCGTAAAATACCCGAGACAATGAACAAGTCCCCATATGGCAAGTATTTAGTTAATATAATGCTTGGAAGAGAAATTAAGTTTTGAGGGGGGTGTAAAAATGGTACTTATTTAATATCCCGATTGTCACTTTTCGGTCCCCCAATTTTTCAAAGGGGGTGTTTACAACTAAGAGGGAAACTGGCCCGACCAAAGAGTATTTATATTCTTGTCACTTTTTGTTCACCCAATTTTTCAAAGTGGGTGTTTACAACTAAGGGGGAACCTGGACCGACCAAAGAGTATTTATATTCTTGTCACTTTTCGTTCCCCCGCTTTTTCAAAGCGGATGTTTACAGCTAAGGGGAAACTGGCCCGACCAAAGAGTTTTTATATTCATGTTAGTTTTCGTTCCCCCTATTTTTCAAACCGAGTGTTTACAACTAAGGGGGACACTTGCCCTGCCAAATAGAATTTATATTCTTGTCACCTTTCGTTCCCCCAATTTTTCATAGTGGATGTTTACAACTAAGGGGCCGACCAAGGTTTTATATTCTTGTCACTTTTCGTTCCCCAATTTTTCAAAGTGGGGTTTACAACTAAGAGGAAACTGGCCCGACCAAAGAGTATTTATATTCTTGCCACTTTTCGTTCCCCCCATTTTTCAAAGTGGGAGTTAACAACTAAGGGGGAAATTGGCCCCACCAAAGAGTATTTATATTCTTGTCACCTTTCGTTTCCCAAATTTTTCAAGGTCGCAGTTTAGAACTAAGGGGAAACAGGCCCGAGCAAAGAGTATTTATATTCTTGTCACTTTTCGTTACCCCAATTTTTCAAAGCGGGTGTTTACAACTAAGGTGGAAACTGGCCCGACCCCAGAGTATTTATATTATAATCACATTTATGTAGACATCATTTAGCCCTTGTGTGAGTTATAAAACGTGTGGAATTTCTCTTACAAACCATTTTTATCTTAATTTGCATATTTTGTTCCTCCAATTATAAAAATCTGTTCTGTAAAGAGAAGGGAAAACAGCTCCGATCAACTATGCTCTATAATATTGCAATTTTTTGTTCCCCCCAATTTTTTAAGTTTAAGCAAGTAAGTAAGTAAGTAAGTAACAAACTCTTTCTTGAACTCACCTCTTGGATAAACAATACAGAAATTTATATTCACACGGAGACAACCCACACACACACACACACACAAAGAGAGACAACAAACACACAGCGAAGAAACACGCACAGAAACGACACACACACAGAGAGAAGACAACACACACAGAGACGACACACACACACAGACAAGACACACGCACAGATATGACACACACACACACAAAGACACGAGACACACACACACACACACACACACAGAAACAAAACACCCAGATAAATACGACACACATACAAAGAGACGACACACACACACACACACAGATCCGACAATTACATATCTAAGGTAAGCCCACAGAGAGTCACAACACAAACCCAAACCAACACCGCATACTACACGCACACAGAGACAATACACACACAAAGACGACACACACATAGCGACGAAACACGCACAGAGATAAAACATACACAGAGATTATAGCACAAAGATAGAAGAAAATCGCACAGATTTGACACACACACACAGGGAAGAAACAAGCACAGAGTTGACACACACACACACAGTCCTGAACCACAAGTTGATTTTGCAAATGCACACACGCGCCGACACACACATAGCGATGCCACACGCACGCACACAGAGACAACACACACACACAGAACGACACACACACAGTGACGACACACACACAAAGACGACACACACACAGAGACGACAACGCACAGAGACGAGACACGCACACAGACAAGACAAACGCACAGATATGAGACCCACACAAACACACACACAGACGACACACACACAGAGAAGACACACACACACAGAGACAAAACACACATAGAGACGACACACTTACAGAGGAGACGACACACACATAGCGACGACACACGCACAGAGACGACGCACACACACACACACAGACAGAAGACACACGCACAGACACGACACACACACAGACAACACACACACAGAGACGACACACACACATAGAGATGACACACGCACGGAGAAAACACACACAGAGACTACACACACACACACACACACAGAGACGAAACACCCATAGAGACGAAACACGCACAGAGACTATACACACACAGAGAGACACCACACACACCCAGAGAGATAAGACACACACAAAGAAATGATAAACACACATAGAGACGACACACACACAAAGAGACGAGACACACAACACACACACACACACACACAGAGAGAGAGACAACACCCACACAGAGACGACACACACACACACAGACGACACACACACAAATGGACCTGTCTCTGTGTGCGTGGTGTCTCTGTGGTTGTTGTCTTTGTGTGTGTGTCCTCTCTGTGCGCGTATCGTCTCTATGTTTGTTTGGTTTCTGTGTGTGTGTGTGTGTGTCGTCTCTTTGTGTGTGTGTCGTCTCTATGTGTGTTTGTTGTTTCTATGTGTGTGTGTGTGTGTCTCGTCTCTCGGTGTGTGTGTCATCTCTGTGTTTGTGTCGTCTCTATATGTGTGTGTGTGTGTGTGTCTTCTCTCTGTGTGTTGTCGTCTCTGTGTGTGTGTGTCGTCTCTGTGCGTGTGTCGTCGCTGTGTGTGTGTTCTCTCTGTTTGTGTGTGTTTGTGTGTGTGTGTGTGTGGGTTGTCTCTGTGTGCATGTAAATTTCTGTATTGTGCATCCAAGAGGTGAATTCAAGAAAGAGTTTTGTTACTTACTTACTTACTTACTTACTTCCTTACTTACTTACTTACTTGCTTGCTTACTTAACTACTATTTTTAATTCTGATACCTAGATTTTGACACTACTATCCCATGTTTCTGAAAATAGATGTAGGCGAATTCATTTTCTTACATTATCGATGTTTTAATATACATTCTAATTGCTTGATATGCTAACTTACTCTAAAAAATAATGAATATCTAAGAGTTTAATATTTTTAATTAAATAGTGTTATGTAGAATATGAATACAAAAATATATTATGATACATTATTAATATCAATGACTAACTTTGAACATTTTGAATATGTTCCATAAAATAGTTTACCACGTTCTCTCTTGATATTGTAGTTATTGTCTTCTCTTATTTCTTACTCAGTAGAATAATCATTATTCCATTTTGATTAATACACAATTTTTAATGTTGTATCATTAACAGGATCAATATGCTTTTCGTCTTTGGTATTATTTGATTCATTGACTGTTTCATCAATGCCAGTAACGTTTGCTGGTGCTTTGTTTTTCATCGTTTCATCTTTATATTCCATAGTGATATTTTCTGACAATACCCTTTTTATTTTTCTGGCAATTTCACTGTCTATTATCACATTATTTTTACACAGGTAACAGTTTCGACACGTAGACAAGATATGGTTTATGATATTAGTAGCAGAGTAGGCCTTTCTTTTCCTCTTTGCTTTCATTTGAATGCTAATACCTAAAAGCCGACAAAAGGTTCTATCAATAGGTAGTATGTTACCTATAGCACTAGCATGAAGATACCCCTCTTCATCAACTATTATTTTTATGTTGGCATTCTCTTTGAGTACTAACATCTCTGGAAATGATATTTTCCCATATCCACCATTTGTATAATTGAATTTTTTTGGTACTCCAAAGAAATTTAATTCCATAGTGTCATGACAACGCGCGCATACGTTTCCGATAGTGCTACCACTTGTACTTGTTTCATAGTTCAAATACTTCTCCTTCTCAGAATTCAATGCTACAATAACACTAGCATGTGAACACATTTCTAATGGGGGGGTCATCCACATGTTCAAAATACACTTCATCTTTGCTAATATTTGGTTAATTAATTGTTTGATTAATTGTAGTGACGTTTGCTGGCACTTTTTTTTTCATCGATTAATAGTTATATTCCTTAGTGATATTTTTTGTCAATGCACTTTTTTTTTTTAATGAAATTTCACTGTCAATTACAACATTAATTTTACAAAGGTACCAGTTTCGGCACGTCGACAAGATATGTTTATGATATTAGTAGTAGAGTATGCATTTCTTCTTTTGATCTTCCGTTGAATGCTAATACCCGAAAGTTGACGAAGGAGTGTAACAAGACGTAGCATTTTACCACAAGCACTGGCAAGAAGGTGTCCCTCTTCATCAACTATTATTTTTATGTTGGCCTTTTCTATGTGTGCTATCATCTCTGGATATCTCACTCTTGCATATCCACCATAAGAAGAGTTGAATTTTTTGGTACTCCAAAGAAATTAAATTCCTTACTGTCATGACAATGCACACATACATTTCCAATAGTGCTACCATTTTTACTTGTTTCATAGTTTAAATACTTTTCCTTGTCAGCATTCAATGCTACAATAACATTGACATGTGAACACACTTTATTAAAATGCTCCATCTTCACTTTTTTAAAAGATATGACTTATGTGTTTATCGTTCTACTGCGTAAAAAATTCTGATTTAATACATGCAATAGACTAGGTAGTGTCGATATCCAGACATAGAATATCAGTTGGAAAGCCACATTGTGTCTCTGACCAATCACAGAGTACAATTGTTAGAGCCGTAAGCATATTTGTCATTTTAAGATACGTACAAAAAAAAATAAAGTTGAATAATTTCGAAGTTTAAAAAAATAGTTTCTTTTTATGAAACAAAAATATTGAATTAGAACCATCAGTCCTCATTATTATGAGTATCCAAAACTGGACTTAAGTTTCACATTTGAACCAGAGAATTGACCTAAGTTTCACATTTGAACGAGAGAATTGTATTTTCCATAATTTTCTTACAGGAAACTAGAGTTTATGGTCAAAAACCCTTATTAACTCATATTCTACAGAAATTGTTTATTTTTCGATATATATCTGGACTTAAGTTTCACATATTAAAAAACAAATTGTATTTTCCATAATTTTCTTACAAAAAACTAGATTTTACGGTCAAAAACCCTTATTAGCTTAGATTTTTCACTAGCAACTTGCCCTCCACTATAACTTCACTAATACATCCTTCTGACAATCAATCAATCTCCCCCAAAACACTTTTCAGCCATTTCTTGTTAAATTTTTTTATTTCAACTCATCCACACGGGTTTTTCGCTAGCAACTCGGCCTCCACTATAACTACGCTAATACATCCTTCTGCCAATCAACCCATCTCATCCAAAACACTTCTTCAGTCATTTCTTGCTAAAAAATTTCTATTTCAACTCATTCACACGGGTTTTTCCACATTTGAACCAGAGAATGGACCTACGTTTCACATTTGAACGAGAGAATTGTATTTTGCATAATTTTCTTACAAAAAACTAGAGTTTATGGTAAAGAAACCTTATTAGCTCAGATTCTAAAGAAATAGTTTATTTTTCGATCCATACCTGGAATTAAGTTTCACTTAAAAACCAACAAATTGTATTTTCCATAATTTTCTTACAAAAAAACTAGAGTATACGGTCAAAAACCCCTATTAGCTTAGATTTTTCGCTAGGAACTCGCCCTCCACTGTAACTACGCTAATACATCCTTCTGCCAATCAACCCATCTCCCCCAAAACACTTTTCAGACATTTCTTTTTAAATTTTTTTAGTTTAACTCATCTACACAGGTTTTTTGCTAGCAACTCGCCCTCCACTATAACTTCGCTAATACATCCTTCTGCCAATCAAACACTTTTCAGTCAATTCTCGTAAAAAAAAAATTATTTCAACTCATCCACATGGGTTTTTCGCTAGCACCTCGCACTCCACAATAACTTAACTAATACATCCTTCTCTCAGTCCACACATATCCATCAAAACACTTTTCAGTAATTTCTGAATAAAAATTTTATGTAAACTCATCAACAAGAGGTTTTTCGTTAGCAACTCGCCCTCCACTATAACGTCACTAATATATCCTTCTGCCATTCCTCTTAGTTTTAAACACCCACTTTGAAAAATTCGGGGAATGAAAAGTGACAAGAATATAAATACTCTTGGGTCGGGCCAGTTTCCACATTAGTTGTAAACACCCAATGTGAAAAATTGGGGTAACGAAAAGTGACAAGAATATAAATAATCTTTGGTCGGGCCCAGTTTCCCCTTAGATGTAAACACCCGTGTAGATAAATTGAGGAACCGAAAAGTTACCAGAAAATTAACACTCTTTGGATGGGCCAGTTTCCCCTTAGTTGTAAAAACCACCTTTTAGAATATGGGGGAACGAAATGTTACATGACTATACCGAATCTTTGGCTGGCTCAGTTTCCCCGTAGTTTTAAAAACCCACTTGGAAAAGTTGGGGGAACAAAGTGACAAGAATATAAATACTCTTTGATCGGACCAGTTTTCCCTTAGTTGTAAACTCCCACTTTGAAAAATTGGGGGAACGAAAAGTGACAAGAATATACATACTCTTTGGTCGGGCCAGTTTCCCCCCTTAGTTGTAAACACCAACATTGAAATATTGGGTGGAGCAAAGGTGACAAGAACATAAATTTCATTTGGCAAGGCTAGTCTACTCATTAGTTGTAAACTCCCACTTTGAAACAAATAGGGGAACGAAAAGTAACAAGAATATAAAAACCCTTTGGTCGGGCCAGTTCCCCCTTAGTTGTAAACACCCGCTTTGAAAAATTGGGGTAACGAAAGTGACAAGAATATAGATACTCTTTGGTCGGGCCAGTTTCCCCTTAGTTGTAAACATCCGCATTGAATAATTGAGGGTACGAAAAGTGACAAGAATATAAATAATGTTTGGTCGGGCCAGTTTCCCCCTTAGTTGTAAATACCCACTTTATACAATTTGGGTAACGATATGTTGCAAAAAAATAAATACACGTTGTTCTTTTCGGTTTCCCCCTTAGATGTACTCTTCCATTGTGAAAAATTGGGTGACCAAAAAGTGACAAGAATATAAATACTCTTTGGCCAGGCCAGTTTCCTCCTTAGTTGTAAACACCCACTATGAAAAATTCGGGGAACGAAAAGTGACAAGAATATAAAAACTCTTTGGTCGGTCCAGTTTCCTCTTAGTTGTAAACACCCACTTTTAAAAATTGGGGGAACAAAAAGTGACAAGAATGTAAATACTCTTTGGTCGAGCCAGTTTCCCCCTTATTTTTAAAATCTAGATTTGACAATATTGTGGAACTAAAAGTGACAACACTATAATCAGAATTTGGTCGGGCGAGTTTCCCTCTTAGTTTTAAACACCCGCTATGAAAATTGGCGGAACAAAACGTGACAAGATTATAAATACTCTTTGGTCGGTCCAGTGTTCCCCTAAGTGGCAAATACCCGCTTTGAAAAATTGGGGGAACGAAAAGTTACAACCGGTATATTAAATAAGTACCATTTTTACACCCCCCTCAAAACTTAATTTCTCTTCCAAGCATTATATTAACTAAATACTTGCCCTATTGGGACTTGTTCATTGTCTCGGGTATTTTACGATTTCTCATTTAGAATGTGTTACCTCCAAAATTGACTCCCCCTCTCCTACCTTTCCCTGCCCCCTCAGAAATGGGGGAACGAAGGGAACGTTAGATCCTATTTTAAATTGACAATACTTTTCAAACGTTACTTGTGTATTATACAGACCACATCGGAGAGGTAAAGCTAGGTCAAGTCATAATGTCATTCTATCGTTACTTTTCAATTAAGCTATTGAATACCTTTTACCAATGTCTCTTGTAGGCGTCAAATCTATTAAGTATCTGAACATATTCTTTGTATTGTTGATGCAAGCATCCCATTCCTCATTCTTTAATTACCCGTGAGGCATTCTTAAACAACGCAATACCTTTACGCAAATACCTTTTCGCAAAAAATTTGCAAATAGAGTTATTTTTACGTCACAATTTTCAACTTAAAACCATTCTAATTATAGCATCCCATTCCTCATACTTTAATTACCCGTTACGCTTTCTTAACCAACGCAATACCTTTACGCAAGTACCTTTTCGCAAAAAATTCGCAAATAGAGTTATTTTTACGTCACAATTTTCAACTTAAAATCATTCTAATTATAGCATCCCATTCCTCATACTTTAATTACCCGTTACGCTTTCTTAACCATCGGAAGTTTAATTTGGTTATTGAACTTAGAAGTAATTACCCTTTTCAAAAACATTAGTCGTTCTACTAATGAACCCGTGAAACGAAACCAGTCAGATTGCATCACACAATCTTGCTCCTAGTTCCAAAAAAATGGGTGTTACCTCAGAAAACCCGTCTGGTAAGGCAAGTACCGTTCGTAGTAATAGGTGACTGACCCTGGTAAGGCATATTACGCAATCACGTCCAGTATCTATTATTGCCTTACTTAGAAATTGCTATACGTCTAGGCAAATCCAGAAGGCGGATACTACTGATAAGTGAAACTCCTAGCCCCTCGCACCTTTGCAATGCGGTCCCTGTTTCTTGGTGTTATGGCACTATTGTGTTTCCGTATTTTTATGAGTAATCGGAGTGGGGTTGGTATAATGCACAAGTGACAATTCTAATATAGGGAACAAAGCCAAGCTAAAGTCCAGGAGCCCATTGGGAATAACCGATTATAACCAAGCAGAGCACAAACGTGGGTGCTGCGTAATAATGGTGTTAATCTTACGCAATGACAGCTAGTGGGAGAGGTTGGAAGACAAGTTGGTCAGCTTGCGAGAAGAGTAGGTCCCCAAACCGTTTAAAAGTATACTTATGGGCCAGAGCAGAATGGCACTGAGACTCTTTTTCACACACATCTGAGGGCAATTTCGACTAAGGGTATGCTAGCACTCAAGAAGTTTTAACAATTATCTACCATATCTTAGGAGTTGGACTCAGCATATTTCCAAAGGCATTTAATAGTATTTTCATAACAAAAATCTGCTTTTCAATCCATTGATTTATGTTTTAGTTATCCAAAATCAAGATGAAATCCCCATGGCAATTCACGCCATCTTGGCAAACTATGGATGGCACAGGACACCCTCAGCCCACCCCTTAGCACTCCTAAGACACTTTACAGGGTTTTTTCTTTTTTTAAATATGCTTTCAATCCATTGCTTCGAGTTTTTCGTGAGCCTAGACTTTCATAATAAACTCCAAGTCCCACCAATTATATAATTATGTAAGCGGATGCCTCTATAGTAATTTACAACTACCAAATACCCCCACCCCCACAAAGGGGCATATTTTCATGCACAAGGGTATTTGATCCTTTTTTTCTACACCATTTTTCACAAACACCTAGGAGGACAATTTTGACTAGGGACATACTAGCTTATGAGAGCTTCAAACAATTATTTACCATATATTAACATTTTTATAAATTTTTTTATATTTTCTAGGCTTATGCCCCCTAGGTCAGAGAATTTTAAGAAACTATTTTCCACGTGCTAATATTTATATAATTTATATAATTATTTTCTACATTTGCCTTTCCCTCCTCCACAAAAAATCTATCATAATATACTCAAAAACACCTCACGCACGATGGAATTAAATGCCTACCATCCACTTGGTAAATCCCCTCATCACCCCTAGTAAATTTTCAATCTTTTCACTCCGAAACTTGGCTTATGAATCTAAATTAAACACTATATATATAATATACATATATATATATATATATATATATATATATATATATATATATATATATATATATATATATATATATATATATATATATATATATATATATATATATATATATATATATATATATATATATATATATATATATATATATATATATATATATATATAATTCTGCGCACGAAGCTTAATTTATTTCATTTGATTTAATTTTTGAATCAAGTGTAAATTTGTGAAGTGTTAATTTATTATCTATTGAATGAAGTGTTAATTTGTGTGGTAATTTTGATTGAAGGCCTTTGCGTATTTGTTGTTATATAGTTTAAAATAATTTTATAGCATATTGATTAGCGGTTATTATTTTTTTTTTTTTTTTTTTACTCTTCGTATTCGGAGGAAATAAAAAGTTTGAATTGAATTGAATTGATATATATATATATATATATATATATATATATATATATATATATATATATATATATATATATATATATATATATATATATATATATATATATATATATATATATATATATATATATATATATATATATATATATATATATATATATATATATATATATATATATATATATATATATATATATATATATATATATATATATATATATATATATATATATATATATATATATATATATATATTATATATATATATATATATATATATATATATATATATATATATATATATATATATATATATATATATATATATATATATATATATATATATATATATATATATATATATATATATATATATATATATATATATATATATATATATATATATATATATATATATATATATATGTTTGAAAAATGGAAGTCGTCATTTCCTTTTAGAGCGTTTACCCCACTAATACTGCTCTGTGGCACCTTCTGACATCACATCATCTTTCCTAAGTCATTTTTCAGACATTTCTTGTTAAAGTTTATGCTTCAACCCATTGATTCTTGTTTTTGCAAGCCAAGCCATTCATTATGCTCCACAGAACACGTCACACCACCATGGCATTATGTGCGCGGCCCACTGTGGGAAAATTTTGACTAAGGATACACAAGCATTTAAGGATTTAAGCAATTATGCTCAATATTAAAACATTTACTTCATATATTTAGCATTTTCTAGGGCTCATGGTCCGAGGTTTGAGAATTTTAAAATATCATTTTCAATGTTTTGTAATTTTTATATATTTTCCACTATTTTCCTGGGGTTTAATAGATCCAGGGCATGAAAAAATTCAGCCTCGAGAGAAACGTATGACTTAGGTTATTTTCATAGTGTTGTTTCGTTGTTTTTCGTATCAGTGTTACCTCCGTTGATGTTTCAAAGTGCATTAGGAATTTTTCTCGTTTGAAACATTTAACTTATTTTTCCATTTTGCACATTTTCTAGTGTTGTGTCGTGCTTCATCTTTTCAGTCTTTAAAAGTGTATTTTTCTTCATAGGAAACGTATGACCCACGATATTCTTATAGTGTTGTGTCATGCTTTATCATGACAGTGTTACCTCTGTTTATGTTCCAAATTGCGTTTGGAATTTATTTCGTTTGAAAAATATGATTCAAGAAATTTTTTGTAAATTTGTGTCATGCTTTATCTTGACTATCTTACATCTGTTGATGTTTCAAAGATCTTTTTGGAAGTTTCTTGTTTGATATATAAGACTCAAAATGTTTTTGTAGTGTAGTGTCAGTGTTTGTCTTGTCACTGTTACCCCAGTTGATGTTTCAAAGTTCATTTTGGAATTTTTTTCGTTTGAAACATATAACTCAAGATGTTTTTTTCTAGTGTAATGTCGGGGTTTGAATTGTCAGTGTTACTTCAGTTGATGTTTCAAAGATCATCTTGGAATTTTTTTGTTTCAAACGCACGACTCAGAATGTTTTTATACTGTTGTGTCACAGTTTAACTTGTCAGTGTTACCTCTCTTGATGTTTCAAAGTTTATTCTGGAAGTTTCTCGTATAGAACGTATGACTCGAGATACTTTTGTAGTGTTGTAGTTAATCTTGCCTGTGTCACCTCAATCGGTACTTTCAAAGTACATTTTGGAAGTTTTTTCCTTTGAAACATATGACTTGGCTTATTTTTAATACGTTCTTTTCGTGGTTTACCTTGTCAGTGCTACATCCGTTAATGTTTCAAAGTGCATCATGGAAGTTTTCTCGTTTGAAAAATATGACTCAAGATATTGTTTGGTCATTTAATGTTTCAAAGCTCATTTTGGAAAGTTCCTTGGTTGAAACGATATTCCTCGCTTGAAACGAAAATTCCTCGCTTGAAACATCTCAGGATATTTGCGTACTGTTGTGTGGTGGTTTGTCTTGACACTGTTATCTCACTTGATATTTCAATGTGTGTTTTGGACGTTTTTCATTTGAACCATATGACTGAGAATAATCTTGTAGTACTATGTCATGGTTAATAATCCCAGTGTTACCTCACTTGATGCTTTCAAAGTGCATTTTGGAAGTTTCTTCTTTGAAACTTATGTCTCAGAATGTTCTTGTAGTGCTGTGTTGTGGTTTATCATACCAGTGTTACCTCACTTGATGCTTTCAAAATGTATTTTCGAATTTTTCTCGTTTGAATTGTAAGACTTGGGACAGTTTTGTAGCAATGTGTCGTGACTTATCTTGTCTTTGTAACCTCTCTTAATACTTTCAAAGTGCATTGTGGAAGTTTTTTAGTTTGAATCGTATGACTCCGGATGTATTTATAGTGTTTTGTCGTGGCATATTTTGTCAGTGTTACCTTTGTTAATGTTTTAAAGTGAATTTTGGAAGCTTTATCGTTTTAAACAAATGACTCGGAATATTTTAATAGTAGTGTTTCCTGGCATATCTTGTCAGTGCTACGTCTGTTGATGTTTCAAAGTTCATTTTGGAAGTGTTTTTGTTTGAAACATATGACTTAAGATATTTTTTACTGTCCTTGTTTGCCTTGTCCCCGTTACCTCACTTGATATTTCAAAGTGCATTTTGCAAATTTTTTCGTTTTAAACAAATGACTCGAGATATTTTTCTAGTGTTTTGTCGGAGTTCATCTTATCAATGTAACAAACATTTAATTACTGCTATCAAATTTATCTTGGGAGTAATAGGCTTTTTCTTAATAGTAACAAATTTTTTCTAATAGCCACAAATTTTGCGTCAAAGATAAGAAATTTCACTAACAAATTTTACCTCCAAAGTAACAACTTTTTCCTTAATACTAACAAAGTTTTACTTAATAATATCAAATTTCACTTGGAAGTTACAGGCTTTTTTTTAATAGTAAAAAATTTTTTCTAATAGCAGCAAGTATTCTGTCAAAGATAGCAAATTTCTCTTAGAAGTAACAATTTTATGTTAATGCTACCAGGTTTCTTGTTAGAAGTTGCAACTCTTTCTTAAAACTGACAAATTTCGCTTCGAAGTAACAAGTTTTTCTTTAATACTAACAAATTTTTACATAATATTATCCAATTTATCATGAAGATAACAGGTTTTTTCTTAATAGTAACAAATTATTTCCAATAGCAGCAAGTTTTCCGTCAAAGATAATGAATTCTCTTAGAATTAACAATTTTCTGTCTATGCTAACAGATTATTTCTGCTAGAGGAAATGAGTTTTTCTCAACACTAACAAATTTTCACTTCGAAGTAACAATTTTCTCACTTAATAGTAACACATTTTCTCAATAGCAGCAAGTTTTTCATCAAAGATAACAAATTTCTCTTAGAAGTAGCAATTTTGTCTTAATGCTAATATCAGCAAGTTCCCCATCGAAGGTAAGAAATTTTTCATGAAAGTAAGAATTTTCTGTTTATTAAGATAATTATGTTTAGGTTAGGTTCCTTTAACTTCGGTTAACATCACCGCTGATGCTAACTTAAGTTAAATAAACCTAACTTAAACATTTGTCACTCAATGTAGTTAAGACGTTTTCTAGACGATAACTTGTTAGCATAAAAAGAAAATTCTAACTTCTAAGAACAATCCTTATCTTTGACGGATAACTTGCTGCTATCAGAAAAAAAATGTTACTACTAAGAAAAAGCTGTTTCTTCCAAAAAATATTTGATAGTAAAAAGTAAAACTTGGTTTTTATTAAGGAGAAAGCTGCTACCTCGAAGAGAAAATTTTTTAGAGTTGAGAAAAACTTGCTAATTTTAGCAGGAAATTTGTTAGCATAGAGAGAAAATTGTTACTCCTAAGAGAAATATCTTATTTTCGACAAAAAAAACTTGCTGCTATTAGACAAACAATTGTTACTGTTAAGAAAAAACCTGTGATTTCCATGTATAATTTGATAGAATTAAGTAAAAATTTGTTAGTATTAAAGAGAAAGTTATTACTTCGAAGAGTAAATTTGTTAGCGTTAAGAAAAACCTGCTACTTCTAGCCGAAAACTTGTTATCATGAACGAAAAATGTTATCTCTAAGAGAAGTATCTATTCTTTGTCAGAAAACTTGCTGTAATTAGAAAAACTTTCTTACTTTTAAGAAAAACCTATTACTTTCAAGATATATTTGATAGTATTAAACAAAGCTTTGTTAGTATTAATGAGAAAAGCTGTTATTTCGAAGAGAAAATCTGTTAGTGTTAAGAAAAGATTGCTTCATCAAACAGAATACTTGTTAGCATAGACAGAAAATTCTTACTTCCAAGAGAAATTTGTTATCTTTGAAGGAAAAGTTGTTGCTATTAGAAAAAATGTAACTATTCAGAAAAAACCTGTTACCTTCAAGAAAAATTTGATAGTATTAAGTAAAAGCTTGTTCATATTAAAGAAAAAGTTGTTACTTCGAAGCGAAAATTTGTAAGCGTTAAGAGAAACTTGCTACTTCTAACAGAAAATGTGGTAGGATTAAAAGGAAATTGTTACTTCAAAGAGACATTTGTTATCTTTGACAGGAAACGTGCTGCTATTACAAAATTGTTATCATAAAGAAAAAGCTGTTACCTCCATGAAAAATTTGATTGTATTAAGTAAAATTTTTAATATTAAGGAAAAAATTACTTCAAAGACAAAATTTGTTAGTGTTAAGAAAAAGTTTCTACTTCTAACAGAAAACTTGATAACGCTAACAGAAAATTGTTATTTCTAAGAAAAAACTTGTTATCTTTGTCGGAAAAGTTGCTGCTATTAGAAAATCTCTGTTACTACTGAGAGAAAAAGTTGTTACTTCGAAGGGACAATTTTCTAGTGTTAAGAAACACTTACTTCATCTAACAGAAAACCTGTTAGCATAGGCAGGAAATGGTTACTTCTAAGAGAAATCTGTTCTCTTTGACGGAAAACTTTTTGCTACTAGAAAAAATTTGTTACTATTAAGAAAAAACATGTTACCTCCATAAGAAATTTGATAAAATTAAATAAAAGTTTGTTAGTAGTAAAGAAAAAGATACTTTGATACTTTGAAGATAAAATTTGTTAGTCTTAAGAAAAAATTCATACTTCTAATAGAAGACTTGGTAGCATTAACAGAAAATTGTTACTTCTAAGAGAAATTTGTTATCTTTGACGGAAATCTTGCGTCTAGAAAAAATATGTTACGATTAAGAAAAAACCTGCTACCTCCATAAGAAATTTGATAATATTAAGTAAAAGGTTATTAGTATTAAATTAAAAGATATTACTTCGAAGAGAAAATTTGTTAGTCTTAAGAAAAAATTAATCCTTCTAACAGAAAACTTGGTAGCATTACCAGGAAATGGTTACTTCTAAGTAAAACTTGTTATCTTTGACGGAAAACATCCTGCTATTAGAAAAATTGTTACTATTAAGGGTAAAGTTGTTACTTCCAACAGAAATTTGATCATATTAAGTAAATATTTTTTTGTATTAAGGAAAAAAGTTGTTACTTCAAAGAGAGAATTTTTTAATGTTAAGAAAGAGTTGCTACTTCTGAAAGAAAACTTGGTAGCAATAACAGAAAATTGTTACTTCTAAGAGAAATTTCTTATCTTTGATGGAAAACTCGGTGCTATTAGGAAAAATGTGTCATTATTAAGAAAAACCTGTTGCTTTCGACAAAAATTTTATAGTATTAAGTTAAACTTTGTTAGTATTAAGTAAAAAGTTGTTACTTCGAAGGGAAAATTTGTTAGTGTTAAGAAAAACTTTCTAGTTCTAACAAAAAACTTGTTAGCATAAGCAGAAAATTGTTGTTTCTAAGAAAATTTTTTTATCTTTGACGTAAAATTTACTGCTATTAGACAAAATTTGTTACTATTGAGAAAAAAACCTGTTACTTCCAAGTATTAAGTAAATGTTTATTACACTGATAGTATAAACCATGACACAACACTACTAAAATACCTTGAGTCATATTTTTCAAAATAAAATTTCCAAAATGCACTTTGAAACATCAATTGAGGTAACGGTGACAAGAAAAACCAGGAGAGTACAAAAATATCTTGAGTTATATGTTTCACACTTAAAAAAACTTCCAAAATTGACTTTGAACCATCAACTGAGGTAACACTGACAAGATATGACACAACACTATTAAAGCATTCCAAGTCATATGTTTCACACGATAAAAGCTCCAAATACACTTTGAAACATTAACGGAGGTAACACGGAAAAGATAAACCACGACAAAACACTATAAATACATCCTAAGTCATACGATTCAAAGAAAAAACTTCCACAATGCACTTTGAAAGCATCAAGAGACGTAACAAAGACAAAATAAGTCACAACACATCACTACAAAAATATCCCAAGTAATACGTTTCAAACGAGAAACTTCAAAATTCAATTTTAAAGCATCAAGTGAGGTAGCACTGAGATGATTAACCATGACATAGTACTACAAGAACATTCTCAGTCATATGGTTCAAATGAAAAACGCCCAAAACACACATTGAAATATCAAGTGAGGTAACAGTGTCAAGACAAACCGCCACACAACAGTACACAAATATCCTGAGTCAGACGTTTCAAACGAAAAACATTCCAATATGAACTTTAAATCATCAACTGAGGTAACATAGCTCAATTAAAGCGTGATCCATCACTACCAAAAATTATCTTGAGTCATATGTTTCAAACAAAAAACTTCTAAAATGTACTTTGAAAGCATCAATTGAGGTGACAGAGGTAAGATAAGCTACTACGCTACAAAAATGATTTTAGTCGTAAGTCTCATAAGAGAAACTTCCAAAATACACTTTGAAACATCAAGAAGGGTAACATTAACAAGATAAACCACGACACAACAGTATTAACACATTCTGCCTCACACTTTTCAAACGAAAAAATTCCAACATGCACTTTGAAATATCAACTGAGGTAATACTGACAAGTCAAACCCCGGCACAACGCTAAAAAAACATCTTGAGTGAAACGTTTCAAACTAAAAAATTCCAAAATGAACCTTGAAATATCAGCTGAGGTAACAGCGACAAGACAAACTCTGACTCTACACTACAAAAACATCTCGAGTCATATGTATGAAATGAGAAACTTCCGAAATGAATCGTGGTGTGAGGTGTGTTGGGAAAAAAAGTTGGTGTTTGGTGTGCTTTGTCAAGGCGGCGTATAATTGAACCTATCTTTTTTGAAAACACCATCACATCTGATTGTTACATTCATAACATCCTGTAGCCATTTTTTGATCAACTGACGGAGCAAGAAAAGAAACAAGGCTGGTTCCAGCAAGATGGTGCAACTGCACATACGGCTCGTGTCAGTATGGCTGCAGTTGGTGATGTCTTTGGGGATCGTGTGATCTCTCGTGGTTTTTGGCCACCTCGATCACCGGATTTAACAACTCCTGACTTTTATTTGTGGGGCAAATTGAAAGGCTCAGTGTATGCAGACAATCCTCGAACTACGGATGAACTGAAGCAGAAAATAACAAGTGTTATTCAAAACATCAAACCTAATGAACTTGATTGTGTTTTTCAAAACATGCAGCGTCGCGCTCGTTTATGTCTGCAGGTGAATGGCGCACACTTTCAACAGTTATTGTATATCATATCTTACTGCACGAGTCAATCCTCAATCGTACTTTAGTTGATAAGGTATTAGATTTGTGAACATTTGCAATATATAGTATGTTTCTGTGAGTTTTGTTTCTTTGGGTTATTAGCATATTCCTACTGCACTGTTTCGTTTGGAACACCTTGTATTATGGTAGACTTTTTCTGTGGAGTAGTGAGGGGTGAATGTGAAAAATAATAAAAAAATATGTAAAAATATTAACATTTGGAAATAGTACCTTAAAATTCTCTGACCTCGGGGGCACAAGCCTTGAAAATATCAAAAATGTGAAACGAATGTTAAAGTATGGTAAATAATTGTTTGAAGCTCTCATATCCTAATATGTCTTTACTCAAAATTGTCCTCCTAGGTGTTTGTGAAAAAGGTATGGAGACGAAGAATGAAATAAACTTATGCGTGATAATTTGTCCCCTTCTGGGGAAGGGGTATTTGGTAGCCACAGATTACCGTAAAGGCAACCACTTACAAATTCTTGGCATTGGTGGGACTTGAGGAAGGTTATTATGAAAGTGTAGACTTGCCAAAAACTCGAATCAATGGATTGAGAGCATATTTTTAATAAGAAAAATCCCTGACATATTTCTTAGGAATGTTGAGGGGGTGAAGAGTGTCATGTACTATCCATAGTTTGCCATGGTTGCGAGAATTGCCGTGGGGACATCATCTTGAGGGTGGATTGCTAAAACATAAACCAGTGGATTTTTGGCATATTTTTATTTTGAAAATATTTGTAAAATCCTTTGGAAGTATGCTGAGTCCAACTCCTAAAATATGGTAAATAATTGTTTAAAAAACCTCGAGTGCTAGCATATCCTTAGTCAAAATTGCCTCAGATGTTTGTGAAGATATTGTCGCAGTGCCATTCCCCTTTGGCCCATAAGTATACTTTTTAACGGTCTGGGTACCTACTCTTCTCGCAAGATGACCCACTTATCTTCCAACCTCTCCCATTAGGTGTCATTGCGTGTAAAGCGCCGTTATTACGCAGTACCCATGTGTATGCTGTGCTCAGTTACAATCGATGATTCCCCATTGGCTAACTGGAGTTTAGCTTGTCACATACGATGGCGTCATCCATATTAACCCTCGTCACGGAAATTCTGGGTGTCTTCAAAAAATAATGACAAAACAATGTGCCAAAATGGTTAGGAATCGAGACAAAAATGGTTGTTGCTAGGGGAAATATTGGAACGCATGGGAGAGTCAGAAGAATTCCATGTTAATTTTCCTATTTCTGCATTTAAAATCTCATGTTAATTTTTCTATCATTGCATTTAAAATCCATCGTTAATTTCCTATCTGACCGTTTAGAGGTGATAGTGTGTCGATAGCTTTGTTCCCTATATTAGAACAGATCGGCTAGTAACCCTTATTATTGCCACTTGTGTATTATACGGATCATACTCCGATTACTCACACAAGAAATATTGAAACACAATTGTGCCATAATACCTAGAAACAGGGACCGAACTGCACATGTAGTAGTGGCTAGGAGCTCCACATATCTGACTTCCCCTGTTAATTCCCTATTATTGCTACTTTTTAAATATCCCGAGTAAGACCATTTTCAACATCTTTTTTCACCTAGTCGAATTCCAGATCCCCTCTTCGGAATGAGTGGACACTGACCAAACTCCCCTGCAGCGCCCCACGTACAGGATGGAGAAAATTTCGGACCAATCAAGATCTCACTTCGAATTGTTGACGGCAGTTGGGGGGGGGGGGGGTTAAAACCGCAAGGGTTTATCTATTCGATCCCAAACTATTCATGTTGAAAAATCTTTACTTGTATCCTTATCCTAAGCTTATCGAGTAAGACAAAATTAATATTTGAAAACAAATTTATTGTAATATTATGGTAAAAAACTTATTAAGCATATCAATAAGGAGATTTATCGTAGAATAGTATACGAAAAATCTTCCAGAACGATTTTCAATGTTTAAAATGCATTCCATTAAATAACTTACGTTCTCTCTTGAAGGGGTGCTTTTTCTCTTTTCTTAAATCTTGTTCACTACAATATTCCTTGTCAAGTCTTGCATTATTGACATTTCTCATTGAGATTTCATTACTGTCTTTTGTAGTATATTTTTAGGTATCTCTGTAGAGATACCCCTCTTTTCTATGTCTCTTCTTTCGATCTCTGGAAATAGATTTTTTTAGAGTGCGTGTCAAATTTTGGCTGTAAACATGACATTCTAGCCAGTCCGAAAAATGGGTAAATCTTGGATAATGTGCAATAGGTTAATTTTAAAATATATTGATCAGGACAAAATAGAGAAGATGGCAAATTAGTCCTCTAGCTTGGGGTGTTGTTCCAATGGAAGGGAATCGACTTTTCAAGTCCGAGTGAGGACAGAGAACTAGAATAAAAAAAACGCCTTGAAAGAAAGAAAGAAAAGACGCATTGAACATTTCATCCTAGCATTTTTTCGATGTTTTTCGAAAAATAAAATGTAAAAAGAGTATCATTTAGCAGTGATGTGCGTGCTACCATTATTTAACTTGCACACCATCATTACGTAAGATGCGCCAACCTTACATAAAGCATGCGCCGCCATTAAGTAAATAGACATAAAAGACACCTAGAACATTTGGGTGAAAAATGAAATGTCAAAAAATTGATATGCGGCAGTGATGTGTGCACTGTCATTACTTAATATGTGTGCTGTCATTACGCATTACGCAATAGTGGGTGGTGATCCAAGGGCTCATTGGGTACATTTTTGCATCACGTCCAGAATTGAGTGCATTATTAGCGAAGCTCTTTTCAAAATTAGCTAGTAAAAATATTAAACAATGTAGGCGACTTATGAAAACTAATATTTTTTAAAAAACACTAATATTCGCCCCCCCCCAATATAGCATTTCAGATCAAGTTCTCTTCTTAATTTTCCTCCTTTCTTATTTTATAAGTTGAAGTACTCAACTTTTTTCCCTCCAACAATACTTTACGATTTTTTGTATACCCCAACACCAAGCAATACTTTTCAAAAGGCTTTATTACATTTTTGTATCACGTCCAAAATTGAGTACATTATTAGCGAAGCTCTTTTCAAAATTAGCTAGTGAAAATATTAAACAATGTAGGCGACTTATGAAAACTAATATTTTTTAGGGGGTGGGATATTAAGAAAATACCTTGTTCTGAAAAGATATAATAAAGCCTTTTGAAAAGTATTTCTTGGTGTTGGGGTATGCGAAAAAGCTGTAAAGTAATGTTGGGAGTGAAAAAGATGAGTACTTCAACATATAAAATGGGTTTAGGAGGGATATTAAGAAAAGACCTTGTTCTGAAATAATATAATAAAGCCTTTGAAAAGTATTGCTTGGTGTTAGGGTATTCACAAAGTTGTAAAGTAAAGTTGTGGGTGAAAAGGATGAGTACTGCAACTTGTAAAATTGGTTTAGGAGGGATATTAAGAAATGAACTTGTTCTGAAAAGATATAATAAAGCCTTTTGAAAAGTATCGCTTGGTGTTGGGATATGCAAAAAGTTTTAAAGTATTGTTGGAGTGAAAAAAGATGAGTACTTCAACTTATAAAATAAGTCTAGGAGGAAAATTAAGAAGAGAACTTGATCTGAAATGCTATATTGGGGGGGGCAAATATTAGCATTTTTTTAATATTAGTTTTCATAAGTCGCCTACAATGTTTAATATTTTCACTAGCTAATTTTAAAAAGAGCTTCGCTAATAATGCCCTCAGTTCTGGACGTGATGCACAAATGTACCCAATGAGCCCTTGGATCACCACCCCCCAAAAAATATTAATGTTTTAATCTCCTTATTATTACTACCTTTAAATTATCTCGAGCGAGACCGTTTTTAGCCTCTTTTATCATCTAGCCGATGCCCGGATTCTGTCCCCTCGGAACGATTCAACAGTGAGCAAACCCCCTGAATTGCGTTGGGATGATCAGATTCTGTTCCTGGAATGAGACAATACTGACCAAACTCCCCCACGTCGCGCGGGGTGGGTGGGAACAAGAATTTTTCCCTTTGCACGTTTTGATATTTTTGCTGAAAAATGTGTCCTGGGTTGTGACATGGTTGAGATAAACTGTACGGTGGATTGGATACTCCCTCAGTGGCAACCTGCACTCGGGGTGGTACCCTAGTGGGGGGAGGGGTACTTTGGGCTCTTGAGCGGGGACATGGAACCCAACCCTCAGAAGAAATTTTGTGCGCAGTATGCATCTCAAATCATCGTGATATGCATTTTCTCAGGAAGATACCGTAAATAATGCACCGAAACAGGTCATTGTTAACACCTATCAAAACTCCAATTGAAAAATTGAATGTGCAAATAACTTGTTACGATACTCTGCCGCTTAACATCAATTGGACTGTGTCTACTTGGAATGATAGCCCACATGTAAGGTGAACAATAAAAAACCTTACATCCATAAAAATAAAACCTCACCTCAAATGTCCTTCTGAACTCGAGTCACTAAAATAATAAAATAATATGGAAATTAAGCTTAAAGTGAACGAGTATAGCCGCTAGCATATTTCATGCTATTTTGAGAAAAAAGTAACCTAAAATGCATCCCTGTGGTGGCTCTTGACCCATAGTTTAACGGTTTATTGAAATTACATAAACAATGTATTCCCTTAAAGTCGATTGTAGCATGTATGAAAGCCCCCATGCTTCCGATATTTGGAAAGTTTGTTTCTTTATTAGCTACGCCGTTGGACTAAAAATGAAGATATTTATAGAGAGTGTCGATTAGCTATTGGTAAGCTTGTTAAGACGAGCTATTTTCTTGCGAAACCACACAAAATCAGAAAAAATGTCAAATGTTTCCTTATTAGCTACGTAATTGGACTAAAAATGAAGGTTTTATAGACAGTTTCGATTAGCTATTGGTAAGTTTGTTAAAGACGAGCTATTTTCTTGCGAAAACCCACAAAATTTGCTCTGATTCTTACATCACAGATGAACTAAATTTTATTAGGGAAACAATGAACTTTCAACGTTTCGTGAGCGTCTGCAAACTGTTTCTAGCCAAGTATTTTATCAGATCGGTCAAAAATGTGCTTTGAAAATATAGATTTCGAAGTGTATAATTTTTAAAAATTTCTTTTAATATGGATTTTATTGCTGGATGTTTACATGAACAGCTGATGCGCTATGGTTCATAAATATAAAAGTCATAATGGGGAAACATTTTTTGGTTACGGGGGGGGGGGACTTAAAAAAAAATGGGATAAAATTCTAAATACCATATTTGAAAATGTGAGGTAGAAAGTAACAGAATTGGATGGTCAAAACATTCGCTTGTCTAAATTCTGAAAGATGAGGTTAAAGTTGACGTTCTGCTAACTTTTTTCTTACATATTTTTAACTCTTAAATTGAGCCTCTTTATTGAAAATTAGAGGGTATCCTAAAAAAAGTTGGAATTGTGGAAAGTGTTCTTAGGGTTGGGTAGAGGTGGCCCCTGGAGGTTGAGGTCCATTGTGGTTAGAGTCATTGATGGTTCATACTCATAATTATCTCACTAATCCAATATTGTGTGCTTGTCTATTATAGCGAATACAGAGTTTCACCCCGAATCATTCTCTAAAATGTCTCAAACTGTTTCAGCTAAAAAATCCCTAAAATGTCGATTAATTTGTTTCCCCCAAATAATCCACTAAAAGTAATTTCGTAATGCTCCTTTTTTTCGGCATCCTTTTGTGATGTAAGAGAAACCTTACGTAAATCTATTGACCTAGAAAGAGGTGTCATTGATCCTGTCCTGTTAGACGATCTCATCTGGCAATGAAGTAAACTTCTGTTCGGATTGGATAGGCATTGAAACATCAAACCACATATACATCCACAAAACAGAACAGAACTAAGAAACAACATCAAACCATATAACCATCAACAAACAGAACAAAACTATGAAACAACATCAAACCATGTAACCACCAACAAACAGAACAGAAATATAAAACAACATCAAATCATATAGCCAACAAACACAACAGAACTATGAAAAAACATCAAAAAAGTTGACCAACAAACAGAACAGAACTATGAAACAACATTAAATCATATAACCAACAAACAGAACAGAACTATGAAAATACATCAAACCATATAACCATCAAACAATATAACCATCAAACAGGTCTAGAAAGAGGTACTTTTAAAGTACTAAATAGTACCTTTCTTATCTGGCAATGATGTAAACTTAGCCCTGTATTGGGTAATGGGTTCCTACAGGGAGAGGAGGCTAGTTGCCCTTCAATCACTTTCGACTATTATAAAGGGCACTAGTCCTTTCAAATTCCAATCAAATGAGGCCTTTTTGAAGTTTATAAAGCAACACTTTCTATAAGAACTTATATGCTAAACTTACAGCCCTTAGCCTGAGGGCTGTAGGGGGGTTTGTTGTCATCCTCAAGGACCTAATATCTAGAACTTTCAACTACGTTGAACAAAATGGGTATCTCAAAACTTTGATTGTATCTGTTTGAGGAAATGGTGGGCGTGAGACGGGGGTTAGTTGCCCTCCAATCACTTTACACTCTTAGAAACGGTAATAACTCTTTCAATATGCAATTGAATAAGCCCTTTTTGAAGTTTCTACGAGGACGCTATCTATAAAACCTTATATGCCCCCGGGGCATAACTTAAAACCCTTGCCCTGAAGGGTGTAGTGGGTTTTTCATCTTCAAAGACATAATTTACAGAACTTTCAACTACGTTGAACAAAATAGCTATCTCAAAATTTTGATTGCATGTGTTTTGGGAAATGGGGGGCGAGAGAGGGGTTTAGTTGCCCTCCAATCATTTTCGACTATTAAAAAGGGCACTAGCCGTTTGAATTTCCAATCGAATGAGCCCTTTTTGAAGTCTCTACCACAACACTTTCTATAAAACATTTATATGCCCTCAGGGCATAACTTACAACATTTTTCCTGAGGGATATGGGGGGGGGGGTTGTTATCCTCAAAGACCAAATCTCCAGAACTTTCAACTACGTTGAACAAAATGGCTATCTCAAGATTTTGACTGGATGTGTTTGTGGAAATGGTGGGTATGAGAGGGGGTTTAGTTTTTTGAAGTTCCTACGACAGCTCTGTGGCTGCAGCGGTGGAGGAGGGGGTTGTCATACTCAAAGACATAATTTCCAGATCCTGCAACTACGTTCGACAGAATTGCTTCATCAAAATGTTTATTGGAAGTGTTTAGGCAAATAAAGGGTATGGGGGGGATGGAATTCATTCTCCGACCAATTTTAACGGTTAATTAGGGCACTAGCCCTCTCAATTCCTAATTGAATGAGCCCTTTATGAAGTTTCTACGAGAATGCTTTCTATAGAAACCTTATATGCACCCAGGACATAACATACAACCTTTGCCCTGGGGGCTCTGAGGGGGTTTGGCATCCTCAAAGACTTAATTTCCAGACCTTTCAAAAACATTGAACAAAATGGCTATCTCAAAATTCTGATAGAATGTGTTCGAGGAAATGGTGGGGATTAGCGAGAGGTTAATTGCTCTCCAATTATTTTTTTACTATTATAAAGATCACTAGTCGTTTCAATTTCCAAACGATTTATTAGTTTTTGAATTTTATACGGCAACACTTTCTAAACAAACCTTAAATACCCCCAGGGCATAACTTACAACATTTGCCCTGTGGGTTCATGGGGGGTTGTTATCCGCAAAGGCCTATTTTCCAGATCTTTCAACTACTTTGAACAAAATGGCTATCTCAAAATTTGAATTGGATGTGTTTGGGATATGATGGGCGTGAGAGGGGGTTAGTTGCCCTTCAATCACTTTTGACTATTAAAAAGGACACTAGTCCTTTCAAATTCCAATCAAATGAGCCCTTTTGGAAGTTTCTAAAGCAACACTTTCTATAAGAACCTTATATACCCCCAGGGCAAAACTTGCAACCCATGCCCTCAGGGCTGAGGGGGGGGGTGTCATCCTCAAAGATATAATTTTACCATACCCTGAGGGCTGTGGGGGGGGGATTGTCATCCTCAAAGTCCTAATTTCCAGAACTTTCAACTACGTCAAAAATTGGATATCTCAAAATTTTGATTGGATGTGCTTGGGGAAATGGTGGGCGTGTGACGGGGTAGTTACTCTCCAATCACTTTCTACTATTAAAAAAGCACTAGCCCTTTCAATTTCTAATCAAATGAGTCCCTACGTGAGCCTTTGCATTAAAAACTTATATGCCCTAAGGGAATAACTTCCAATCCTTAGCTTGAGGGCTGGGGGGAGGTTGTCATCCTCAAAGACCTAATTTCTAGAAATTTCAACTACGTTGAACAAAATGAGTATCCTAAAATTTTGATTGTATATGTTTGGGGAATTGGGGGCCACGCGAGGGGGGTTAGTTGCCCTCCAATCACTTTTGACTCTTAAAAACGGCAGTAGCCCTTTCAATCTCCAATTGAATGAACCCTTTTTGAAGTTTCTACGAGAACGCTATCTATAAAACCTTATATGCCCCCGGGGCATAACTTACAATCTTGCTCTGAAGGGTGTGGGGGGTTTGTCATTTTCAAAGACATAATTTACAGAACTTTCAACTACGTTGAAAAAAATGGCTATCTCAAAATTTGGATTGGATGTGTTTGGGGAAATGGTGGCGAGAGATAGGGGTTAGTTGCCTTCCAATTATTTTCGTCTATTAAAAAGTCACTAGCCCTTTGAATTTCCAATCGAATGAGCCCTTTTTGAAGTCTCTACGACAACACTTTCTATAAAAAGCTTTATATACCCCCAGGGCACAACTTACAACATTTACCCTGAGGGATCTGGGGGAGAGGACTTGTTATCCTCGAAGACCTAATTTCCAGAACTTTCAACTACGTTGAAAAAACGGCAATCTCAAAATTTTGATTGGATGTGTTTGTAGAAATGGTCGACGTAAGAGGTCGTTTAGTTGCCCTCCAATCACTTTCTACTATTAAAAGGAACTTGCCCTTTCAATTTCTAATCCAATGAGCCCTTTTTGAAGTTCCTACGACAGCTCTTTCTGTAAAAACCCTTATATGCTGCCAGGGTTGAACTTAAAACCCTTAGCCTGAGGGCTGTGGGGGGGGGGGGCTGTCATCCTCAAAGACCTAATTTCCAGAACTTTCAACTACGTTGAACAAAGTGGCTATATCCAAATTTTGATTGGATCTGTTTGTGGAAGTGGTTGGCGTGGAAGGGGGGTTAGTTGTCTTCCAATCACTTTCGACTTTAAAAAAAGCACTAGCCCTTTCAATTTCCTATTGAATCGGCCCTTTTCGAAGTTTCTAAGACAACGCTATCTATAAAACCTTATAAGCCCCCGGGGCCTAACTTGCAACCCTTGCCCTGGGGTTTTGGGGGTTTTCATCTTCACAGACAAAATTTCCAGAACTTTCAACTACGTTGAACAAAACAGCTATCTCAAAATTTTCATTGGATGTTTCTGAGGAAATGGTGGGGGCGAGAAGGAGGTTTGGTGCCCTCCAATTATTTTCGTCTGTTAAAAAGAGCACTATCCCTTTGAATTTCCAATCGAATGAGCCCTTTTTGAAGTTTCTATGACAACACTTTCTACAGAAACCTCATATGCCCTCAGGGGATTACTTACAACCCTTGCCCTGAGGGCTGTGCGGGGAGTGTCCTTCTCAAAGACATAATTTCGAGATCTTTCAACTACTCAAAATTTTGATTGGATGTGTTTGGGGAAATATTGGGCGTGGAAGGGGTATTAGAAAAAATTTGAGAAAAAGCATCAGCGAGTAGCCTGCGTTTAGGACTGTTGCCTAATTGTAGTCCCATATTCTGCCTTGACTGCATCAGATCTTTGCGACGAACAGAGAGCCTTGAAAAGTCAGTGGTGGTAAGATCTTGTCCAATGTGTCGGGTAAATTCCGGCTTTATATTTCCAATCAGATATTGGTTCGAGGCGAAGGAAGAAAAGCAGAGGTTAATCATGGACTACAAAAACACATTGAAGGGCAAACCATGTAAATATTATAAATCAGAACACACAAATGTCCGTTTGGTAAAGGTTGTTTTTATCTTCATGACGACTGGATTGAAATGGCCATTTCGATTGAAATGGCCCTTGGAGTAATTTAGTCTTCATTCACTAAGTTACTAATGTGGCGTCTGTATGAGCATCTATCTTCAGTCAGGTGTAGAAGTTGTGGCAGGTTGAGCGTAGAGAAGTTCTCTTTCTATCTCTTCGGGGGCTGACGTCTGGAGTGAGAACCATGCACGCGACCATAGAAGACTATTTTTGGAAGATGAGAATTTTTCATACGCTGGATGTGGCCTAGCCACCTAAGTTGTTGCAGTTTTATTGTGTCAAGTATGGTTTGTGTTTTATCTTGAGGCTTTCAAACAGTCTAATATTTGAGATCCTGTCCAGATAACATAATGCCCACAATACAGCAAAGTGACTTTGTTTCGAAAGTGGCTAGGTGACGTTGATCATCTGTTTTGAGGGTCTATTATTCACAAGCGTAAATGGCAATGGGGATAATCAGTGTATTGAAGAGTCTTGTTTTCAGCCGTGTCGACAATTTCTTGTTCCTCCGGATCGGCATCAACACTTTATAGCTAGAGTTGGCAAGCACCAGGTGCATCTTAATATTTGCCGAGTGGTTGTTATCGGACGTCATAAGGCTACCAATGTAGGTGAAATTTTCGACCCATTCTGTTCGTCATAACCCAGCTGGAGGCTTAAGCTTTCTTGGTTTTCCGGCTTTCGTCTTTGAGGAATTAATGGTCATTAGTAGAAAGGGGTCAGGAGGTCCCATTGCTCACCCCTGGTGCCATCTACAATTTAGTTTAATACCGTACGTACACCAAATATGGGCATAGAGTCCCTAGAGAGAACACCTGTGCTGTCAGTCCCGTACGTACACCAAATATGGGCATGGAATCCCTAGGGAGAACACGTTTCCGAGAAATGTCTCCGGGCAAAGTTTATTAATGTCTTTGATGTATTTCCAAGGAGAATTGTCTCCGGGGCGAAGTTTATTAATGTCTTTGGAGTTCTTCCAGGAGAATTGTTTCCGGGCGAATGTTTTGATCTTAGAGATGAAGAGATTAACGCGGGAAAGGGTTTCCAAGTAATTTCAAATGTGACAGCGCAGGGATGCCAAAAACAAAAGGAACACGCTGAAATTACGTTTAGGGGTTATTTGGGCGAAAGCGTTTTAGACATTTTAGGGAATTATTTCGGCGAAACAGTTAGAGACATTTTAAAAGATGATTTTAGAAGAGGTTTTAGAGAAGGATTTGAGGGTGAAACTCTGTGGTCGTTGTAATACACAAGTTCCATTTGAACAGTGTCTTGAGGTCCCCTACCCCAACCCCCAAGGGCTTCGATCCCCCAACCAAAAACCCGAAGGAAGCCCCCGGTCTCCAAAGGTCCCCCGGGCTCCCAAAGGGCCCCCGCCGTCCCAAAGGCCCAAGAGCCCCCATTTTTTTAATACTTTTTTAAGGCTTTATTATATATTTTCAGAAAAAGTTATTTTCTTAATGTCCATCCTAAACCTATTTTACAAATTGAAGAACCCATCCATTTTACAAATTGAAGAACCCATCCTTTTCACCCACAACTTTAATTTACAGCTTTTTGAATGCTCCAACACCAAGCAATACTTTTCAAAGGCATTTCAGAACAAATTATTTTCTTAATGTCCATCCTAAACCTATTTTACAAATTGAAGAACCCATCCATTTTACAAATTGAAGAACCCATCCTTTTCACCCAAAACTTTAATTTACAGCTTTTTGAATGCTCCAACACCAAGCAATACCTTTCAAAAGTCATTTAAGAACAAGTTCTTTTCTTAATGTCCTTCCTAAACCCATTTTACAAGATGAAGTACCCATTCTTTTCACACAAAACTGTACTATACTACCTTTTTGAATGACCAACACCAAGCAATACTTTTCAAAAGGCATTTCAGAACCAGTTATTTTATTAATGTCCTTCATAAACCCATTTTACAAGTTGAAGTACCCATCCTGTTCACCTCCAAATTTACTTTACAGCTTTTTTTAATGCCCCAACACCTAGCAATACTTTTCAAAGGGCATTTCAGAACAAGTTCTTTTCATAATGTCCCTCCTAAACCCATTTTACAAATTGAAGTACCCATCCTTTTCACCTCAATTTTACTATACTATTTTTTTGAATGCTCCAACACCAAGCAATACTTTTCAAATGGCATTTCAGAACAAGTTCCTTTCTTGGTGACCGTCCTAAACCTATTTTACAAATTGAAGAACCCATCCATTTTACAAATTGAAGAACCCATCCATTTCACCCATAACTTTACTTTACAGCTTTTGAATGCTCATACACCAAGCAATACTTTTCAAAGGGCATTATAATATCTTTTCAGAACAAGTTCTTTTCTTAATGTCCTTCCTAAACCTATTTTACAAAGTGAAGTAGTTATCTTTTTCCCCACAACTTTACTATAAGGCTTTTTGAATATCCCAACCTCAAGCAATACTTTTCAAAAGGCTTTATTATATATTTTCAGAACAAGTTCGTTATGTAATTTTCTTCTTAAGCCCATTTTACAAATTGAAGTAGTTATCTTTTTCCCCACAACTTTACTTTACGACTATTTTGTGCACCCAAACATAAAGCAATGCTTTCCAAAGGGCTTTTTTATATCTTTTCAGAACAAGTTCTTTTATTAATGTCCTTCCTAAACCAATTTTACAAGTTGAAGTAGTTATCTTTTTCACCACAACTTTACTTTACGACTTTTTTGCACACCCCAAGATCAAGCAATACTTTTTGAAAGGCTTTATTATATTATTTCAGAACAAGTTCTTTACGTAATGTCCCTCTTAAACCAATTTTACAACTTGAAGTACTCATCTTTTTCACCCACAACTTTACTTTACGGTTTTTTGAATAGCCCAACACCAAGCAATACTTTCAAAAGGCTTTTTTATTAAATGTTTACTGAACGCACACAAATTTCTCTTAGAAATATTATTTTTCATCAGTGATAACACTTGTTCTGTTCAAACTAGCAAGTTTTCTAGCATAGATACCAAATTTTTTCTTAGAAGTAACTTTTTTTGTTTATGATAACAGCTTTTCTGTCAGAAGTAGAAAGTTTTGCTTAATACTAAACTACCTGCTAATCAAAGTAATGACATATTACCTTAATACTAATATACCCTTACTGAACACGAACACAGAGTTTTTTTAGAAACAATATACTTAATCAGTGATAACACTTTTGCCTATCAAAATAGAGAGTTTTCGACCAGATATCGAATTTTTTTGTAGACGTACCATTTTTTGATATTTATAACAACATTTCCTACAGATTAAGAAAATTTTGCTAAACACTCAATTATCTCATAACCATAGTAATGTTATTTTACCCTAAAACTAACTTAATTTTACTGAACACACACACACAAAGTTCTTTTAGAAATAATACTTTTCGTCAGTGATAACACATTTTTCTGTTCGAACTAGCAAGTTTTCTACCAAATATACCAAATTTTTTCTTAGAAGTAACATTTTTTTATTGTGATAACAACATTTCTGTCAGAAGTAGCAAGTTTTGCTTAACACTAACAAACATTCTAATCAAAGTAACAACATTTTAACTTAATACTAACATACTTTAACAGAACACACACAAAGTTCTTTCAGAAATAATATTTTTCGTCAGTGATAACACTTTTTCTGTTCGAACTAGCAAGTTTCCTACCAAAGATACCAAATTTTTTAATAGAAGTGATATTTTTTTTATTGTGATAACAACATTTCTTTCCTAAGTATCTATATTTGAGTGACACTAACAAACACTCTCATCAAACTAACAAAACTTTACCTTAATAATATCATAATCTTTATGAGCACACAAACAAATTTCTCTTAGAAATAACATTTTTAGTCACTGATAACAACATTTCTTTATGAAGCAACAAGATTTGATTAACTTTAACAAAAAATCTAATCAAAGTAACTACATTTTACCTTCATACTAACTTACTTTTACTGAAAGCATACACAAATCGTTCTTAGAAATAATATTTTTCGTCAGTGATAACACTTTTTCTCTTCGAACTAGCAAGTTTTCCACCATATATATAAAATTTTTTTTTAGAAGTAGAATTTTTGATTGTGATAAAAAATTTTCTGTCAGACTCAGCAAATTTCGCTTAACAATAAAAAATACTCTAATCAAAGTAAGAATATTTTGTCTTAAAAATAAAATACTTTAACTGAACACAAAAACAAAGATCTCTTATAAATAATATTTTTATTCAGTGATAACAACATTTCTTTCAGAAGTAGCAAGTTTTGATTAACTCTAACAAACATTCTCATCAAAGTAACGACATTTTACCTTTAATACTAACATACTTTTACTGAACACACACACAAATTTTTCTTAGAAATAATATTTTTTGTCAACGGTAAAGCTTTTTCTGCTCGAACGTGCCAATCTTCTGCCAGATATATAACTTAGTATCTAAGTTGTTACATTTTTGATTGAGATAACAACTATACTGACAGTAGTAGATAGTTCTGCAGTTCACATGAACTCATTCAATACAAATTTATATCATTTTACCTAAATAATCCATAACTTTTACTGAAAACACAAATATATTTTTCTTAGAAAGAATATTCTTCGTCAGTGATAACATTTTTTCCGTTTAAAATAGCAAGTTTTATACTATAGATACCAAATATTTTCTTAGAAGTAACATGTCTTTATTGCGATAACAACATTTCTGACAGAAGTATCAAGTTTTGCTTAACACTAACAAACATTCTCATCAAAATAACAACATTTAACCTTAATGCTAACATACTTTTACTGAACACACACAAAGTTATTTTATTAATAATATTTTTATTCTGTAATAGATCTTTTGCGGCTTGAGCTAGTAAGTTTTCTACCAGATATAACAAATTGTTTGAAATAACATTTTTTTATATTGATAAAAGATTTTCTGTAAGAATGAGCAATTTTTACTTAACACTAACAAACACTCTAATCAAGGTAACGATATTTGACCTTAATACTAAAATACTTTTACTGAACAAACACAAATTTCTATTAGTAATAATATTTTTCGTCAGAGATAAGACTTTTTCTGTTCGAACTAGCAAGTTTTCTACCAAAGATACCAAATCTTTTCTTAGAAGTTACTTTTTTTGATTGTGATAACAACTTTTCTGTCAGAAGTAGCAAGTTTTGTTTAACACTAACAAACATTCTCATTAAAGTAACGTCATTTTCCCTTAATACTAACATACTTTTACTGAACATACACAACTTTCTCTTAGAATTTTACTGAACACACACAAAGTTCTCTTAGAAATAATATTTTTCGTCAGTGATAACACTTTTTCTGTTCGAGCTTCCAAGTTTTCTACCAAAGATACCAAATTTTTTCATAGAAGTAAAATTTTTTTATTGTGATAACAATATTTCTGTCAGCAGTAGCAAGTTTTGCTTAGCACTAACAAACCTTCTCATCAAAGTAACGACATTTTACCTTAATACTAACATACTTTTACTGAACAAACACACAAGGTTCTCTTAGATATTATATTTTTCGACAGTGATAATACTTTTGCGTTTTGAAATTGCAAGTTTCATTGCAAAGATACCGAATTGTTTCTTAGAAATAGAATTTTTTGATAGCGATAACAAATTTTTTGTAAGAATGAACAATTGTCGCTTAACACTAACAAATCCTCTAATTAAATTAACGATATTTTACCTTAATACTAACATACTTTTACTGAACACACACAAAGTTCTTTTAGCAATAATATTTTTCGTCAGAGATAAGACTTTTTCTGTTCGAACTAGCAAGTTTTCTACCAAAGATACCAAATCTTTTCTTAGAAGTTACATTTTTTGATTGTGGAAACAACTTTTCTGTCAGAAGTAGCAATTTTCTTATAACACTAACAAACATTCTCATTAAAGCAATATAATTTTCCCTTAAGACTAATATACTATTACTGAACATAAACCACTTCCTCATAGAATTTTACTAAAAACATACAAAGTTCTCTTAGAAATAATATTGTTCGTCAGTAATAATAATTATTCTGTTCGAACAAGCAAGTTTTCTACCAAAGATACCAATTTTTTTCATAGAAGTAACATTTTTTGATTGTGATAACAATATTTCTGTCAAAAGTAGCAAGTTTTGGTTAACACTAACAAACTTTCACAACAAAGTAATGAAATATTACCTTATAAGTAACATACATTTATTGATCACACACACAAATTTATCTTAGAAATAATATTTTTCGTCAGTGATAATACTTCTTCTGTTTCAACTATCAAGTGTTATACCAAAGATAACAAATTTTTTCTTAGAATTAAAATTTTTTGATTGTGATAACAACTCTTCTGTCAGAAGTAGCATGTTTTGCTTAACACTAACAAACATTCTCATCAAAGTAACGACATTTTACCTTAATACTAACATACTTTTACTGAACACATACAAACAAAGTTCTCTTAGAGATAATATTTTTCCTCAGTGATAAAACTTCTTCTGGTCGAACTAGGTAGGTTTCTACCAGAGATACCAATTTTTTTTTTAGACGTAACATTTTTTTTTTTTGATAACAACTTTTCTGTCAGAAGTGGCAATATTTGCTTAGCACTAACAAATCTTCAGATCAAAGTAATGAAATTTTACCTTAATACTAACTTACTTTTACTGAACAAACACACAAAGTTCTCTTAGAAATAATATTTTTCGTCAGTGATAACAGTTTTTCTTTTCCAAATAGCAAATTTTTTACCAAAAATAACAACTTTTTTCTTAGAAGTAGCGTTTTTTGATTGTGATAACAAATTATCCGTCAGAAGCAGCAAGTTTTGCTTAACACTAACAAATCTTTTCATCAACGTAACGACATTTTACCTTAATACTAACATACTTTTACTGAACACACACACAAAGTTCTCTTAGAAATAATATTTTTCGTCAGTGATAACACTTTTTCTGTTCGAACTAGCAAGTTTTATACCAAATATACCAAATTTTTTTTTAAAAGTAATATTTTTTTTTTGTGATAACAACATTTCTGTCAGAAGTAGCAAGTTTTGCGTAACACTAACAAACATTCTAATCAAAATAACCACATTTTACCTTAATACTATCATACTCTTTGTGAACACACACCAGGATAAGTTTCTCGTTAACTGCAAGTTTTCTATCAGATACCAAATTTTTCTTAGAAGTACATTTTTATTGTGATAACAACATTTCTGTCAGAAGTAGCAAGTTTTGCTTAACACTAACAAACATTCTCATCAAAGTAACGACATTTTGCCTTAATACTAACATACTTTTACTGAACACACACACAAAGTTTACTTAGAAATAAAATTTTTCGTCAGTGATAATACTTTTTCTGTTCGAACTAGCAAGTTTTCTACCAAATATACCAAATTTATTCTTAGAAGTAAAATTTTTTTATTGTGATAACAACATTTCTGACAGAATTAGCAAGTTTTGCTTAACAATAAAAAAAATTCTCAACAAAGCAAAAACATTTAATCTAATGCTAACATACGCTTGCTGAACACACACACAAAGCTATTTTAGAAACAATTTTTTTTGTCAATAATAACACTTTTTCTGTTCCAACTAGCAAGTTTTTTAAAAAAGATAACAAATTTTTTAAGAGATGTAACATATTTTGGTTGTGATAGCAACATTCCTGTCAGAAGTAGCAAGTTTTGCTTAACACTAACAAACATTCTCATCAAAGTAACGACATTTTACCTTAATACTAACATACTTTTACTGAACACACACAAAGTTCTTTTAGCAATAATATTTTTCGTCAGAGATAAGACTTTTTCTGTTCGAACTAGCAAGTTTTCTACCAAAGATACCAAATCTTTTCTTAGATGTAAATTTTTTCTATTGTGGAAACAACTTTTCTGTCAGAAGTAGCAAGTTTTGTATAACACTAACAAACCTTCTCATCAAAGTAACATCATTTTACCTTAATACTAACATACTTTTACTGAACATACACAAATTCCTCTTAGAATTTTACTGAACACATACAAAGTTCTCTTATAAATAATATTTTTCGTCAGTGATAACACTTTTTCTGGTCGAGCAACAAACTTTTCTACCAAAGATACCTAATTTTTACATAGAAGTAAAATATTATTATTGAGATAAGAACATTTATGTCAGAAGAAGCTAGATTTCCTTAAGACTAACAAACATTCTCATCAAAGTAATGACATTTTACCTTAATACTAACATAATTTTACTGAACACACATACAAAGTTCACTTAGAAAGAATATCCTTCGTCAGTAATAACCCCTCTTCTTTTCGAACTAGCAAGTTTTCTACCAAAGATAACAAATTTTTTTTGAGAAGTAAAATTTTTTGATTATAATAACAACTTATCTGTCAGAAGTAGCAAGTTTTGCTTAACACTAGCAAACATTCTCATTAACGTAACGGCATTTTGCCTTAATAATAAAATACTTTTACTGAACAAACACACAAAGTTCTCTTAGAAATAATATTCTTCGTCAGTGATAACCCTTTTTCCTTTCCAACTAGCATGTTTTCTACCAAATATACCAAATTTTTTTTTAGAAGTAACATATTTTGATTGTGATAGCAACAATTCTGACAGAAGTAGCATGTTTTGTTTAAGAATAACAAACATTCTCATCAAAGTAACGACATTTTACCTTAATACTAACATACCTTTACTGAACACACACACAAAGTTCTCTTAGAAATAAAAGTTTTCGTCAGTGATAACACTTTTTCGTTTCGAACTAGAAAGTTTCCTACAAAAGATACCAGATTTTCTTCTTATAAGTAACATTTTTTGATTGTGATAACAAATTTTCTGTCAGAAGTAGCAGATTTTTTTTAACACTAAAGAACCCTCTAATCAACGTGACTGTATTTTACCTTAATGCTAAAATACTCTTACTTAACACACACAAAATTCTTATATAAACATATTTTTTCGTCTATGATAATAAATCTTTTGTTCTAACTTGCATGTTTTCTACCAACCATCCAATTTTTTTGTACATGTAACATATATCTATTGTGATAAAAAATTTTCTGTCAGAATTAGCAAGTTTTCAATATCACTATCAAACATCCTCATTAAAGTGACGATCATTTTACCTTAATACTAACGTACTTTTACTGAACATACACTCAAAGTTCTATTAGAAATAATATATTTCGTCAGTGATAACACTTTTTCGGTTCGAACTAGCAAGTTTTCTACCAAAGATACGAAACCTTTTTGTCGAATTAACATTTTTTTATTGTGATAACAACATCTCTGACAGAAGTAGCAAGTTATGCTTAACACTAACAAATATTCTAATCAAAGTAACAACATTTACACTTAATACTAACATACTCTTACTGATCACACACACAAATTTTTTTTATAAAAAATACTTTTCGTCAATGATAACACTTTTTCGGTTCGAACTAGCAAGTTTTCTGCCAAAGATACCAAATAGTTTCAAAGAAATAGCATTTTTGATTGTGATAACAATTTTTCTGTCAGAAGTAGCAAGTTTTGCTTAACACTAACAAACATTCTAATCAAAGTAACAACACTTTACCTTAATACTAACATACTCTTACTGAACATACACAGAAAGTTCTCTTGGAAATAACATTTTTCGTCAGTGATAATAGTTTTTCTTTTCGAAATAGCAAGTTTTCTACCAGATACCAAATTTTTTCTTAGAAGTAACATTTTTTGATTGTGATAACAACATTTCTGACAGAATTAGAATGTTTTGTTTAACAATAACAAACATTTTCATCAAAGTAACATCATTTTACATTAATACTAACATACTTTTACTGAACACACACACACAAAGTTCTCTTAGAAATAATATTTTTCGTCAGTGATAACACTTTTTCCGTTCGAAATAGCAAGTTTTCTACCAAAGATACCAAATTTTTTCGTAAAAGTAACCTTTTTTGATTTTGATAACAAATTTTCCGTCAGAAGCAGCAAGTTTTGCTTAACACTAACAAACATTCTCATCAACGTAACGAAATTTTGCCTTAATACTAAAATACTTTTACTGAACACACACACATAGTTCTCTTAGAAAGAATAGTTTTCGTCAGTGATAACACTTTTTCGGTTCGAACTAGCAAGTTTTCTACAAAAAATACCAAATTTTTTCTTATAAGTAACATTTTTTGATTGTGATAACAACTTTTCGGTCAGAAGTAGCAGGTTTTGCTTAACACTAACAAACATTCTCATCAAAGTAACGGCATTTTGCCTTAATAGTAACATACTTTTACTGAACACACAAATAAATTTTTCTTAGAAATAAAAGTTTTCGTCAGTGATAACACTTTTTCTGTTCGAACTAGCAAGTTTTCTACCAAAGATACCAAATTTATTCTTAGAAGTAACATGTTTTGATTGTGATAACAACATTTCTGACAGAAGTAGCAAGTTTTGCTTAACACTAACAAACATTCTCAACAAAGTAACGACATTTTGACTTAATACTAAAATACTTTTAATGAACACACACACAAAGTTCTCTTAAAAAGAATATTCTTCGTCAGTGATAACACTTTTTCTTTTCCAAATAGCATGTTTTCTACCAAAGATACTAAATTTTTTCTTAGAATTAACATATTTTGTTTGTGATAGCAACAATTCTGACAGAATTAGCAAGTTTTGTTTAACAATAACAAACCCTCTCATCAAAGTAAAGAAATTTTAACTCAATACTAACATACTTTAAATGAACATACACAAACAAACTTCTCATATACACATAATTTTTCGTCAATGATAAGGTTTCTTCTGGTAGACCTGGCACGTTTTCCAACAAACATACCAATTTCTTCGTAAAAGTAACATTTTTTTATTATGATAAGAACTTTTCGGTCAGAAGTAGCAAGTTTTGCTTAACACTAACAAACATTCTAATTAACGTAACGACATTTTGCCTTAATACTAACATACTTTTACTGAACACACACACAAAGTTCTCTTAGAAATAATATTCTTCGTCAGTGATAACACTTTTTCCGTTCGAAATAGCAAGTTTTCTACCAGATAGCAAATTTTTTCTTAGAAGTAACATTTTTTGGTTGTGATAGCAGCAATTCTTACAGAAGTAGCAAGTTTTGTTTTACATTAACAAACATCCTCATCACAGTAACGACATTTTGACTTAATACTAACATACTGTTAATGAACACACACACACAGTTCTCTTAGAAAGAAAATTCTTCGTCAGTGATAACACTTTTTTTGTTCGAACTAGCAACGTTTCTACCAAAGATACAAAATTTTTTCTTAAAAGTAACATTTTTTGATTGTGATAACAAATTATTTGTCAGAAGTAGCAAGTTTTGCTTATCACTAGCAAAAATTCTCATCAACGTAACGGAATTTTGCCTTAATACTAACATACATTTACTGAACACACACACAAAGTTCTCTTAAACTTAATTGTCTTCGTCAGTGATAACCCTTATTTGGTTCAAAATAGCAAGTTTCCTACCAGATACCGTATTTAGTATGACAAGTTAAATTTTTTTATAGCGATAAATACATTTTCTGATAGAATTAGAATGTTTTGCTTAATAATAACATACCTTCTCATCAAAGTAACGTCATTTCATCTAATACTAAAATACATTTACTGAACACACACACAAAGCTCTTTTAGAAATAATATTTTTCGTCAGTGATAACACTTTTTCTGTTCGAACTAGCAAGTTTTCTACCAAAGATACGAAATTGTTTCTTATAAGTAACATTTTCTTATTGTGATAGCAGCATTTCTGACAGAAGTAGCAAGTTATCCTTTCACCCTAACAAATATTCTAATCAAAGTAATGACATTTTCCCTTAATACTATCATGCTTTTACTGATGACACACACAAAGTTCTCTTAGAAATAATATTTTTCGTCAGTGATAACACTTTTTTTGTTCCAACTAACAAGTTTCCTACAAAAGATACCAAATTTTCTTCTTAGAAGTAACATTTTTTGATTGTGATAACAACTTTTCTGTCAGAAGTAGCAAGTTTTGCTCAACACTAACAAACATTCTCATCAAAGTAATGACATTTTACCTTATTACTAACATACTTTTATTGAACACAAACAAACAAAGTTCTCTTAGAAAGAATATTTTTCGTCAGTGATAACACTTTTTCTGTTCGAACTAGCATGTTTTCTACCAAAGATACCAAATTTTTTCTGAGAACTAACATTTTTTGATTGTGATAACAACATTTCTGTCAGAAGTAGCAAGTTTTGTTTAACACTAACAAACCTCCTCATCAAAGTTACGAAATTTCACCTTAATACTAACATACTTTTACTGAACACACACACACAAAATTCTCTTAGAAATAATATTTTTCGTCAGTAATAACACTTTTTCTGTTCGAACTAGCAAGTTTTCTACCAAAGATAGTAGATTTTTTCTTAGAAGTAAAATTTTTTGATTATGATAACAAATTATCTGTCAGAAGTAGCAAGTTTTGCTTAACACTAACAAACTATTTCCTCAACGTAATGATATTTTACCTTAATACTAACATACTTCTACTGAACAAACACAAAGTTCTTTTAGTAATAATATTTTTCGTCAGAGATAAGACTTTTTCTGTTCGAACTAGCAAGTTTTCTACCAAAGATACAAAATCTTTTCTTAGATGTAAATTTTTTCTATTGTGGAAACAACTTTTCTGTCAGAAGTAGCAATTTTCTTATAACACTAACAAACATTTTAATTAAAGCAATATAATTGTCCCTTAATACTATTAGACTTTTACTGAACATAAAACACTGCCTCTTAGAATTTTACTAAAAACATAAACAGTTCTCTTAGAAATATAGTTTTTCGTCAGTGATAACACTTTTTCTGTTCGAACATGAAACTTTTTTAACAAAGATACCAAATTGTTACTTAGAAGTTACATTTTTGATTGTGATAACAACTTTTCTTTCAGCAGTGACAAATTTTGCCTAGCACTATAAAACCTTTTCATCAAAGTGACGACATTTTAATTTAATACTGACGTACTTTTACTGAACACACATTCAAAGTTTTCCTAGAAAGTACATTCTTCGTCACTGATAACCATTCTGCTGTTCGAAATTGCATGTTTCCTACCAAAGATACTAAATTTTTTCTTAGAACTGACATATTTTGTTTGTGATAGAAACAATTCTGACAGAATTAGCATGTTTTGTTTAACACTAACAAACATTCTCATCAAAGTAACGACATTTTACCTTAATACTAACATACTTTTACTGAACACATACACACAAAGTTCTCTTAGAAATAATATTTTTCGTCAGTGATAACACTTTTTCTGTTCGAACTAGCAAGGTTTCTACCAAAGATACCAATTTTTTTCTGAGAAGTAACATTTTTGATTCGGATAAAAAATTTTCTGTCAGAAGCGGCAAGTTTTGCTTAGCACTAACAAACCTTCTCATCAAAGTAACTACATTTTAACTTAATACTAACATACTTTTACTGAACACACACACAAAGTTCAACTAGAAAGTATATTTTTCGTCAGTGATAACACTTTTTCTTTTCGAACTAGACAGTTTTCTACCAGAGATAATAACTTTTTTTATAAAAGTAAAATTTTGATTATGATAACAAATTTTTTGTCAGAAGTAGCAAATTGTGCTTAACACTAACAAATATTCTCATCAACGTAACGAGATTTTGACTTAATACTGAAATGCTTTTACTGAACACACAAACAAAGTTCTCTTAGAAAGAATATATTTCGTCAGTGATAACACTTTGTCGGTTCGAACTAAAAAGTTTTCTACAAAAGATATGAAATTTTTTCATAGAAGTAACATTTTTTTTATTGTGATAACAACATTTCTGACAGAAGTATCAATTTTTTTGTAACACTAACAAAAATTTTAATCAAAATAACCAAATTTTACCTTAATACTAACATACTATTAGTGAACACACACACAAAGTTATCTTAGAAATAACATTTTTCGTCACTGATAACAAAATTTCTGTCTGAAGCAGCAAGTTTTGCTTAACACTAACAAAAATTCTCATCAAAGTAACGACATTTTGCCTTAATACTAAAATACTTTTAATGAACATACAAACAAAGTTCTCTTATAAAGAAAATTTTTGTCAGTGATAATATTTTTTCTGTTCGAAATAGCAAGTTTTCTACCAAATATACAAAATTTTTTCTTAGAATTAAAATTTTTTTATTGTGATAACAACAATTCTGACAGAAGTAGCAAGTTTTGCTTAACACTAACACACATTCTCATCAAAGTAAAAACATTTAACCTTAATGCTAACATACTCTTGCTGAACACATACAATCAGCTCTTTTATAAATAATTTTTTTCGTCAGTGATAACACTTTTTTTGTTAAAACTAGCAAGTTTTCTACAAAAGATACCAAATTTTTTCATAAAAGTAACATTTTTGATTATAATAACAAATTATCTGTCAGAAGGAGCAAGTTTTGTTTAACACTAACAAACCTTCTAATCAAAGTAATGGTATTTTAGCTTAATACTAACATACTTTTACTGAACACACACAAAGTTCTTTTAGCAATAATATTTTTCGTCAGAGATAACACTTTTTCTGTTCGAACTAGCAAGTTTTATACCAAAGATACCAAATCTTTTCTTAGAAGTAATTTTTTTTGAATGTTATAAAAACATGTCTGTCAGAAGTAGCAATTTTCTAATAACACTACCAAACATTTTCATTAAATCAATGTAATTGTCCCATAAGACTCCTATAATTTTACTGAACATAAACCCCTTCATATAAGAATTTTACTGAACACATACAAATTTCTCTTAGACATAATGTTTTTCGTCAGTGATAATACTTTTTCTGTTCGAGCAACCAAGTTTTCTACCAAAGATACCAAATTTTGTCATAGAAGTAACATTTTTTGATCGTGATAACAATTTTTCTGTCAACAGTATAAAATTTTGATTAACCCTAACAAACTTTCTCATCAAAGTAACTATATTTTACAATATTACTCACCTAATTTTATTGATCACACACACACATTTCTCTTAGAAATAATATTTTTCGTCAGTGATAATACTTCCTCTGTTCCAACGAGCAAGAGTTCTAACATTGATACCAAATTTTTTATTAGAATTAACATTTTTTTACTATGATAACAACTTTTCTGACAGAAGTAGCAAGTTTGATTTAACTCTAAAAAATAATCTCCTAAAAGTAAAGACATTTTACATAAATACTAAAATGCTTTTTCTGAACACATACACACAAGGTTCTCTTAGAGCTAATATTTTTAGTTAGTGATAAAACTTCTTCTGTTCGAACTAGGTAGGTTTCTTCCAAAGATACCAATTTTTTTCTGAGACTTAAAATTTTTTTATTGTGATAACAAAATTTCTGTCAGCAGTGGCAAGTTTTGATTAGAACTAACAAACATTCAGATCAAAGTAACGATATTTTACCTTAATACTAACATACTTTTACTGAACAATCACACAAATTTATCTTATAAATAATATTTTTAATCAGTGATAACAACTTTTCTGTCAGAAGTAGCAAGTTTTGATTAACACTAAAAAACCTTCTCATCAAAGTAATGACATTTTAAGTTAATACTAAAATACATCTACTGAACACACACACAAATTTCTCTTAAAAATAATAGTTTTCGTCAGTGATAACACTTTTTCGGTTCGAACTGCCAAGTTTTCTACCAAACATACGAAATTTTTTCAGAGAAATAACATTTTTTTTATTGTGATAACAACATTTCTTTCAGAAGTAGCAAGTTTTGCGTAACACTAACAAACATTCTAATCAAAGTAACGACATTTTATCTTAATACTAACATACTCTTACTGCACACACAGAAATTTCTCTTAGAAATAACATTTTTCGTCAGTGATAACAACTGTTCTTTCTTAAGCAAGAAGTTTTGCTTAACACTAACAAACATTCTAATCAAATTAACTAAATTTTGAATTCGTACTAACTTACTTTTACTGAACATACACAAATCTTTATTATAAATACTAGTTTTCGTAAGTGATAACACTTTTTCTGTTCTAGCTAGTAAGTTTTCAAAAAAAGATAACAAATTTATTCTTAGGACTATCGTGTTTTTATTGTGATAACAACATTTCTGTCAGAAGTAGCAAGTTTTGCTCAACATTAACAAACGTTCTAATCAAAGTAACAAAACTTTACCTTAATACTATCATACTATTTCTGAACACACACAAAAATTTCTCTTAGAAATAACATTTTTAGTCACTGATAACAAGTTTTCTTTCTGAAGCAGCAAGATTTTCTTAACTTTAACAAACCATCTAATCAAAGTAACGACATTTTGACTTAATGCTAACATACTCTTGCTTAACACATACACAAATTTTTCTTAAAAAATATAATTTTCATCAGTGATAACACTTTTTCTGTTCGAAATAGCAAGTTTTTTTCTAAATATACCGAATTTGCTCGGAGAAGTAAAATTTTTTTATTGTAATAACAACTTTTCTGTCAGAAGTAGCAAGTTTTACTTAACACTAGCAAACATTTTCATCAACGTAAAGGTATTTTGCCTTAATACTAACATACTTTTACTGAACACACAAATATATTTCAATTAGAAATACTTGTTTTCGTCAGTGATAACATTTTTTCCGTTTAAAAGATCTAGTTTTCTACCAAAGATACCAAATTTTTTCTTATAATTAAAATTTTTTGAGTTCGATAACAAATTTCCTGTCAGACTTAGCATTTTTTGATTAACAATAAAAAAAAATCTCAACACAGCAAATAAATTTAATCTAATGCTAACAAACTCTTGCTTAACACACACACAAAGCTCTTTTATATACAATTTTTTTCGTCAATGATAACACTTTTTCTGTTTGAACTAGCAAGTTTTCTACAAAAGATAACAAATTTTTTCTTAAATGTAACATTTTTCTATTGTGATAACAACTTTTCCGTCAGAAGTAACAAGTTTTGATTAACAATAACAGACCTTTTAATCTACTTAAATAAATTGTAAATTAATAAGCAATGAATTCTAATGAACTTACACTAAGTTATTGTAGTAATAATATTTTTCGTCTGAGATAGGAATATTTTTGTTTGAACAAGTAAGTTTTCTTCAACAGATACCAAATCTTTTAATAGAAGTAACTTTTTTCTATTGTGAAAAAAACTTTTCTGTCAGAAGTAGCAATTTTCGTATAACACTAACAAACATTTTCATTAAAGCAATATAAATTTCCCTTAATACTAACATACTTTTACTGAACATAAACCACTTCCTCTTATAATTTTACTAAAAACACACAAATTTCTCTAAGAAATAATGTTTTTCGTCAGTGATAACACTTATTCTGTTTTAGCATGAAACTTTTTTAACAAAGATACCAAATTTTTTCTTAGAAGTTATATTTTTGATTGTTATAACAATTTTTATTTCATCAGTAGCAAGTTTTGCTTAAGCCTAACAAACATTCTAATCAAAGTAACGACATTTTACCTTAATACTAACATACTCTTACTGAGCAAACACAGAAAGTTCTCTTCGAAATAACATTTTTCGTCAGTGATAACAACAGTTCTGTCTGAAGCAACAAGATTTGCTTAACTCTAACAAACATTCTCATCAAAGTAACGACATTTTACCTTAATACTAACTTACTTTTACTGAACATACACAAAGTTCTCTTAGAAAGAATATTCTTCGTCAGTGATAACAGTTTTTCCGTTCTAAAAAGCAAGTTTCCTACCAAAGATACCAAATTTTTTCATAAAAGTAAAATTTTTTTATTGTGATAACAACTTATCTGTCAGAAGTAGCAAGTTTTGCTTAACACTAACAAACATTCTAATCAACGTAACGACATTTTACCTTAATACTCACATACTTTTAATGAACACACACACAAAGTTCTCTTAGAAAGAAAACTCTTCGTCAGTGATAACCGTTTTTCTTTTCGAAATAGCAAGTTTTCTACCAAAGATAACAAATTTTTTCTGAGAAGTAACATTTTTTGATTGTGATAGCAACAATTCTGACAGAATTAGAATGTTTTGTTTAGCATTAACAAACATTCTCATCAAAGTAACGACATTTTAACTTAATACTAACATACTTTTACTGATCACACACACAAATTTTTCTTAGAAATAAAATTTTTCGTCAGTGATAACACTTTTTCTGTTCGAACTAGCAAGTTTTCTGCCAAAGATACCGAATAGTGTCATAGAAGTAGCATTTTTGATTGTGATAACAATTTTTCTGTCAGCAGTAGCAAGTTTTGCTTAACACTAACAAATCTTCTAATCAAAGTAACAACACGTTACCTTAATACTAACATAGACTTACTGAACACACACTTATAGTTCTCTTAGAAATAATTTTTTTCGTCAGTGATAACACTATTTCGGTTCAAAATAGAAAGTTTTATACTATATATAAAAAATTTATTCTTAGAAGTAACATTTTTTTATTGTGATAACAACATTTCTGACAGAAGTAGCAAGTTTTGCTTAACACTAACAAACATTCTCATCAAAGTAACAACATTTCACCTTAATACTAACATACTTTTAGTGAACACACACTCAAAGTTCTTTTAGAAATAATTTTTTT